>NC_090835.1:48738928-49069285 GCF_028021215.1 Eschrichtius robustus
AAGACGGCAGGAGGGATGCAATCATGATAAAATCAAATCCCGTATCTGCCAGGTGGGTGACCCACAAACAAACCCTTTGAGAAGTACACACACACACACACACACACACTCTTTTTTTTTTTTTTTTTTTTAGTAAAATGAGGCCCCTTTTATTTGTTCTTGATTTAACTTGCATCAGGGGCAGGCAAGGCTAAGAGGTAGACCCATATTCAAGTATTCAGGTCATTCAGTCAGTGGACCTACTGTATGCAAGCACTAACAATAAAATGATAACATAAACCTAGAAATAATCTCTGCCTGTGTGGGTTTCAATCTAGTGGGGAAGATAAATAAAATTGTGCCACGGGGACTTCCCTGGTGGCACAGTGGTTAAGAATCTGCCTGCCAATGCAGGGGACAAGGGTTCGAGCCCTGGTCCGGGAAGATCCCACATGCCGTGGAGCAACTAAGCCCATGTGCCACAGCTACTGAGCCTGTGCTCTACAGCCCATGAACCACAACTACTGAGCCCACGTGCCACAACTACTGAAGCCCGCATGCCCAGAGTCCGTGCTCTGCACCAAGAGAAGCCACCGCAACGAGAAGCCCGTGCACCGCAATGAAGAGTAGCCCCGGCTCACCACAACTAGAGAAAGCCTGTGTGTGGCAACAAAGACCCAACACAGCCAAAAATAAATAAGTAAATAAGTAAAAATTTACAAAAAAAAAAAAAAAGAATAGTACTTTGTGTTAATAAAGAAGCTTTTCCAAAAAAAAAAAAACATTGTGCCACAAAAGAGTAAAGACAGGAGGGGAAGATGGTCCTATGCAGCCTAAGCTCACCTCATCTACAGGCTCCACAGTGGACACTTGCAGGTCCTACAGAAATGGCTTTTGTACGTCCCTGGGCAGCCATCCCTTTGCCCCATTCCATGCCCAAACTGAAATTATTTCAGCTCCCTTTCTCTTGAGTCTTTGCCAACTTTTCCAACTGTCTTTGAAATGTGATGACCAGACACAGAAATCCCAAACATACAAGTCCAAAAGAGAATACATAACTGTTGAGTTCAAGAAGTAAAAAAAATGCTTTCTTTAACATTTAGCCTAAAAGCCTGACATATTAGTCTGCTTTTGCTATGGGTGGATGAGAGTTCCTAAAGAATTATGGATTTGCACGTGCTCTTTAAACTGTAAAGTACAATCCATGTGTGTGTGAAGGGATTGTCATCATTAAGAAGAGCCGTCTTTGCATATGGTGAGCAGAATTGGTGACTGCTAAGCTTGGTCTTGACCTGATTCCCCAGGATGGAAGGAGGCTAGCAGCAAGAGGGAAACTAAGAAAAGGAATGATGAAAGTCTCTACATATTGCTCTTGAAGTAATCACTAGATATACTGTTAAGTGAAAAAAGCAAGGTGTGGACAGTAAGAAGGAGAAAGGGTTCAAATATATGTCTACATATTTGCTTATGATTCCAAAAAGAAACAATGGAAGAACCCAAACTAACAGAAATAGTTATCTATAGAGGTAAGGAGAATTTAAGGAAGAGGGGCTATAAACAGAAGTTTGAGGGAAAGTTTTTTTAAAAACAGAAAATCACAGGTAATAAATGCAGAAAGAATAACAGAATTAGAAGTCACCATTTTATAACCCCTAATTAAAAAAAAAATTGATCTAGGCAACAGTCATCTAATGCTACTAAAACCATTAAATAAAACATTGATAAAAACTTTATAAAGGATGAATTAGGCTCATAAAACCTGAAGCCATTCATCACCAATAATAGGAAAACCGAGTATCACGCTCCTCCTGATGGGATGCAACAAGAAATATACACCACAACCAAAGAAGTATTCTTGCCAAAAAAATTTAAAAATTAAAAAAAACTTGAACGTGAATCTAATCAAACCTCTACATCTAACAAGTTTATAAAATATATGGAGAATAAAGGAATATGTTTAATGTCACCAAATAAAGCAATTAGCGAGAGTCAAACTGAGACAAGAAGGCAGAGTAGAAGGACTTCAGTTTAACTCCTCTCACAAAAACACCAAAATCACAACTAACTGCCGAACAACTGTCAACAAAAAAAACTCGAACCTACCAAAAAAGATATTCTGCACCCAAAGACAAAGAAGCCACAACGAGATGGTAGGAGGGGCACTTTCCTGATATAATCAAATCCCATACCCGCTGGGTGGGCGACCCACAAAGTGGAAAATAATTATATTGCAAAGGTTCTCCCGTAGGAGTGAGAGTTCTAAGCCCCACGTCAGGCTCCCCAGACTGGGCATCTGGCATCAGAAGGAGGAGCCCCCAGAGCATTTGGCTTTTGAAGGCCAGTGGGGCTTGAGTGGAGGAGCTCCACAGGATTGGGGGAAACAGAGACTCCACTCTTGGAGGGCGCACACAATGTTTCACGTGCACTGGGACTCAGGGCAAAGCAGTAACTCCATAGGAGCCTGGGCCAGACCCACCTGTGGGTCTTGGAGGGTCTCCTGGGGAGGTGGGGGTCAGCTGTGGCTCACTGTGGAGGCAAGGACACTGGTGGCAGATGCCCCAGGGAATACCCATCAGCGTGAGCTCTCCCAGAGGTTGCCATTTTGGCACTGAGACCTGACATCACCAAACAGCCTGCACTTCTCCAGTGCTGGGACACCTCAGGCCAAACAACCAACAGGGTGGGAACACAGGCCCACCCATCAGAAGACTGGCTGCCTAAAGACATCCTGACCCCACAGCTGCTTATAAACACACATCTTGACATGGGCCAGCCCACCAGAGGGACAGACCCAGCTCCACCCACCAGTGGGCAGGCACAGTCCCTCCCACGAGGAAGCCTGCACAAGCCCCTGGACCAACCTCACATACCAGGGGGAAGACACCAGAGGCAAGAAGAACTATAATCCTGCAGCCTGAGGAATGGAGGCCACAAACACAGAAAGTTAGACAAAATGAGACGACAGAGAAATACAGCTGTTCCACTATGAGATTAGAAATCAATGACAAGAAAAAAACTAAAAAACACAAACACATGGAAGTTAAACAATATGTTACCAAACAACCAATAGATCACTGAAGAAATCAAAGAGGAAATAAAGAACTACCCAGAGACCAATAAAAATGAAAACACAATGGTCCAAAGCCTATGGGATGCAGCAAAAGCACTTCTAAGAGGGAAGTTTATAGCAATACAGTCTTACCTCAGGAAAGAAGAAAACTCTCAAATAAACATCCTAACATTGCACTTAAAGCAATTAGAGAAAGAAGAACAAGCAAAACTCAAAGTTAGGGACTTCCCTAGTGGTCCAGTGGTAAAGAAACTGCCTTCCAATGCAGGGGACACGGGTTCGATCCCTGGTTGGGGAACTAAGATCCCACATGCCGCAGGGCAACTAAGCCCGCACACCACATCTACAGAGCCCACATACCCTGGAGCCCACGCACCACAACTAGAGAGAGAAAACCCGCACGCCACAACTGGAAAGAAGCCTGTGCGCCGCCATGGAGATCCCACGCACTGCAATGAAAGATCCCACATGCTGCAACAAAGACCCCAGGTGCCACAACTAAGACCCGACACAGCCAAAAAATAGTAAATAAATTAATTAAAAATTTTTTTATAAAAACCAAAGTTAGTTGAAGGAAAGAAATCATAAAGACCAGAGCAGAAATAAATGAAATAGAGATGAAGAAAACAAGAGAAAAGATCAATGAAACAAAAAGTCAGTTCTTTGAAAAGATAAACAAAATTGACAAACCTTTAACCAGACTCATCAAGAGAAAAAGGGAGAGGGCTCAAATCAATAAAATTAGAAATGAAGAAGGAGAAGTGACAACGGACACCACAGAAATACAAAGGATCATAAGAGACTACTACAAACAACTATATGCCAATAAAATAGACAACCTAGAAAAAATGGACAAATTCTTAGAAAGGTACAACCTTCCAAGACTGAACCAGGAAGAAATAGAAAATATGAACAGACAAATCACAAGCACTGAAATTGAAGCTGTAGTTTAAAAACTTCCAACAAACAGAAGTCCAGGACCAGATGGCTTCACAGGCGAATTCTATCAAACATTTAAAGACTTAACACCTGTCCTTCTGAAACTATTCCAAGAAATTGCAGAGGAAGGAACACTCCTAAACTCATTCTATGAGGCCACCATCACCCTGATACCAAAACCAGACAAAGATACTACAAAAAAAGAAAATTACAGGACAATATCACTGATGAACATGGATGCAAAAATTATCAACAAAATACTAGCAAACCAAATCCAACAATACATTAAAAGGATCATACATCATGATCAAGTTGGATTTATCCCAGGGATGCAAGGATTTTTCAGTACCTACAAATCAGTCAGTGTGATATACCACATCAACAAATTGAAGAATAAAAACCATATGATCATCACAATAGATGCAGAAAAAGCTTCCGACAAAATTCAACACTCATTTATGATAAAGACTTTCCAGAAAGTGGGCATAGAGGGAACTTACCTCAACATAAAAAAGGCCATATGACAAACCCACAGCTAACATCATACTCAACACTGAAAAACTGAAAGCATTTCCTCTAAGATCAGGAACAAGACAAGGAGGTCCATTCTCACCACCATTATTCAACATAGTTTTAGAAGTCCTAGCCATGGCAATCAGAGAAGAAAAAGAAATAAAAGGAATCCAAAGAAGTAAAACTGTCACTGTTTGCAGATGACATGATACTATACACAGAAGAGCCTAAAGATGCTACCAGAAAACTACTAGAGCTCATCAGTGAATTCGGTAAGGTTGCAGGAAACAAAATTATTACACAGAAATCTCTTGCACTGCAATACACTAACAACAAAAGATCAGAAAGAGAAATTAAGGAAACAATCCCATTTACCATTGCATCAAAAAGAAAAAAATACCTAGGAATAAACCTACCTAAGGAGGCAAAAGACCTGTACTCTGAAAACTACAGGACGCTGATGAAAGAAATTGCAGATGACACAAACAGATGGAAAGATACACCATGTTCTTTGATTGGAAGAATCGATATTGTCAAAATGACTATACTATCTAAGGCAATCTACAGATTCGATGCAATCCTTATTAAATTACCAATGGCATTTTTCACAGAATTAGAACAAAAAACTTTACAATTTGTATGGAGACACAAAAGACCCTGAATAGCCAAAGCAATCCTGAGAAAGAAAAACAGAGCTGGAGGAATCAGACTCCCTGACTTCAGACTACACTACAAAGCTACAGTAATCAAAACAGTTTGGTATTGGCACAAAAACAGAAATATAGATCAATGAACAGGATAGAAAGCCCAGAAATAAAGCCACACACCTATGGTCAATTACTCTATGACAAGGGAGGCAAGAACATACAGTGGAGAAAGGACAGTCTTTTCAATAAATGGTGCTGGGAAAACTGGACAGCTACAGGTAAAAAATGAAATTAGAACACTCTCTAACACCATACACAAAAATAAACTGAAAATGGATTAAAGACCTAAATGTAAGGCCTGATACTATAAAACTCTTAGAGGAAAACATAGGCAGGACACTCTTTGACATGAATTGCAGCAATATCTTTTTCAATCCACCTCCTAGAGTAATGGAAATAAAAACAAAAATAAACAAGTGGGACCTAATTAAACTTAAAAGCTTCTGCACAGCAAAGGAAACCATAAACAAAACAAAAAGACAACCCACAGAACGGGAGAAAATATTTGTAAATGGTGAGACAGACAAGGGATTAATCTCCAAAATATACAAACAGCTCATGCAGCTCAATATAAAAAAAAAAACCCAACCAGATAAAAAAATGGGCGGAAGATCTAAATAGACATTTCTCCAAAGAAGACATACAGATGGCCAAAAAGCACATGAAAAGATGATCAACATCACTAATTATTAGAGAAATGCAAATCGAAACTACAACCAGTCAGAATGGCCTTCATCAAAAACTCTATAAACAATAAATGCTGGAGAGGGTGCGGAGAAAAGGGAACCCCCCTACACTGTTGGTGGGAATGTAAATTGGTAATGTCATTATGGAGAATAGTATCGAGGTTCCTTAAAACTAAATAGAACTACCATATAATCCACCAATCCTGCTGCTGGGCATATATCTGGAGAAAACCATAATTCCAAAAGATATATGCACCCTAATGTTCACTGCAGCACTATTTACAATAGCCAAGACATGAAAGCAACCTAAATGTCCATTGACAGATGAATGGATAAAGAAGATATGGTACCTATATAGAATGGAATATGACTCAGCCATAAAAAAGAATGAAATAATGCCATTTTCAGCAACATGGATGGACCTAAAGTTTATCATACTAAGTGAAGTAAGTCAGACAGAGAAAGACAAATATCATATGGTATCACTTACAGGTGGATTCTAAAAAACTGATACAAATGAACTTATTTACAAAACAGAAACAGACTCACAGACTTCAAAAAAAAACTTATCAAAGGTTATCAAAGGGAAAAGGTGGGAGGAGGGATAAATTAGGAGTTTGGGATATAACATATATACATTACTACATATAAAACAGATAATCAACAAGGACCTACTGTATAACACAGGGGACTCTACTCAGTATTCTGTAATAACCTATATGGGAAAAGAATCTGACAAAGAATGTATATATGTATATGTATAACTGAATCACTTTGCTGTACACCTGAAACTGACACAACATTGTAAATCAACTGTACTCTAATATAAAATAAAAATGAAATTAAAAAAAACAAAATACAAAAATTAAAGCAATTAGCCAAATCCAGAATATAAGAAATTACAGTTTCTTCTACAAATAAATGGCATTTTTAAAAAGAAAAGGATGGAGCAGCAATTATAAACTAAGGAAGAAATAAGAGATACTTTAAACCAAATGCAATGTTTGAATTCTGACTCAAAGAAACCAATTATAAATTGACTTTTTAAAAAAAATAAATAGCTAAAAATAAGATGTGGATGGATATTGGTTGATATTAAGGAATCACTGTTAGTATTGCTGGGTATGATGATGGTTATTCTTTAATAGTCCTTATCTGTTAGAGATACTCACTAAAGTATTAACTGAAGAATGACATGCTATCTAAGCTTTTCCTTAAAATACTCCAGTGAATGCATGTGCACACAGACACACATACATGCAGTTGTGAGGATAACAGATGACACCGGATTTGCAGAATGTAGGTAACTGTTGAAGCTGGGTGATGGGCACATAAGCGTTCTTTACAGTCTTTTCCCTAGTTTTGTGTATGGCCTGTGTGTGTGTGTGTGTTGTGTGTGTATGGTTTTAAAACTTCACAGCAAAGACTTTTTAAAAATAAGGAAGCAGAGTGGGATCTGTAAAGAAACCAGAGTCTTACCTCATAAACTGGTCCAATTTCATAATCTGTGAAAAATGCAATTGAGGGCTTAGCTAGAAACACTGGAGTATCAGCACAACTGTGGGAGGGCAAGAGAGGGTGAGAAAGGCTGTTAGTTTCATCCATGTGACTGATTCATGGAAAACAAATACATCCAAGCCATCAAAGAAATTGGCAATGTGTCACCTGTTGGCTTTTGCTGTTGTTAAAGCAGGTCACAAAACAGTTTTACAGCAAGATCGAATCTTTGTGAAAACACATATAGCTACAAATTTCCTTTTCAATATGCATAGGAAAAACTCTGGAAGCTTAAACACCAATACGTTAATTGGGTTTTTAATACAGGTGCTAGTTTTCTTGGCAAACCTTTTCTGATTTTTCTTAATACAAAGATATTTAATAAAGAAACATTAATAGTTTTAAGTCCATTAAAATTATGAACCAGTGAAGCAACTCATTCCCGTCGTACGGACAATTACTGAAATATAGCCAAAGGCACTCTCTTAAAGAAAAATCACGATTTATACTAATTATTTGTCATTACACAGATTTTAAACATTTTTATTATCCAAGACACATGAATTTAATGGAAGGAGCACATGGCTATAGAAATGTCTCCCATTTGACCCAGACCATTCAGATTATAAACAAGGGCCAACACTAACCCCTATTCCTCAAGACTCTGGCAGGTCAGAAGAGCACAACCCAGGACTCTGTGGGTGTCCAAAGGCCACGTCTGAGGGCAGCCCCGAAGCCCTGCTCTACTCGGATACTGACACCCCGCCCCCAAACGTCTAGGATCCTCCAGAAGCCAAAGCAGACTCAGGACCTTCTGAGTTTTCCTCTGCAGGGTCAGATTTTCTGAGAACACGAGTCAGGAAAAAACACACCTCTCTTCCAGCTCTCCATCCTGGAATTCTCCTATCAGTGCTGGCTTCTTGGGAGGAAAGAGAAGAGACTTGCCTCCAAATGGAGTGTTAGGAGGGAAAAAGCGAGGGTTTTTCAGGAAGCGGTTCCGACTCTCCATCCTGGCGAGCAGAAGCCGCTCCAGCTGCCTCTGGGGCACACGTAAATGGTTCATCCCGTTTTTATTCTTCGGTGAACCTGTTTTCTTTGAAACACGAGAAAAGGAGAGCGTCAACAACAAGCAGGGGGGCTGTGTGTGTTGATATCTTGCCGACTTCATGCTCCACAGGTGGCCAAGGACACCTCCTATTTTGCTGTGGCTTCATCACAACGTCGTGTGTCACCAGGAGCCCCTTCTCCCTTGTCATTGCCCTGCCTCACTGCCCACACACTCCCAGGCTTCAGCACTCACCTTGACAGTTGCCCTGGATCTGAGTTTGGCCTTAAAAGATGGGTCCCACGTCAGGCGGTCCACGGTGTAGTCTGTCTCCTCTTCAGACTGAGAGGGCGTCTTCCTGCAGGCAAGCTTCTTGGTCAGTTCTTTCTTTGGGACAGAACGTTTCTCACAACTAAATGTCGGTTTTGAATATCCAGGGACAAAGACACCTGTGGCACCAGGAAAAAAAATAAGTTACTATACCAAGGTGACGAGGTGGACGTTTCCAAGATGACTTAATGAAACCACCAAAGGCACAGTTAGCTTGGTATTCTTTTTCCCCTATATGTTCATATTTCCTACCCCAGATGTAATTGCCCTTCAGTGTATCAATTACTCCTGGAACTTACTCTGCATCCTCGAGACTTAGGACTAGAGTGTTCATATATTTGTTCAGTTGCCAAACATGGTCAAGAACATGAGTGGACTGTTGTCACGCACACGCATGTACACATACGTCATATGTGAACATGCTTTTTAAAAGGTTTACATGACATATCAAAGTTTGTATTAGCTTTTTATACCTATAAGATCATCTCCAAAAGGTTAAATGAGAACATTCAATATTGCTAGCAGGAATGCAATGAAACTGGTATCATCACATTTCCTAGCACAGTGCCACGTAAATCCTCAATACATGTTAAATCCATCCTTACTGATCTGCCTAAGATACTGAGTGTCCAGCCAACTTTAAAATACTAAGTGGCGGAGGAGAGGAACCAAGATGGCGGAGTAGAAGGACGTGCTCTCACTCCCTCTTGCGAGAACACCAGAAACACAACTAGCTGCTGGACAATCATTGACAGGAGGACACTGGAACTCACCAAAAAAGATACCCCACATCCAAAGACAAAGGAGAAGCTACAATGAGACGGTAGGAGGGGCGCAATCAGAGTGAAATCAAATCCCATAACTGGTGGGTAGGTGACTCACAGACTGGTGAACACTTATACCACAGAAGTCCACCCACTGGAGTGAAGGTTCTGAGCCCCACGTCAGGCTTCCCAACCTGGGGGTCCAGCAATGGGAGGAGGAATTCCTAGAGAATCAGACTTTGAAGCCTAGTGGGAATTGACTGCAGGACTTCGACAGGACTGGGGGAAACAGAGACCCCACTCTTGGAGGGCGCACACAAAATAGTGCATGCATCAGGACCCAGGGGAAGGAGTAGTGACCCCAGGGGAGACTGAACCAGACCTACCTGCTAGTGTTGGAAGGTCTTCTGCAGAGGTGGGGGGTGGCTCTGTTTCACCATGGGGACAAGGACACTGGCAGCAGAAGTTCTGGGAAGTACTCCTTGGCTAACCTCCCAGAGTCTGTCATTAGCCCCACCAAAGAGCCCAGGTAGGCTCCAGTGTTGGGTTGCCTCAGGCAAAACAACCAACAGGGAGGGAACCCAGCCCCACCCATCAACAGTCAAGTGGATTAAGGTTTTACTGAGCTCTGAACGCCACAGTAACAGTCAGCTCTACCCACCACCAGAGCCTCCCATCAAGCCTCTTAGATAGCCTCAACCACCAGAGGGCAGACAGCAGAAGCAAGAAAAACTACAATCCTGCAGCCTGTGGACCAAAAACCACATTCACAGAAAGATAGACAAGATGAAAAGGCAGAGGGCTATATACCAGATGAAGGAACAAGAAAAAACCCCAGAAAAACAACTAAATGAAGTGGAGATAGGCAACCTTCCAGAAAAAGAATTCAGAATAATGATAGTGAAGATGATCCAGGACCTCGGAAAAAGAATGGAGGCAAAGATCGAGAAGATGCAAGAAATGTTTAACAAAGACCTAGAAGAATTAAAAAACCAACAAACAGAGATGACCAATACAATAACTGAACTGAAAACTACACTAGAAGGAATCAATAGCAGAATAACTGAGGCAGAAGAACGGATAAGTGACCTGGAAGACAGAATGGTGGAATTCACTGCTGCGGAACAGACTAAAGAAAAAAGAATGAAAAGAAATGAAGACAGCCTAAGAGACCTCTGGGACAACATTAAACGCAACAACATTCGCATTATAGGGGTCCCAGAAGGAGAAGAGAGAGAGAAAGGACCAGAGAAAATATTTGAAGAGATTATAGTCGAAAACTTCCCTAACATGGGAAAGGAAATAGCCACCCAAGTCCAGGAAGCGCAGAGAGTCCCATACAGGATAAACCCAAGGAGAAACATACCGAGACACATAGTAATCAAATTGGCAAAAATTAAAGACAAAGAAAAATTATTGAAAGCAGCAAGGGAAAAACAACAAATAACATACAAGGGAACTCCCATAAGGTTAACAGCTGATTTCTCAGCAGAAACTCTACAAGCCAGAAGGGAGTGGCATGATATACTTAAAGTGATGAAAGGGAAGAACCTACCACTAAGATTACTCTACCCGCCAAGGATCTCATTTAGATTTGATGGAGAAATCAAAAGCTTTACAGACAAGCAAAAGCTAAGAGAATTCAGCACCACCAAACCAGCTCTACAACAAATGCTAAAGGAACTTCTCTAAGTGGGAAACACAAGAGAAGAAAAGGACCTACAAAAACAAACCCAAAACAATTAAGAAAATGGTCATAGGAACATACATATCGATAATTACCTTAAACGTGAATGGATTAAATGCTGCAACCAAAAGACATAGGCTTGCTGAATGGATACAAAAACAAGACCCATATATATGCTGTCTACAAGAGACCCACTTTAGACCTAGGGACACATACAGACTGAAAGTGAGGGGATGGAAAAAGATATTCCATGAAAATGGAAATCAAAAGAAAGCTGGAGTAGCTATACTCATATCAGATAAAATAGACTTTAAAATAAAGAATGTTACAAGAGACAAGGAAGGACACTACATAATGATCAAGGGATCAATCCAAGAAGAAGATATAACAATTATAAATATATATGCACCCAACACAGGAGCACCTCAATACATAAGGCAACTGCTAACAGCTATAAAAGAGGAAATCGACAGTAACACAATAATAGTGGGGGACTTAAAACCTCACTTACACCAATGGACAGATCATCCATAATGAAAATAAATAAGGAAACAGAAGCTTTAAATGACACAATAGACCAGATAGATTGAATTGATATTTATAGGACATTCCATCCAAAAACAGCAGATTACACGTTCTTCTCAAGTGCACACGGAACATTCTCCAGGATAGATCACATCTTGGGTCACAAATCAAGCCTCAGTAAATTTAAGAAAACTGAAATCATATCAAGCATCTTTTCTGACCACAACGCTATGAGATTAGAAATGAATTACAGGGAAAAAAACGTAAAAAACACAAACACATGGAGGCTAAACAATACGTTACTAAATAACCAAGAGATCACTGAAGAAATCAAAGAGGAAATCAAAAAATACCTAGAGACAAATGACAATGAAAACACGACGACCCAAAACCTATGGGATGCAGCAAAAGCAGTTCTAAGAGGCAAGTTTATAGCTATACAAGCCTATCTAAAGAAACAAGAAAAATCTCAAGTAAACAATCTAACCTTACACCTAAAGCAACTAGAGAAAGAAGAACAAACAAAACCCAAAGTTAGCAGAAGGAAAGAAATCATAAAGATCAGAGCAGAAATAAATGAAACAGAAACAAAGAAAACAATAGCAAAGATCAATAAAACTGAAAGCTGGTTCTTTGAGAAGATAAACAAAATTGATAAGCCATTTGCCAGATTCATCAAGAAAAAGAGGGAGAGGACTCAAATCAATAAAATCAGAAATGAAAAAGGAGAAGTTACAACAGACACCCCAGAAATACAAAGCATCCTAAGAGACTACTACAAGCAACTCTATGCCAATAAAATGGACAACCTGGAAGAAATGGACAAATTCTTAGAAAGGTATAACCTTCCAAGACTGAACCAGGAAGAAACAGAAAATATGAACAGACCAATCACAAGTAATGAAATTGAAATTGTGATTAAAAATCTTCCAACAAACAAAAGTCCAAGACCAGATGGCTTCACAGGTGAATTCTATCAAACATTTAGAGAAGAGCTAACACCCATCCTTCTCAAACTCTTCCAAAAAATTGCAGAGGAAGGAACACTCCCAAACTCATTCTATGAGGCCACCATCACCCTGATACCAAAACCAGACAAAGATACTACAAAAAAAGAAAATTACAGACCAATATCACTGATGAACATAGATGCAAAAATCCTCAACAAAATACTAGCAAACAGAATCCAACACCACATTAAAAGGATCATACACCATGATCAAGTGGGATTTATCCCAGGGAGGCAAGGATTCTTCAATATATGCAAATCAATCAATGTGATACACCATATTAACCAACTGAAGAATAAAAACCATATGATCATCTCAATAGATGCAGAAAAAGCTTTTGACAAAATTCAACACCCATTTATGATAAAAACTCTCCAGAAAGTGGGCATAGAGGGAACCTACCTCAACATAATAAAGGCCATATACGACAAACCCACAGCAAACATCATCAACGGTGAAAAACTGAAAGCATTTCCTCTAAGATCAGGAACGAGACAAGGATGTCCACTCTCGCCACTATTATTCAACATAGTTTTGGAAGTCCTAGCCACGGCAATCAGAGAAGAAAAAGAAATAAAAGGAATACAAATTGGAAAAGAAGAAGTAAAAGTGTCACTGTTTGCAGATGACATGATACTATACATAGAGAATCCTAAAACTGCCACCAGAAAACTACTAGAGCTAATTAATGAATTTGGTAAAGTTGCAGGATACAAAATTAATGCACAGAAATCTCTTGCATTCCTATACACTAATGATGAAAATTCTGAAAGAGAAATTAAGGAAACACTCCCATTTACCACTGCAACAAAAAGAATAAAATACCTAGGAATAAACCTACCTAGGGAGACAAAAGACCTGTATGCAGAAAACTATAAGACACTGATGAAAGAAATTAAAGATGATACCAACAGATGGAGAGATATACCATGTTCTTGATTGGAAGAATCAATATGGTGAAAATGACTATACTACTCAAAGCAATCTACAGATTCAATGCAATCCCTATCAAATTACCAATGGCATTTTTTACGGAACTAGAACAAATCATCTTAAAATTTGTATGGAGACACAAAAGACCCCGAATAGCCAAAGCAGTCTTGAGAGAAAAAAACGGAGCTGGAGGAATCAGACTCCCTGACTTCAGACTATACTACAAAGCTACAGTAATCAAGACAATATGGTACTGGCACAAAAACAGAAACATAGACCGATGGAACAAGATAGAAAGCCCAGAGATAAACCCACACACCTATGGTCAACTACTCTATGACAAAGGAGGCAAAGATATACAATGGAGAAAAGACAGTCTCTTCAATAAGTGGTGCTGGGAAAACTGGACAGCTACATGTAAAAGAATGAAATTAGAATACTCCCTAACACGATACACAAAAATAAACTCAAAATGGATTAGAGACCTAAATGTAAGACTGGACACTATAAAACTCTTAGAGGAAAACATAGGAAGAACACTCTTTGACATAAATCACAGCAAGACCTTTTTTGATCCACCTCCTAGAGTAATGGAAATAAAAACAAAAATAAACACATGGAACCTAATGAAACTTCAAAGCTTTTGCACAGCAAAGGAAACCATAAACAAGACGAAAAGACAACCCTCAGAATGGGAGAAAATATTTGCAAACGAATCAACGGACAAAGGATTAATTTCCAAAATATATACACAGCTCATTCAGTTCAATATTAAAGAAACAAACAACCCAATCCAAAAATGGGCAGAAGACCTAAATAGACATTTCTCCAAAGAAGACATACAGACGGCCACGAAGCACATGAAAAGATGCTCAACATCACTAATTATTAGAGAAATGCAAATCAAAACTACAATGAGGTATCACCTCACACCAGTTAGAATGGGCATCATCAGAAAATCTACAAACAACAAATGCTGGAGAGGGTGTGGAGAAAAGGGAACCCTCTTGCACTGTTGGTGGGAATGTAAATTGATACAGCCACTATGGAGAACAATATGGAAGTTCCTTAAAAAACTAAAAATAGAATTACCATATGACCCAGCAATCCCACTACTGGGCATATACCCAGAGAAAACCGTAATTCAAAAAGACACATGCACCCCAATGTTCACTGCAGCACTATTTACAATAGCCAGGTCATGGAAGCAACCTAAATGCCCATCGACAGACGAATGGATAAAGAAGTTGTGGTACATATATCCAATGGAATATTACTCAGCCATAAAAAGGAACGAAATTGAGTCTTTTGTTGAGACGTGGATGGATCTAGAGACTGTCATACAGAGTGAAGTAAGTCAGAAAGAGAAAAACAAATATCGTATATTAACGCATGTATGTGGAACCTAGAAAAATGGTACAGATGAAGCGGTTTGCAGAGCAGAAGTTGAGACACAGATGTAGAGAACAAACGTATGGACACCAAGGGGGGAAAACTGCGGTGGGGTGGGGATGGTGGTGTGCTGAATTGGGCGACTGGGATTGACATGTATACAGTGATGTGTATAAAATTGATGACTGATTAAAAAAAAAAAACATTAAGTGACTTGGGACTTCCCTGGCAGTCCAGTGGTTGCGACCCCATGCTTCCATTGCAGGGGGCACGGGTTCAATCTCTGGTCGGGGAACTAAGATCCGACATGCCACGCAGTGTGGCCAAAAATAATAATAAAAATAAAAATAAAATAAAATAAAATAGTAAGTGGTCGAGTTCCCCATGGCACTTGGTTCTGCTACCTCTTTCTGGCCTCACTTCGCTGCATGGCCCAGGCCGTCAGTGGAACTCTTTCCTCGTCAGCACCCTGAATTCTCTGGATCCCAATCCTCCCACCCCAAATGCCTTCTCAGCTCCGGTCCCCCAGAGATCATCAGAGTCCCACTGACTGGGGCTGCTGACAAGCTCGTCTTTGGAGCCTGGCACCGCCAGGCCGCCATCCCGATGTTTGGCCACAGGATCTACATGGCGGCTCTTCTGAAATTCTACCTTGCTGCTTAAGCCCACAACACAGCCTCCCACTCCACTCATTCTCAGAAGATCTGGCCTCCACAGCACAGAAAACTGGCCCAGTATCACACACACATCCTTCTCTGCCTCCCTACCCAAACTTCCCTCCACACTCAAAGTTGCTCTTGGCCTGTAAGGGGTATGCAGAACCCCTAGGTCCATGTTCTGACTCCATCAAAAACTTGCTCCCTGGCTCATATGTCTTCAGACCCTCCCTCTCTTGGTTCATTCAACTCCATTCCTAAACATTTTCACATCTTGTTGTTGGGCAACAGACTAGAGAGTCAGATTCCGCATTGAGGAGCTGAGACTTCTATCTTGTACATGTTAGGGAGCTAGTGAGGAAGTGGCATGCTCAGAGGTGAGCCTCCCAAGAGCCACTACCAAATTCCAGAAAAGTGGAAAAAAACATCTATGAATAAGGAAATAGCAGCAAAGGTGGCTGGTGTGGTCCCACTGCTACAGGACTTCCCTGGAATGGTATCAGAGGCTCGAAGAGGGTACAAAGAGAGTACAGAGGCATTACCTTTAGGTGCAGAGCAAAAGGGCACTGTATCGCTGTAGTAATCATTCGGGCAGATCAAATGATGCTTCTGTAGCAACTCGTTGTCCACACACCACCTGAAGACGGTCTTCACTACACAGAAGAGAATGAGAAAAGGTGTTTCAAGGCACACTGACATCAAAGAAACTACACCCAATCTTTCTTCATCCTCCAAGCCTAAACCACCTAACAAAATTCTTAGAACCCTGTGGTCATTTTGAGATTTAAGAAACTAACCAGCAAGTATTTAAGTTGGCCACTTAAAAGAGGCCAACCATTGGGCAAGGCTGTGTGGTGGTATTATTTGAGCTAAAATACAGTTACTTGCAGAGAGGTCTATAACAAAACAGAGCTAGGAGAAATAGGGTAGATTGATGAGTGGCCCCAATTCTTCACTCTTCTCTGTATCCACTCCCCCTGCCATGTGAGTGTTTAGTTCCTGCTACTAGGGACAGAGCCCACTTCTTCACCCTTGACTTTGGCCATGTGATGTGCTTTGACCATGAAAGGCTGGCAGGATTTTGAAAGCTGCTCGTGCAGCTGAGCCTTCCCTCTTGTGCCTTTGCCATCATCCTGAGAAGAGCTCCTGCCCCTTCATCCTGGACCCCAGCAGGAGTCCACGTGGAGCAGACCCGAGCCCAACCTGCAGCAGGGAGCCAAGTTCAGCTGGACCCACAGCTGGACGCTGATCTAGCCAGCCAAGCCCAGCTAGATCAGCCAACCCCCAACCGACTGGCAGACACATGAGAGGAAATCTCATTTAATAGAGTGGGAAGTTGATGTTATCTATGGTTGATGAGCCAGGAAACAGTAGAAAAGATGTGTTATTTAGAGGTTTCCAGAAGAATTAGAGCTAAAAATGGCCATTTCTGACAAGTGGACTGAAGTTGGGAGAGGTGAGGTGGAGGATTTTTCAATAGACTTTTTTAGAGCAGTGGTAGGTTTGCAGCAAAATTGAGGGGAAGGTACAGAGATTTCCCATATACCCACTTCCCCCCACCACATGCAGAGCCTCCCCCATTATCAACGTCCCCCATGGATGGTACATTTGTTACAACTGATGATCCTACACTGACACATCATTGTCACATGAAGCCCGCAGTTTACATTAGGGTTCACTCTTGGTGGTGTGAAGTCTATGGGTTTGGAGAAATGTGTAATGACATACGTAGGTGGGGGCTTTTTATATTTCATTAGAAACAATTTGATTTTTTTTTAAAACCACGTACACGACTACTTTGATAAAAATTAAGGAGTAAACAGGATGAATGGAAGACTTGAAAGTTTTCAAACTTTACTGCTTGCTCCATTAACCAACATGGTGCCTTTAAATGGCCTTTTCCTCCGGAGGTTCCCTATAACCAAAGGTACAGGTGAGACAAGTGAAGAGCACATGTTTCTCCCATCAAATATGTTAATTTAAGAATTTTGAGATTTGGCCTATTACTGTAATAGTCAAGTTTTGACAAGGAAAACAGGAATTACTCTATGTGTACCATATATAAAGGGGTTGAGGGAATTCCCTGGCAGTCCAGTGGTTAGGACTCTGCGCTTTCACTGCCAAGGACACAGGTTCAACCCCTGGTTGGGGAACTGAGATCCCACAAGTCACGCGGCGGCCAAAAAAAGGCGGGAAGGCACTTGTTGAACGCAGGGGATTACAAAGTGGGAGAGAGCTCAGGGAATTCATCATTAACAACTTCAGCCAGCAGCACTGAAGCAGGGGGCTCTCAGGACGTGATCTGGACTCTGCTATGAAACCCACAGCTGCTCGGTCATCTGCCTGCTTCTGGAGAACAGAGGCCCTCCCCTTCCAAAACCCACCAAGAGCCTCTCATCAGTGACCCATCCCGGAACCACAGGTAAAAGGTCCATGCTGGGAAAATGTGGGTCCCTGGCCCCTCCTCTGCAATACAGAGACCTCCCCAGGGAGTGGCAGTGATGCCAGCTGACACAGTCCAGCCCAGTGCCCGAGTACTCTGGTGATGGCCTATTTGGAATATTAAAAGATAAAATAAAGCTTCCAGAAAAAGGGCAAAGGCCATGCTGCAAGGAGGTGTATCCTCTGTCTTCTGATACCATTACTCCCACGGTCCTCCCCGAGGGTATGGGCAGTTCAGTGCTGTGTCTGGGGGTGGGAGCGGCAGTTTCTTATCAGGTCTTTGGGAAGTTTCTCTCCACGTCAGGCCTGGTCCGTGGACCAGGTGAGTCTTGGGCACCCTGAACTGGCCTTGTGACCGTCTTCTTCCACCTGGGAAGGGTGGGCTTCCTATATGGACCCTGCTCCTGAGCACGGCTCTGCAAGGGGTTGGCTGCTCCATTCCCCAAAAGATAATACAGATAAGATACCAGCAAGGGAAGGGAACAAAAGCACAGGACGTTCTGCTGAATTCTGATCTTTCTCCCTCTGTCTGGAGAATTTACGCATGTTTTCCACCATGTGACGTCTGTATCAGCAAACAGAGAAAGTCTGCTTCTGTGCCTCAAATAACAAAGATTTCAGGGGAATGTCCTTACCATCAATCATCCAAGTTATAAAAGAGGTTCTTGGGTCACCTCGCCCTGCCCTGAGAAGCAGGGATCAGAGGGGTGTCCAGGAAACTGGATTAAGGTCTCTACTTCTGCTACTTTTGAAATAAAAAAGAGAAACATTGCCAGCAGAAGGCTGAGAAACCAGGGCGGATAATGTCTGATTACAACTTAATATTATCTTGGGTAAAAACATAAAATGAAGGTCATTGGGAAACTCTCCTGGCTGATGTTCATTTCCCAGTTCTCAATGTTTTATTCCACTTTCATTAAAAATAAACAAACAAATAATTACTTAATCTCCCCTGATCTCTAACCAAAAGAACCCTACCAAAGACAGGGACAGTATCAGACTCCAGGGACTCAGTGGATATCAGGCAACCAATAAATCTTCCTTGAGAATCTGCTACCAATAATCTCTGCCTAAATCCACGACTGAGGGAGGGGGCCTGGCAGCTACACGACTCTGCTGCAGAGAAGGGGCAACAGGAGGAGATATGGATTCTACACTGAGTGTTCACTGTCTAATGGGGCTGAGCCTCAGAGGGGGCAGACCTGACATGGCATGGGGCCTCACACTCAGAGCCACACCCAAGGGGAAGTCATCTACACCCGTGTGACACTGTGCCTAGACAACAGGCCTTCCTCCTCCTCTTGAGAGAAGAAAGAGATGGGCTTTAACAGCAGACACAAGTTCAAATCTGGGTCCCAGCCCTTCTGAGCTGTGGGAATTTAGGGAAGTTACTTGAGCTCCTCTCTCAGCTCCTATACCTGTAAAATGGAGAGAAAACCTACCTCGCAGGGCTGTTGGAAGGATTCAGTGGAATAACATATGCAAAGCATCTTACCCATCCTCTGGTCCCCAGCAGGACCCCATGAGTGTAATGCTTTCCGAAGCCACTGTATCTTCCACTTCTCCCTCCCTCCAGGCCACAGATATGTCAGGTCTCCCAACCCTAAAAGCACTGTCCCTACTAACCTGGAAAATGATGATTTTCAGGGATGTAGGAGGATAGATCAAAGACTTTGCGGCGGGGGGGTGGGGCGGAATAAAGGAACCAGGGCTTCTTAGAGAAACGGCTGATTCCAGGTCTGGGGCAATAAATATACAAGAAGAACCTGGAACATCTGACCATTCCAGAAAGTAAGGAAGTTACAACAGACAACCAATGTTGTGTCAGAAGAGTCAGGTGTCAACTAGAAAATGTTCTAATTGGCCAAAGATGGGACAGTTCGAGCATCAATAAGAATAAATATAATTGTAGTTATGAAACCTATGAGGTCATAATGATATTAAAAACCAACTAACCAAACCTCATTAGTCATCGTTGGCAGATGTTAGGGAAACCAGCTCACTATTTTAAAAACTGGCAGATAAGGGGAAAGAATTAATTCTGCTCCTATCTTGGAGTAATCAAAGTAGTTGCCGAAGAGTTTCTCTTCATAGAAGTATTTCAGTATCATTAGCACTTCATTATAATTTATAACCCCTAATGAAACAACAGATCTGGGCAAAGACTGGCAATATCACGAAAACAGAGACATCATGTACCTCCTGAAGGGAGTACACAGCACCATCTCTGAACTGGTCTTTCCCCTTCTGCCCCCCAAATTGAACTTAAACCTCATAATGTCTCTACAACTAACTACTGAATTGCAAGGAATACAGGGATCATGAGAACAGGTTAAACGACACCACAATGTTGAAATCAGCAAAATCCAGACTACGGACAAGTGTACAGGAAAAATGACCCAATTTCTTTAACAAATAAATTAAGAAAGCATTGCCAGAGAGATGGTTGACTTAGAAAAGAGTTTTTAGTGAGGGCTGATGGAGCTTTGATGAGGAAAAAAGATATTGGTCAAATGTGAGAATACCTCTCCACAAAGCACTGATCAGTTATCATCTGACACGGCGAATTTAATGCGGAGACACCAACCTGACCAGGTCATCAAGGCTAGCATCACCCGGGCCTCCTGACGTGCTGCGGCGAGAGGAGCACAGCGTCATTTGCATGGCGCTGCTGCCAAGCGCGAGCCTGAGTTTGGTCATGGGGAAACGTTAGAGCCACGCCACAGAGGGGGAGGCCTGTCAAGAACTGTCAGGAGAGAGGATCCTGGGAAGATGGGGAGTAAAGCGCCAGGACTCTGTCTCCCCACCTAGGCGAAAGGCACGCTGGCAGAATCAGTCTAACGGAACTGTTTGGTAACCATGGCATCTACTGAAGACTTGTAACTTCCAGGGGAAGGCTTGGACAGGAAATTGCAGTGGACTTCAGCTCTTAGCATGGTAGCAGCTACCCACCCCTCACTCCCGGTCCCAGGGCAGGCATCTGTGCACGTGTTTCTGGGGCATCCTGCACAGTCTGTGGGAGCCTGGGTGAGCCAAAAGGACCCTGTCCTCCAAATACCTGGGATTTGTGCTCTGACTGCCGATGACTGCTTCTGACCACAGAGGTGTAGGCAAAGAGGCACCTCCCCCCATTGTGTCAAGCCCCTTCTCCTCCAGCTGAAGTGACTTCCAGGGAATTTTGTTTGTTTGTTTGTTTGTTTATTGAAGTATAGTTGACTTACAATATTAGTTTCAGGTGTACAACATAGTGCTGCGATATTTTTATACATTACAAAATGATCACCACTATGGTACTTTGTTACAGCATCCTGGACTGGTTAAGACAGGGAGTTAACACTAGGGGGGCACTCTTGTCCAACAGCGGTCAGGAGCCAACAGATATATTTCCCCTTTTCATCTCCCTGCGGTTGGTGGTTCTGAGATCCATTTCATGAGGCTCCTCAAAAGGTCCTGTGGGACTGAGCACGCGTCACCTGTAGTGGAGGCCAACTGAACGACAAATCTTTATATCATCTTTCCCTTCTTCCCTGTTCCACTTCCCTTGTTCTGCATACCTTCTCTCTGGATCACATTCCCAAATAAACTACCTGCATGAAAACATTTGATCCAGGCTTTGCTTTTGGGAGAAACTGGCTAAAACAATTGCTTCCAGACTAGAATGAAGACTATCAGGCTGGGATTTTGGAGCTGGATCACTCTTTAGTCAGATGGCAAAAAGGATTGCATTGCTGGTAATTCTTGGGTGTATGATAGCATCAAATAACTAAGATTCTCATATGTGGTAAACTGGGATGTGGTAAAAGGTGAAGTGTTGGCATTTGTGATAGCTATGACCCCTGAATGGTATGGGGTCAATGGTAATTACAAGGATTGGCTGGCTTTTAACTGCTCTGGAAGCTTTCAAAAAAAAAGAAAATTATAGGCTCACGTCAACTAACTAACAACTCAAGGTATACCATGAAAGTCAGAGTCTCTGGCAATGTCTAACGAGACTCTCATCTAAGTTGCAGGGCAGACAGTGCGAAAATCAGATATGGGATCTAACTGAGGGTAGCAGAATAGCAAAGGAGACTGAATGCACAGCATCAACAGGTCTCCTGTATCAAAGTCAGGACCCTGACAGGAAAAGAGTAAGACTCAAAGACCTGGAATGAGGCACTGAGGTGCACGAACCTGAGAATTCTGAACCTCCAGGTTCATCTGAACACTCGAGGTCAGCAGAAGCAACGCTCTCCCCTTGCCGAGATTAGCACCATCATCAAATACTTAAAGGATACAGGGATGATAGTTTTGTTGGGATTAAGTGATGGATACATAAGGGTTCATAAACTATTCAGTTCATCTGTCTGGCTCCTGCAGAAGCCAAACAGAGTAGATGATAATGGGCTACCATAAATTTAACCACGTGGTAGCCCCAGTCACAGCTGCCATACCGAATGTGGTATCTTTACTGGCCAGCTTCTAGCACCGACATGTGACTACTGGTCTGGCAAGTGTGTTCTCTATCCTCCTTGGTAAGGAAGGTTTACAGCAATTTGCCTTTATGTAAGAAGGACATCAGCACACAATCACTGTCTCACCACAAGAGCATGCTGACTCTCCTGCTCTCTAACCAACAGAGCCTGTGGGGAACTCAGTTGTCTTGACACTCTGCCCAACATCATGTCAGTCCACTATACTGCTGACTTCCTAACTGGACTTGATGATCATGAAGTGGTAAGTAGTTTAGCAAGACTAGAAGATTCAGGCTCCTGACTGTATGGCTGTTAGCATGACTGACGCCATCTTGGGCCCTTACAGTTTCTCCTCTCCTTTCAATGACCCTACCCAGGACTGTACTGCGTAGTGAATCACTTCTCTGTCATCAAGGGCTTTGTAGTTAATAGATATTGCCTAATAATCATTAGGACCAGGTAGCCGCTATGCTCTATTAGTCCCCAAACAATGATGAAAAACCTTCCCTGATGTATTCCTGGTGCCCACAAGACTAGTTACCCATTCACAAATCTTTTTTTTTTAATATAAATTTATTTTATTTATTTATTTTTGGCTGTGTTGGGTCTTCGTTGCTGTGCACGGGGTTTCTCTAGTTGCAGTGAGCGGGGGCTACTCTTCGTTGCGGTGCACAGGCTTCTCATTGTGGTGGCTTTTCTTGTTGCAGAGCACAGGCTCTAGGCATGCAGGCTTCAGTAGTGTGGCACTCTGGCTCAGTAGTTGTGGCGCATGGGCTTAGTTGTTCCGCAGCACGTGGGATCTTCCCGGACCAGGGATCGAACCCCTGTCCCCTGCATTGGCAGGCGGATTCTCAACCACTGCACCACCAGGGAAGCCCCACCCATTCACAAATCTTAACTTAGGAATGCACGTACTGTTTCCAAGCACCTAGCCCCATACCCGAGGTTAACTATGAAATTATCCCAATGGCCCCTCTGCGGTGTGGAGTACAGCTGCGAATGCTTCTGCATCATTGCCCACCCGATCCCAATCTCACCCACTGATCCACTGCTTATATGGAGCTGCCTGCCTCATTTTTCACTCTCAAGATGCCTTCTCAGTTTGGTGGGTGCTTTTCATTCCCTCTGTCCTCCAACACTGACACACTGAAGAAATTTTTAGGGATCCAATAAATCCCTAAATTTAAATTTAAATCCCTAAATAATAAATTTATTTATTTATTAAATAAATAAATGGCATGCCAGAACATCTCCTCTAAAGTAAAGGACGACTAGCTGCATTTTGTATCCCCTACCACTAAGAAGGGTGGTAATTGGCAGAACTCTTTAGATTTTGGAGGCAGCATATCCCACACATGGGAATATTGCTCCAAACCATTTATTAGGTGACCTGAAAGGCTATCAGTTTTGAGTGGGGTTCAAAGCAAGAGAGAGCTCTACGGCATGTCCAGGCTATGACTGAAGCTGTCCTGCCATTAAAGCCACATGACACACAAAAATGCAACGAATCCAAAGGTATCTACGGTGGATTAGAATATTGTAGAGAGTCTCTAGAAAGCCCCAGTAGGAGAGATGTCACACAGACTCAGGGTTCTGGAGCAAAACTCTGCCTACTGTGAAAGAGAATGACTCATCATTTGAAAAATGGGCTATAGGGCTTGAGCATAGACCCAGCACTGACTATGGGACATCGAGTGACTATTCATCCAGAGCTACTCATCTTGACTGGGTATTATCAGATCCACTGAGTCATAAGATTGGGAGGGCACGGTAGCAATCCATTGTACAATGGGAAAATGGCATATTTGGGATTAGGCCTGAGCAGATCCAAAAGACACATGCTAATTACATCAACTGGTGGTCCAGACTGTCTATGTCCTTTACTCCAGTGCTTTTCCCTCAACTCATACCTATGGCTTCATGGGAAAGTTTCGAAGATCAACTGACAGGAACAAAAACTCAGGTCTGATTTTGAACACTTCCTGGATATTTGATATTAAGGTATTATTGCTATTTTCAAGTGTAATAATAATGTTGTCATTATTTTTCAAAAGCATTTCTTATCTTTTAGTGATACATACTAAAATAGTTACAGTGGAATTATATAATGTATGCAACTTGTTTAAAATATCATGAGGGGGGAAATAGGTGGGACAGAAATGGCCATGGTTAAGCCTGAGTTAGGGGTAAATGGGAGTTCATATACTATTCTATTTACTTAGGTGTATATTCTAAATTCTCTGTAAATCAAAGTTAAAAACAGCAACCCAGTCTGGTCCAGAGATGGGTCAGCATGATACACTGGGGTTAGCTGTAAATGGGCTGCTGCTGTATTACAGCCTTACTCAGGCGTGGCCCTAAAGGACACCATGTAGGGAAATCTTTCCCAGGCTTGAGCCTTGAGCATCACACCTAATTGTTTACTTTGTATGGCAGAAGTGGCCTGAGGTCGAGTATACATGGAGTTCTGGACAGTAGTGGTGAATGGCTTGGCTGGTTGATCAGGGGCCTGAGGGCAGCTTTGTTGCTGGGATTTTCAGGAAAGTGGGTGATGGGGAACTTGCTTGAAGATTAAGAAAGCTGGGGGAGGGTTTGCCTCGACAAAGAGGCACAGCATTACCTTCCTCTTTGGCTGCAGTGTTAATGGAAAGCCTCAACACCAGCCGACTTCCAGGGAATTTAAAGGGCCAGGACCCCCCCCCCCTTCATCTTTCTCTTTTCCCCCTTTTGGAAGCCAGATATTAAAGACTAAGACGTTCAAAAACAACTGCAGATCAGTGGAATATTAGAACATGACCACACATACCCAGAGAAGGGTTCAGAAAAGACCTAGAAGACCTTAAGATTACATCTCAGGCTGACCCTCAGCACAGACAGCCTACAGTAATTAAAAAAACAAAACCAAAAAATAATTACAAAAAACAGCAAACTCTGGGGCAGGGAGAGAATCTGATTTCCAGAGTTACAACACTATTAGATTCAATGCCCAGTTTCTAACAACAACAACAACAACAACAAATCAAAAACATACAAAGAAACGGGAAAGTATGCCTTGTTCAAAGGAAAAAATTAAATCAACAGAAACTGTCCTTGAAAAAGACCTGACTGCAGACATACTAGACAAAGGCTTTAGAACAACTGTCTTAAAGATGCACACAGAACTAAAAGAACATGTGGAGAAACTCAAGAAAACGATGTACCAAAAAATATAAATACCAATAAAGAGACAGAAAACATACAAAGAAACTAAAAAGAAATGTTGGACCTGAAAAGGACACTAACTGAAATGAAAAATTCACTATCAAAGGGATTCAAAAGCAGATTTGAGCAGGCAGAATAGAGAATCAGTGAACTTGCAGATAGAAAAACAGAAATTATCGAGTCTGAGGAACAGAAGGGAAAAAAGATTGAAGAAAAGTAAAGACAGCTTAAGGAAGCTGTGGGACACCAGAAAGTGAACAACACACATTGTGGGAATCCTAGAAGGAGGAGAGAGAAAAAGGGGCAGAGAGAATATCTGAAAAAATAACAGCTGAAAACTTCCCAAATTTGATGAAATACATGACTATAAACATCCGAGAAGCTCAATGAACTATAAGATGAACTCAAAGAGACTCATGTTACATGTTATAATCAAACATTTGAAAGACAAAGAGAGCATCTTGAAAGTAGCAAGAGAGAAGTGACTTGTCACATACAAGGGATCCTCAATAAGGTTATCAGCAGATTTCTCATCAGAAATTATGGAAGCCAGAAGGCAGTGGGCCAATATATTCAAAGTGCTAAAAGGAAAAACTGTTAACCAAGAATCCTATATCCACTAAAACTGTCCTACAAAAGTGAGGGAGAAATTAATACATTTCTTGATAAACAAAAGCTGAGGGTATTTGTTACCACTAAACTTGCCCTGCAATGCTCAAGGGAGTCCTGCAACATGAAATGAAAGGACACTAGACAGTAACTCCAAGACACATGCAGAAATAAAGATCTCAACAAAGGAAATACATGGACAATCATAAAAGTTTTCTACATGATTTAAGAGACTAATATTATACATTTAAAGGAAAAAAAACTATTAAAGGTAAAAATAAAAGCTAGTATTATTAAAACCTAGTATTATATAAAGCTGATTATTATAAAAGCTAGTATAGTAACTTAGGTTTGTAACTTCATGTCTTGTTTTCTACGTAATTTAAGAGACTAATGCATTAGTTGGTATTTCTGGGCACACAATGTATAAAGATGTAATATTCTGACATCAACAACCAAAAGGGGTGGGGATGGAGATGTAAAGAAACAAGTTTTGTATGTTATTGAAGTTAAGCTGGTATAAATTCAAATTAGAGTGTTATAATTTTTGGTTGTTAAATGTCATCCCTATGGTAACCACAAAGAAAACAGCTATAGAATATACCCAAAAGGAAATGAGAAAGGAATGTAAACATTTCACTACAAAAATTGACTAAATAACAAAAGAAGACAGTAATGCAGGAGATAAGGGACAAAAGAGATACATGGCATATAGGAAAAAAATAGCAAAGTGACAGAAATTCCTCCTTATCAGTAATTACTTTAAATGTACATGGATTAAACTCTCCAGCCAAAAGACAGAGATTGGCAGAATAGGTAAAAACACATGATCCAACTAGATGCTGTCTACAAGAGACTCACTTTAGATCCAAAGACTCAAATAGACTGAAAGTGAAAAGATGAAAAAAGATATTCTATGCAAATAGTAACCAGAAGAGAACAGGGACTTCCCTGGTGGCACAGTGGTTAGGGATCCACCTGCCAATGAAGGGGACACAGGTTCGAGCCCTGGTCCGGGAAGATCCCACATGCCGCGGAGCAACTAAGCCCATGCACCACAGCTACTAAGCCTGCGCTCTAGAGACTGTGAGCCACAACTACTGAGCCCGCGCACCAAAACTACTGAAGCCTGCACACCTAGAGCCCGTGCTCCGCAACAAGAGAAGCCACCGCAATGAGAAGCCCGCGCACCACAACGAAGAGTAGCCCCCGCTCTCTGCAACTAGAGAAAGCCCATGGGCAGCAACGAAGACACAAGGCAGCCAAAAATAAAAATAAATAAATAAATTTATAAAAAAAAAAAAAGAAGAGAACAGAAGTGGCTATACTAATAACAGACAAAGTAGACTTTAAATCAAAAAAGGTTACAAGGGGCTTCCCTGGTGGTGCAGTGGTTAAGAATCCGCCTGCCAATGCAGGAGACACGGGTTCGAGCCCTGGTCCAGGAAGACCCCACATGCCACGGAGCAACTAAGCCTGTGCGCCGCAACTACTGAGCCTGTACTCTAGAGTCCGTGAGCCACAACTACTGAGCCTGCCTGCTGCAACTACTGAAGCCTGTGCACCCTAAAGCCCATGCTCCACAACAAGAGAAGCCACCACAATGAGAAGCCCATGCACCGCAACAAAGAGTAGCCCCCACTCAACGCAACTAAAGAAAGCCCACACACAGCAATGAAGACCCAACGCAGCCAAAAATAAATAAATAAATTTATTTTAAAAAAAAAGATTACAAGAAACAAGGAAGGACGTTATATACTAAAAAAAGATTCAACAGAGCAAGAAGATACAATAAGTATAAACATTTACACACCTAATGGCAGACCATCAAAATAATGAAGCAGCTTCCCTGGTGGCGCAGTGGTTAAGAATCCACCTGCCGGGGCTTCCCTGGTGGCGCAGTGGTTGAGAATCTGCCTGCTAATGCAGGGGACACGGGTTCGAGCCCTGGTCTGGGAAGATCCCACGTGCCGCGGAGCAACTAGGCCCGTGAGCCACAACTACTGAGCCTGCGTGTCTGGAGCCTGTGCTCTGCAACAAGAGAGGCCGCGATAGTGAGAGGCCCGTGCACCACGATGAAGAGTGGCCCCCACTCGCCGCAACTAGAGAAAGCCCTCGCACAGAAACGAAGATCCAACACAGCCAAAAATAAATTAATTAATTAATTAAATAAATTTAAAAAAAAAAAGAATCCACCTGCCAATGCAGGGGACATGGGTTCGAGCCCTGGTCGAGGAAGATCCCACATGCTGAGAAGCAACTAAGTCCATGCGCCACAACTACTGAAGCCCACATGCCTAGAGCCCATGCTCCACAACAAGAGAAGCCACCGCAATGACAAGCCTGTGCACCGTGACGAAGAGTAGCCCCCGCTTGCCGCAACTAGAGAAAGCCCGCGCACAGCAACGAAGACCCAATGCAGCCAAAAATAAATAAATAAATTTAAAAAAAATAATGAAGCAAAAATTGACAGATTTGAAGGGATAAATAGACAGTTCTACAATAATAGTTGGAAACTGCAATACCCATTTATCGTAATAGAACAACCAGACAAAAGATAAGTGAGGAAAAGAGGACTTAATCCAATTTCAACTAGATCTGATAGACACATATAGAACACTCTACCAAACAACAGCAGCATACACATTCTTGTCAAGTGCACATGAGACATTTCTCAGACCATATGTTAGGCAATAAATTAAGTCTCAGTAGATTTGAAAAGACAGATATCATACAACATATACTCTCCAACCAAAATAGGGTAAACTTAGAAATCAGTAACAGAAAGAAAACTGGAAAATTCACTAAATTGTAGAAACTAGGCAACACACTTTTTTTTTCCAGAATACCAAAGAGTTTATTCAAAAAGTCACCTAATAAAAGCACAGTTTTGCAAGTTTGTCTAAAACTTGATAATTCTGAACAAAAATAAAATGTCTGACCACTCCAAAATAGGAAAAGACAATCTTGTGCAAATAGACATCAAATTCTAGGCACTATGAAAACTGGCTAAATGTATGCTCCCAGCAAGAGAAGTGTCACCATCCTAAGTCCCCTTAGTCACCAAATGCAGGATTAAGAGGCCAGAGTCAGGCTTCCCTTTCTAAGCCACTCTGTTACTCTCTAGGAAACTCTGGATCTCAGCCTAATCTCCAGCTCTGCCTGGACCTTGATAGGGAAGGAGGGAGGGACAATAGAAGAGAAGAGGAAAGGGGTGTGACGTCTTTCTTAGGAAAGAAAAAAGGCACAGAGATGAGCTAGAAAGTGATGAAAGCAAGGATCAACTATCATTCACCCTGAATTCACCCATTCACCCTGACAGTCCAACCTCCTTATTTTGTAGGTGAGAAAACAGACCTAGAAAAATAACGTGGTTTACTCAAAATCATATGGTTACTACATGCAGTAAGATCAAGAAGTAAGAAAAGCCCTGAACCCATGGCTTCACTGGTGAGTTCTACTAAACAGTTAAAGAATTAATACCAATCCTCAAAATTTTCACAAAAAAACTGAAAAGGAGGGAACTCTTCTTATCTCATTCAAGAGGCCAGCATTACCCTGATATAAAACCAGACAAAGACACTACAAGAAAACTACATCCCTTATGAATACTGATCCAAAAATCCTCACAAAATACTAGCAGACTGAATTCAGCAGCATATTGAAAGGATAGTTCACCATGACCAAGTGAGATCTACTCCTGGAATGCAAGGATGGTTCAACATACAAAAATTAATCAATGTAATACACCACATTAACAGAATGAAAGGGGGAAAAATCACATGATCATTTCAACTGATGCAGAAAAATGTTTGAAAAAATTCAGCACCTTTTCATGATTTAAAAAACACTAAAAAACTAGAATAAAAGGAAACTATTTCAACATAATGAAAATCATAGATGAAAACCCACAGCAAACATCACACTCAGTGGTGAAAGACTTAAAGCTTTTCCTCTAAGATCAGGAATAAGGCAAGAATGCCTGCTTTCACCATTTCTAGTCACCACAGTACTGGAAGTTCTAATCAGAGCAATTAGGCAAGAAAAAGAAATAAAAGGCATCCAAACTGGAAAGGAAGAAGCAAAATTATTACTGTTTGCAGGTGATATGATCTTATATATAGAAAACCCTAAAGATTTCACACGCACAAAAAACCTGTCAGAACTAACAAGTGAATTCAGCTAAGTAGTACATAAAGTCAACACACAAAAATCAGATGCACTTCTATATGCTAAAAATGAACAATCTGAAAAGGAAATTATGAAAATCCCATTTATAATAGCATCAAAAAGAATAAAATACTTGAGAGTTAACCAAGGAGATCAAAGACTTGTACAATACAAAGTACAAAACATTGCTGAAAAAAATGAAAGAAGACATAAATAAATGGAAACACATTAGATGTTCATGGATTAGAAGACTTAATATTGTTAAAATGTCAATACTACCCAAATCAATACACAGATTCAATGAAATCTCTATCAAAATCCCAAGGATGTTTTTTTGTTATGGAAATAGTAAAACCCATCCCAAAATTCATTATGGAATCTCAAGGAACAAACAGCCAAAAACAACAGCCAAAACAATCTTGAAAAAGAACAAAGCTGGAGGATTCACAATTCCTAATTTCAAAGCTTATAAGAAAGCTACAATAATAAGAACAACGTAGTACTGGCATAAAGATGGACATAGAAATCAATGGACTAGAACAGAAAGCCCAGAAATAAACTCTCATACATACGGTCAAATGATTTTTGACAACAGTGTCAAGACCATTCAATAGAGAAAGGACAGTCTTTTCAATAAGCAATGCTAGGAAAACTGTATATCTTCACACAAAAGAATGAAGTTGGACCCTTTTGTAATACTATATACAAAAAATTAACTCAAAATTAATTAAAGACCTAAATGCAAGACCTAAAACAATAAAACTCTTAGGAGAAAATACAGGGCCAACACTTCACAACATTGGATTTGGCAGTGATTTCACTGTATTTGGCAATGATTTCTTGGATATGACACCAAAAGCACAGGCAACAAAATAAAAATAGACAAATTGAACTTCACGAAAATTAAAAATTGTGCATCAAAAGACACTACCAACAGAGTAAAAATGCAACCCACAGAACAAGAGAAAATATTTGCAAATCATGTATCTGATAAGGGATTAATAACCAGGATATATAGAGAATTACTAAAACTCAACACCAACAAAACAATCGATTAAAAATGGGCTTGAATATGGGACTTCCCTGGTGGTACAGTGGTTAAGATTACGCGTGCCAATGCAGGGGACACAGGTTTGATCCCTGGTCTGGGAAGATCCCACATGCTGCAGAGCAACTAAACTTGTGTGCCACGACTACTGAGCCTGCCCTCTAGAGCCCATGCACCACAACTACTGAAGCCTGCACGCTCTAGGGCCCATGTGCCGCAACTACTGAGCCCACGTGCTGCAACTACTGAAGCCTTCACACCTAGAGCCTGTGCTCTGCAACAAGAGAAGCCACCACAATGAGAAGCCTGTGCACTGCAATGAAGAGTAGCCCCCACTTGCTGCTACTAGAGAAAGCCCATGCACAGCAATGAAGACCCAGACACAGGCAAAAAAAAAGAATAAAATACCTAGGATTAAACCTACCTAAGGAGGCAAAAGAACTGTACTCAGAAAACTATTAGATACTGATGAAAGAAATTAAAATGACACAAACAGATGGAGAGATATACCATGTTCGTGGATTGGAGGAATCAATATTGTCAAAATGACTATACTACCCAAAGCAATCTACAGATTCAATGCAATCCCTATCAAATTACCAACAGCATTTTTCACAGAATTAGAACAAAAACCTTTACAATTTGTATGGAAACACAAAAGACCATGAATAGTCAAAGCAATTTTGAGAAAGAAAAATGGAGCTGGAGGAATCAGGCTCCCTGACTTCAGACTATACTACAAAGCCACAGTCATCAAAACAGTATGGTACTGGCACAAAAACAAATACAGATCAATGGAACAGGATAGAAAATCCAGAGATTAATCCACGCACCTATGGTCATCTAATCTAGGACAAAGGCGGCAAGAATACACAATGGAGAAAAGACAGTGTCTTCAATAAATGGTACTGGGAAAAATGGACAGCTACATGTAAAAGAATGAAATTAAAACACACCCTAATACCATACACAAAAATAAACTCAAAATGGATTAAAGACCTAAATGTAAGGCCAGATACTATAAAACTCTTAGAGGAAAACATAGACAGAACACTCTTTGACACAAATCACAGCAAGATCTTTTTGATCCACCTCCTAGAGTAATGAAAATAAAAACAAAAATAAACAAATGGGACCTAATTAAACTTAGAAGCTTTTGCACAGCAAAGGAAACCATAAACAAAACGAAGACAACCCTCAGAATGGGAGAAAATATTTGCAAATGAAGCAACTGCCAAGGGATTAATCTCCAAAATATACAAACAGTTTATGCAGCTCAATATCATAAAAAGCAAACAACCCAATCAAAAAATGGGTGGGACATCTAAACAGACATTTCTCCAAAGAAAATATACAGATGGTTAAAAAGCACATGAAAAGGTGCTCAACATCACTAACTATTACAGAAATACAAATCAAAACTATAATGAGGTATCACCTCACGCTGGTCAGAATGGCCATCATCAAAAAATCTACAAACAATAAATGCTGGAGAGGGTGCAGAGAAAAGGGAACCCTCCTACACTGTTAGTGGGAATGTAAACTGGTACAGCCACTATGAAGAACAGTACGGAGATTCCTTAAAAAACTAAAAATAGAGCTACCATATGATCCAGCAATCCCACTCCTGGGCATATATCCAGAGAAAACCATAATTCGAAAATATACGTGCACCCAATGTTCAATGCAGCTCTATTTACAATAGCCAGGACATGGAAGCAACCTAAATGTCCATTAACAGAGGAATGGATAAAGAAGATGTGGTACATATATACAATGGAATATTACTCAGGCATAAAAAAGGACAAAATAATGCTATTTGCAGCAACATGGATGGACCTAGAGACTGTCATACTGAGTGAAGTAAGTCAGAAAGAGAAAGACAAATATCATATGACATCATTTATAAGTGGAATCTAAAAAAAGATTACAAATGAACTTATCTACAAAACAGAAATAGAGTTACAGATATAGGAAATAAACTTATGGTTACTGGGGGGTAAGGGGAGAGGGATAAAGTGGGAGATTGGGATTGACATATACACACTACTATATATAAAATAGATAACTAATAAGGACCTACTGTATAGCATGGGGAACTCTACTAATACTCTGTAATGGCCTATATGGGAAAAGAATCTACAAAAGAGTGGATATATGTATATGTATAACAGATTCATTTTGTTGTACACCTGAAACTAACACAACATTGTAGATCAACTATACCCCAGTAAAATTTTTTTTAAAAATGGGCCTGAATAGATATTTCTCCAAAGAATATACACAAATGGCAAATAAGCATATGAAAAGACACTCAACATCACTAATAATCAGGGAAATGCAAATCAGAACCACAGTGAGCTATCACCTCACACCCATTGGGATGGCTACACTCAAAAACAAAAAACAAAAACCACACACTGAAAAACCAGAAAATAGCGTTGGTGAGGATGTAGATAAATGGGAATCCTCGAGCACTGTTGGTGGGAATGAAAAAATGACACAGGCACTGTGGAAAACAGTATGGTGATTCCTCAAAAAATTAAAAATAGAACTACTGTAAGATCTAGCAATTCCACTTCTGGGTATAAACCCCAAAGAACTGAAAGCAGGGTCTCAAAGAGATATTTGTATGACCATGTTCAGAGCAGCATTATTCAGAACAGCTAACACCAGGAAGCAACCCAAGAGTTCATCAACTGATGAATGGAAAAGCAAAATGTGGTACGTACCTACAATGGAATATTATTCAGCCTATAAGGAAGGAAATTCTGACATAGGCTACAACATGGATGAACCCTGAGGACATTATGCTAAGTGAAATAAGCCAGTTGCAAAAAGACAAATACTGCATGATTTCACTTATATGAGGTACTTAGAGTAGTCAAAATTATAGAGACAAGGGACTTCCCTGGCAGTCCAGTGGTTAAGACTTCACCTTCCAATGCAGGGGGTGCAGGTTTGATCCCTGGTCAGGGAGCTGATATCCCATATGCCTCTCAGCCAAATAACCAAGACATAACACAGAAGCAATATTGTAAAAAACTCAATAAAGACTTCAAAAATGGTCCACATCAAAAAAAAATCTTAAATGAAGAAAAAAAATTATAGGGACTTTCCTGGTGGTGCAGTGGTTAAGAATCCGCCTGCCAATGCAGGGGACACGGGTTCGAGCCCTGGTCCAGGAAGATCCCACATGCCACGGAGCAACTAAGCCCATGCACTACAACTACTGAGCCTGCGCTCTAGAGCTGGCGAGCCACAACTACTGAAGCCTGTGTGCCACAACTACTGAAGCCTGCACACCTAGGGCCCATGCTCCATAACGAGAAAGCCACTGCAATGAGAAGCCCAAGCACCGCAACGAGGAGTAGCCCCCGCTCGCCGCAACTAGAGAAAGCCTGCGTGCAGCAACAAAGACCCAACGCAGCCAAAAGTAAATAAATAAATTAATTAAATTAAATAAATGGTCAGAATGGTAACTTTAAAAAACAAAATTACAGAGACAGAAAGTAGAATGGTGGTTGCCAGGGGCTGGGGCAAGGCAGGGAATGGGAAGTTATTGTTTCATGGGCATAGAGTTTCAGTTTTACAAGATGAAAAGAGTTATGGAGATGGATGGTGACGATGTTTGTACAAGATTATGAACGTATTTAATACCACTGAACTGTATGCTTAAAAATGGTTAAGAGGGTAAATTTTATGTTATGTGTAGTTTACCATAATTTTTAAAAATTGGGGAAAAACCCAACGGTCAAGAACATGAAAGACAGGAAAAGTTCAAAGAACTGTGCCAAATGAAAATTCTGAAAATGAGACATGACAATGACATGTAACATGACTTCCTAGACAGGATCCTAGACCAAAGAGGAGAAAGGGACACTGTGGGACAGCAGGTGAAACCTGCATGCCATCTGTGAAGTGGAGGTTAACGCTGCATCATTGCTGATTTCCTGGCTTAGGGGGTTGTGTGCTGGGTATGTAGGCGAGTGTCCCTGTTTTGGAGACGTGCACACTGGAGTGTTTTGCGGTAATGAAACAACATATCTGCAACTCACTCTCCAGATGTTCAGAAAAAGACTAGAGAGGTAATGAAGCAAACACAGTAATATATTAACAACTGGGGAGTCAGGGTGAAGGGCACAGAGGAGCTCATCATACACACCTGGAGGCATCTTGATGAACGGCTCAAGGACCTGTACTTTGGCCTGGTGCGTGGCCCGCTCCTTCTCTGCAAGGGCCTGTGCGCGGGCCTGAATGATATGTCTCTCCAACATTTCAACTTCATCCAGCCGCTGCTTATAGAGCTCCCGAATCTGGCAGGTGGGTGATCAGATGTACAGAAATATGGTGAGATCACACAGCTTTACTGAATCCCACCCCAGCATCAGGGCTTCCCATGAAGCACAGAACAGTCACAGAACTGCAGAGACCATCTGGTCTAACCAGACAGATCTGAACTCTGAGACCCACAGAAGGAAATGGCTTAAAGCTTTCACAGTAAAGTCAATTACAGAGCCAAGTCTGAAATCCCGTCTCCTGACTACTGGCTTCACAGTAAAGAGAGCTGCCATCTAAACTGTGAAATACCAAATATGAGTTAACACACCACCTGTGGCAGACAAAGGGTTGTGTCACCCAGACCCCCTTCAAGGAAGGACTTGCTACCTGGCTGCAGGGAGCATAGTGAGCTGAGAGCCTCCAGCTATCAGCCCCTTCAGAGTTGATCTCAGCTGCTTGAAAGCACACAGTTGAGACTCCTTGAAGGGAGCTGTGGGCAGTATGGCCTGTTTAGCAGTCAGCCTCAGCAGAGAGGACTCAAGTCAGCTGCTTTCCTCCTTATACAGATACGGAAGCAGAGTTGCTGTTAGAGCCTAGGCATGCTTCCTAAAATCTGGGCATGAATGCCTCGATAAGATTGTGGTTCGTGGGTTTCCCTGGTGGCGCAGTGGTTGAGGATCTGCCTGCCAATGCAGGGGACAAGGGTTCGAGCCCTGGTCTGGGAAGATCCCACATGCCGCGGAGCAACTAGGCCCGTGAGCCACAACTACTGAGCCTGCGGGTCTGGAGCCTGTGCTCCGCAACAAGAGAGGCCGCGATAGTGAGAGGCCCGCGCGCCGCGATGAAAAGTGGCCCCCACTTGCCTCAACTAGAGAAAGCCCTCGCACAGAAACGAAGACCCAACACAGCCATAAATAAATAAATAAATAAATAAAAATAAAAACCCAAAGTTTAAAAAAAAAAGATTGTGGTTTGTGGCACAAGGGCAGGCACCCCAAAGCGGACGTGACGTTATCATCTCCGGGGAACAACTATTCAGCTTTCTGCCTCGTCGTTTCATTTATATATGTAATATATAATGTGTGTATGCGTGTAGGGAAATAAAGATAGGTGCTGGAGATATATGCCGTTATGTGTGTAGAATGTGTCTATTCACCTAGGCGCGTGTGTAGAGTGTCCTCCCACTAGAATGTCGGATATACGGCGGCATGGATTTGGTCTGCTCTTTTCCAGCTGCATCCCCAGTGCCCGGCACCCAACAGGGGCTGACTCTTGTCGAGTGGCTGAGTCGCGCCCTGGGTCGCCCGCACGCGGTGACGCCGCCGCGCCTCGGGTGAGCACGGGGAGAAGCGCGCGGGACGCTGGGGCCGTGTTACCTGCTGCAGCTGGTCCACGAACTCCTCGTGCCAAGCATCCTCGCTGCCGCGGGCCTTGATCAAACTCTCACTCACCTCCTCGCCAATCACCTCGGCGGTATACAAGTTGCGAAAGACGCCGGTGAGCAAGTAAGAGATGTCTTGGGTGCGCAGCGAGGTGGGGCGCAGGCGCAGCAGGTGCGGCTCGGGGAGCGGCCGGAGCGTGAGCGGCGAGACGCGGCGGGGCCGACCACCGAAGCCGTGGTAGAAAGACTCGGAGTAGGCGAGGGAGGACTGGCTGGGGCTGCGGATCCGGGTCGGACGCGGAGTTGGCGTCCACGTCGCCCCAGCGAAGGCGTAGGACCCAGACTCTGCGGACTGCCGCTCTCCTCTTCCAGTCTCCATGGCAACTGAGACGCCGCTAACTCCCTGCCGCACTTCTACTTCCGGCCCGCCTCTTCCGCTTTGCGTCTGTTAAAGGGTGCTGTCGAGTCGTCATCTTCGTGAACGTTCGTACGGCAGTGTCGACTTTACTGAGAGGAGCTTAGTGTGCGGACCGATAGAGAAAGAGTTAATTGGTACAGCCAGGCCCGTCTCATTGCAAAAGCTTCTTCCTATTTACTTTCACCTGCCCATTCTCTAATTTGTTCAGCATTTATTAATTCGTTCATTTAATATTTATTGTATAAAGATTGTTTCAGGTCTGTGCTAGGAGCTGGAGATACCAAAGGAAGATGCAGCTTCCGCCCTTTCGGAGCTCACAACCGTGTGTGTGTGTGTGTGTGTGTGTGTGACCAGAGTGTTGAGCAAGGCGAGAACAGGAAAACAACTGCAGTTTAGTGGGCTACGGTCAAGGTGGAGAAACTGTTTGTTGTCATGGAACCACAAAGGACAGGAACTTAACCAGTCTACAGAGAAAGCGAGTACAGTGGGTTTTTGGCAGAAGTGAAGACCAAGCAGAGGTTTAGAAGAATGAATAGACTCACCGTCATTAGCCATCAAGGAAGTGGAAATTAAAACTACAGTGCAATACCACTACACACTTAGTAGAATGTCAAGAAGTTGAATGAACGAACAAACGGGTGAACGAACCACGTGAGCGCGGGTGAGGATGTAGAGCAACTTCTCATGTATCGCAACAGGAACACAAACCAGTATAGCAGCTTTGAAAAACAGTTTGGCAGTTTCTTAAAAAGTAACACATCAGTCCCACAACTAGGTGTTATTCCAAGTGAAATGAGAACGTTTGTGCCTACAAAGACCTGTATGAGCAGCTTTATTCATAATCTCCAAAAACTGGAAAAAACCCAAATGTCCTTTCTACTGATAAAAAGATAAATAAATTGTGGTACATCTATATACAGCATACTCTCAGCAATAAAGATGAAACAGACTAGTGATACACACGACAGCATAGATGAATGTCAAATACATTATGCTGGATAAAAGAAACCATTCTCAAAGGGCTACATATACATAATGAATGCTTCCATTTAGAGGATATCCGTTTATAGAAAATGCAAACCAGAAAACAACAGTGGTTATCAGGAGCTGGTGATGCGAGCTAGTGTTGGCTCCAAAGGAGCATGAGGGAATTTCTTGGGGTGATGGAACTGTTCTACATCTTGATTGTGGTGGTGGTCACAAAACTGTATGGATTTGTCGAAACTCACAGAACTGTACACCATAAAGGGTGAATTTCACTGTATATAAATTATACTTCCATTTTTTAAGTGAAAAAAAAAAAAGAATGAGTAGGAGTAAGCCAGGGGAGAAAGAAAAAGGGCACTCCATGCAGAGGGACCCCATTGTGCTAAAGCTGGGAAATGGGAGGAAATGAAAGAAGTTCAGGGGTGGAACTCAGGGAGTTGAGGAAACTTCTAGGCAAGGGCCAGATCATAAATGGGTTTGTAGGCAACATTAAGGAATTTAAACTTCATTCTGAGGACAGTAGGAGGGCCATCAAGGGTCTGAAGCTGGGTGTGTGGTGGTCAGCTGTATGTTCTACTGAGATCACTCTTGTTGCTGTGAGACAGCAGACTGGGGGGAGGCAAGAGGCATCAGGGAGCTCAATTGGGAAACTCCCGCAGGGGTTAGGAAAGAGGTGAAGGGCGCTGGGATTCAAGTGAGAGGAACTGATTGGAGATGGAGCTAAAAGGTAGAATTGACAAGACTCGCTGATGGGTAATGGGAGTGAGAGAGAAAAGGGGCCAAGAATGACTGCCACATATCCTGTGTGTGATGAGATCATCCACTGAGATGGGGAGAGGCCTGCACTTGTCCAAGGCAGCAGCTTGACATCACAGTGACTGCCATCCTTGCCAGAGCGTGGCTTCTGCTCACAGGTGGTACAACCATCCTCTTTTTACTGCCGGGGTGAGTCTGTGTGCCCTACAGCCTCAAACCCACTTCCTGAGATGAGGCCCAGGATGCTTGCCTGCAGACCTGGGCCACTTCCGCTTCTCGTGGTTGGGCCTGGTTCCCTCATCTCTACTTCCCGGTATCTCTTCCATCCTCAGGGCTGGGAAGCCAGGGCCCCTGTTCTGGATTGTGTACTTGAGAGGATCCCACTCTGACTCTCCTCAAGCCACACCCTCTCCAGAGTGAGGAGGCCACAAGGTCGATGTGACATGCCCCGTGCCTGCCCAGACACTGTGAGCCCATTGACAGGACCTGTGCAGGCCACTTCTTTAAGGGCTTCCTCGCATTGCTGACCAGCGTGTGCACTAATGGGTAGCGTGGGTGGGGGCGGAGGGGGAGGGAGCTTGGGCAAGTGGGCTAGTTTGTCCAATTGCTCACGTGCATGTGAGCCCACCCACCCCACCACCACCAAGGGGCAGGAAGGAGTTAGTAGAACAGTCTGGGGGCCCCCATTGCTCTAGAGTTAGGACGGGGCCTGCCCAAACCAGGTGGTCTTGTGCAGGCTCCCTGGCCCCCTTCCCTACCCTAGGGAACGACAGGACAATGGGTTCTCACCATCACCTTTGGCCTCTCCATCCTGCCTCCAAACAGCCTCAGAGAAGGACACAGAGAGTCTGGCCCAGCCTGGGAGAGGCCTCCCCTTTTTCTGTGACCCTCCCACCTTCTGGCTTCAGCTCCCCCGGCTCTGTCCAGGCCAAGGTCTTCAGCAAAGCTCCAGTTCCCCCTCTGTGCTCATGTTCCTTGACTTTTCAGCGGTATCTGCTGCTGCCTGTTCCCTCTTAATGACACACTCCCCACCCCGCTCCCCGCTTTCCTCTGTGCTTCCCCACCTCCACCATCGTCTCCCTCTTCTCCTGGTATCTCTCTGCCTGATAAGCTGGCTTCATCCCTGATTCCGCTGTGCCCAGCAACCACTTTCTGTTTGCTCTGTGACTAACTGAATAAATGAATGGTTCCAACCGGGCACCAGTAACAAAGGGCCCCAGTCCCCTCACCTATGAGGACTTTGTCAGCATAAAGGGAATTTCCTGAGCTGCCTTCTTCATTTTATAACCTGCTCTGCCGACCAGAATTTGTGTTTTGTTTATCTCTGGGTTCCCACACACATTTTTGGCCTTTTAAATTTTTTTACTTTTAAAGTCAGAAAGAGAAAGACAAATACCATATGATATCACTTGTATGTGGAATCTAAAATATGACACAAATGAACTTATCTACGAAACAGAAACAGACTCACAGGCATAGAGAACAGACCTGTGGTTGCCAAGGGCAGGGGTAGGAGAGGGATGGATTGGGAGTTAGGGGGTTAGCAGATGCAAACTATTATGTATAGAATGGATAAACAGGGACTTCCCTGGTGGCGCAGTGGTTAAGACTCTGCGCTCCCAATGCAGGGGGCCCGGGTTCGATCCCTGGTCAGGGAACTGGATCCCACATGCATGCTGCAACTGAGAGTTCGCATGCCACAACAAAGGAGCCTGAGAGCCGCAAATAAGGAGCCCGCTGCTGCAACTAAGACCCGGTGCAACCAAATAAAAAAATAATAATAAATAAATATTAAAAAAAAGAATGGGTAAACAACAACGTCCTACTATATAGCACAGAGAACTATATTCAATATCCTGTGATAAACCATAATGGAAAAGAATACACAAAAGAATGTATATACGCACATAACTGAATCAATTTGCTGTACAGCAGAAATTAACATAACATTGTAAATCAACTATACTTCAATAGAAATTTTTTTTTTACTTTTAAATTTCAAAAGTTATACATCATTATGGTAAAAAATTCAAATAATACATAAAAAATAAAAAGTATCTTCCTCTCAATCTCTTTCCTTGGATTATTTCTATATCCTTCTAGCTATTGTTTCTGCCTGTACAAATACAAATATCTACAAAGTTTTTAATTTTTAAAAAGCGCCAGTGGTATTATAGTATGCATTATATATATTATCCTACAACTTGCTTTTTTTTCACAGCAACTCAAAGAGGACTGATTTTGTTTTTTGTTTTGTTTTTGTTTTTGTTTAACAGATGCAGGAGAACCCAGTGTAATGGAAATACCATAAGTTATTTAACCAGGTCCCTGCTAGTGAACTTCAACTTGTATAATGTTTCTGTACAAAATACACAGATGATATAGAATTAAAATTGCTTGGCCAAAGCATATGTACATTTAAATATTTGAGATATTGCCAAATTACCTCCCAGAAAGATTATCCCAGAGTAGACTCCCACTAGCACTGTGTGAGGGCTTATGGACATTTTCAACATGCTTTGAAATATATCCCAAATTTTAGCCCAAGCCCACATCTCCCTCTAAAACTCCAGACTTGTACATCCATCCTGTATCAATACTTGACATCTCACCTTGGCTGTCTGAAGGCACCTCAAACATAATGTGTCCACAACAGAGCTCCCGCTCTTCCTTAGCCTTCCCCATTTCAGCTGCTGGGAACCCCTGCTTCCAGTGGTCCAGGCCAAAAACCTAGAGTCACCTCTGGCTCTTCTCTTTCTTTCACAGCCCCCACTGGTCAATCCTGCTGGCTCTCCCGTCAAAATGTATCCAGAATCTTCCCACTTCTCATGACCTCCACTCCCACCACCAGGGTCTGACCCACCGTCCACTCTCACCTGAATTATTACAAAAGCCCCTTCCTTGGACTCCCTGCTTCAGCCCTGTCCCTCCATGATACCCCCCACTTCCAGCAACCACAGTGATTCTTTTAAAACAAGAGCAGGGAATTCCCTGGTGGTCCAGTGATTAGGAATTCTGCGCTTCCACTGCAGGGGGCCCGATCCATTCCTGGTCGGGGGAACTAAGATCCCACAAGCCATGCGGCACGGCCAAAAAAAATAAAAATAAAAAAATAACCAAAAAAGGAATCTAAAAAAATGGTACAAATGGACTTATTTACAAAACAGAAATAGAATCACAGATGTAAAAAACAAACTTATATAAAAAAAACAAAACAAAACAAAACAAACTTATGCTTACCAGGGGGGAAAGGCGGGGAGAGGGATAAATTGGGAGATTGGGATTAACATATATACACTACTATATATAAAATAGATAACTAATAAGGACCTACTGTATAGCACAGGGAACTCTACTCAATACTCTGTAATGACCTATATGGGAAAAGAATCTAAAAAAGAGTGGATACATGTATATGGATAACTGATTCACTGTGTTGTACGCCTGAAACTAACACAACACTGTAAATCAACTATACTCCAATAAAAAATTTTTTTAAATAAAAATAAATTAAAAATAAAAAAACAACCCATGAGTCAGATCATGTCCCTCCTTGACTTGAAGCCTTTCAAGGGCTCCCCATTTCCCCCAGAGTCAACGTGGAAGCCCTTAGAAGGCCCAGCAGGACTTGGGCCCCATTTCTTCTCTGGCCTCTCTCATTCCCCTCTCCCTCGCTCGGCTCCCTCTGCTGCAGCTACACCTCACTGACCCGAGCTCATCTAGGTTTGCTTTTCTGGGGGAGGGATTGGGCAGGGCTGGCTCTGAAGCACAGCTGGAAAGTTGGCATTCTTGGGTTGATCCTCCGCCCTCCCCAGGCCTCTAGAGAGGGTAGGGGTGGAGGGGTGAAGGGAAGTGACTGAAGGTGGGCACCAGCCCTGACACTATGTCTCACCTGTCTCCAGTCATCCCAGGAACCCCCTCCCCACACCCCCCCTCACACACACATCGGAGACAGGATGGTCAGCCGGGGGTGGGGAGACGCCTGAACCCCCCCCCCCCATAAGATAACTCGTCTCTGGGCACGCGTGGCCCCTCTGTGCCTGCTGAAAGCCCACTGAGTCACCAGGATCTCAGGGAATCCTGCAGAGGTAACTTACTGAGAGCTGGGTTTTAGGAGGGTAATCTAGGCATCTGGCCAGGGATGGGCCCACAGAGGGCCCTGGCTGTTTAAGGGCAGAGGGAGCAGAATCCAGCAACTGCGGTTCAGTGCAAAGCCTTTGCTAGGCCCTCCCAGCCCCTCAACACACAGGCGCAGTCACACACACCACACAGGCTTACACACAGCAGAAGTAATTAAGCAGACGACCTCCCAGCCTGTGAGAGGGAGGGAGGGGCAGGCGGGAGGAGAGGAGAGTCCTGGGGAGCTGCTGACCCACAGGTCAGAGCAGCAGCCTGGTTTCTCTGAGCAGGGCGTGACCCAGCCCTCTTTTCTGGCAGAACCTGGCTGCATGTGCCAACTCTGAGTCAGCTGTGCCCGTCCCGCCCAGCAACCCCAGGCTCAGGAGGAGGCCTCAGCTCCTCTGCCTGGGCTAGAGGCCAGAAGAGGGCCTGCGTGTGACAGGTTTGGTGTGTGCAAAGGAAGAGCCAGGCTGTAGCCCCCACCAGGGGCATCAGATAATGCCGTGGTTTCGGGCTTGGGGCTCAGAGCTGGGAGGTGATGTGAACAAACAGGAATGATGCTTAAGATGAAGCCGAGTCAATTGCTGGTGTCAGAGTTTCATTGTGTCTCTGCCTGGGAAGAGGAGCAGGACTTGAGGAGGCTTAACTTGCTGAGTAGAGGGGCCTGCAGGCCCCCGGGGATGTCAGAGGTCCCAGGACTACCCCCAAGGCCAGAGGAGGCCCCCAGAGGGCAGGCCTGGAGGCAGGCATCCCGGCCTGGGAGAGAGAGTGAAGACACAGAAAGGACCCCTCATCCTCCCTGTCCCCAGGCTGGGGCTCCAAAGGGAGGCCTTGTGTGGACTTGTTCATCCTTGAGCAGAAGGGAAAGCAAGGAGGGTTTGGACAGGCCTGCCAGGGCCAAGGGCTGCTCCTGCTGGAGGGCAGGCCAACTGGGGAGAGTGCCAGATAGAGGGCAGCCCCCCTCTGCATAGGGGACATACAGAGGGAGGGAGCCTCTCCAAAGTCCTGACCCAGGCTCGACTGTCAGGATGGGAAGACTTGCCCTCTAGCTGGTTACATCCCTTCCTGAGGTATTCAAGGCCACCTAGGCCTGTGTGTGCTGGGAGGGGGAGGGGTTGGGGTCCAACTGGTTCTGTCAGACTCTCATGTTGGCTTTATCAGCCCAGGAGGCCTGCAGGATTCACTGGTGGGCTCAGCAACCCGCATCCTGGGAGGTCTTCTGGGGGCTCTCCCAAGGGCCTTTCCCAAAAGTTGGTAGGCAGCAGGATCCTGGGACTTCCCCTGGGGGTCTCTGGGTACCTATGAAAAGGGTGTCAGGATTGCAAGAATTGATGGTGGGAGTGTGTGTGTGTGGGGTCCATGTAGGGACCCCTTGTCCAGACAGCCCCTTGGGAGGCCACCCAAAGAAGGAAACCTGGAGATCGCCAGGAGTTTGGGGTGTGAGGGGCTTAAAGGAGAGCTCTCTGCACCTACCTGCTCTAGGTTTTACGGCTTCCGCCCCAGCTCCCCCGCCAAGGGCACTTCTGGGGTTAGAAACTTCCCAGCGAGCCGGGAGGGGACCCTTCTCCAGACCAGGTCCAGGCACGCCTCTCCAAGGACCTCCTAACTCGCGTCCGTGCACCCATTTTGCAGAAGGGAAAGCAAACATCCGGGGAGCCGCGGCTGGAGCCTGGACTCCGATGCTCCCTTTCGCACCAGCCCGGCAGGGCGTCGAACGTTACGCGGTCCCTGCCCCAGGAGGACTCCAGATTCTTTCGCGCATCTCCCCAACCCCGGCGAGGCGCCCAGAGGCAGGGAGGGGGGCCGGGCCGCCGGCGATAATGACAGGGTCCGCGGCCTGTGGGTGGCGGCGGCGGAGGAAGCCAGAGGGATCCGGCTATTTCTAGCCGGGACGCGCCCACAGGCCGGGGCCAGGGAGGGCCCGGCTTCCCGGCCCCCACCTCTGCCCTCCTCCCCCACCCCCAGGAGGGGCGGGGAGAGGCGCTGGTTGGAGGGCCCAGGGGGCGGGGGCGAGGGCAGGCGGGGGGCGGAGCGGAGTCCTGGGCGCACCTCCGGTGTCCGCCCTCCGCAGTCCATTCGGGTCCCTCCCCTGCACTCCTCTCGGACCCGAGGCCGCCCGCGCTGTCGCTGCGGACGAGTGTCCCGCGGCGCCACCCTCCCGCCGCGCCGTCCGTCGGGCATGGACTCGGGCCGGGACTTCCTGACCCTGCACGGTGAGTACTCGGCCGGCTCGCGGGGGGACCCCGCCTGGGCCGACCTAGAGGAAAGCCGTTCCCGGCCCAGGGCGGGGGACCCCCAGCTCCTTCGGCCGCCCTCCGCCCCGCCCCGGGCCCGCTCCTCGTCCCTTTTGTCGCACGGAGGAAATCTCCACCCGGGACTGCCGGGCGCAACCCTGGGCGTTTCCAGGCTTGTTCCCCAGACCCGGCCGGTGGGGAGAAGAGGGGTGCGAGTCTGAAGACTTCCCTAATGACGACCCCCGGCCCTGCCGCCTCGGGGACTCCCCCTCTCCCTATCCTAGTCACGGAAGGGTGGGCTCCAGGGTCCGGCGCGCTCGGAGGGACTGAGGAGGAAAGGAGCCAGCATCCAAGAATAACTGAGTTATTTTCGCCCCGTCCCGGCCGCCCAGAGAGGCTCCCCAAAGCCCAGGCGTGCCTGGAGCGCGTCAGGGAGCGTAGGTGTGGCGGGGTGGGAAGGCTGGGGCGAGGAGGTGTGCGAGGTGAGGTCGGGCCGCGCCGCAGTAACTGCCCAGCGCAGAAATCCTAGTCAGCGACGCCCGGTCTGGGAGGAGCAGCCCGATCGCCCCCATCTGCGCACCCTCCTGGCCGGACAGGCCTGAGTCTCAGCTCTAACTGCCTGCTGCTACCCTCTTTGTCCATCCGAGCTCTGTCTTCTCCGACCGACCGGGAAACAGTCCGGGCCAGCTCCTTGCCCTATCGCTGTCTCTCCAGGAGAGAGAGCAGCCGCGGGCTCCGGACTGCAGGGACTGGAGGTCTCCTAGCTGCACGGGGCCCCCAACCTGGACCTGGAATCTCTTTGCTCCAGCCTGGGGACTCACCCACTTTTAGCGGGCTTTGCCCTCCTGCCCCCCAGGTCATCTGGCAGCTCAGCAAACCCTGCCTCTCTTGCACCAATCACTGCTTAACCCGATCTCCCTCTGTTTTCTAGTACCTCTGGAGTCCGAGACTTTAGTGCCCACCACCTATCCACCTAAACCACGCATGGAGATAATAGAAGGGAAAGAGAAAGGCAGAGCCCTCCAGCTGTCCACTAGAGACCCTCTGGAATTCAGGGACACTCGGAGACATTCCTTTCAGCCAGTGCCCAGTCTGTCTCATTTTCCTGGTTGGCCCAGACCTGGTCCCCATGGCCCAGAGAGACCTTGCTCAGTGCCCAGAGCTGTTACACTCACACCAGTAGCCTCAAGGCAAACTCTTTCAGCTGGGTCATGGGATCCCTGCCCTTTCCAGGGCTCCCTCTTCTCCTCTCAGGACAGAGGTGTCTTAGTGCTCCCTGCCACACTGGCAGGAAGGGAGGCTGGGCAGCTCAGAGGATCAACAGTAGAGACCTCTGCTTTCTCTCTCATCATCCCTTAGCTAGTGCTGTGTACCCTGCAGACTGCCACCTCTTCCGTGCCAGCTTAACACTCAGACCTCCTACAAGCCCTCTGATCGCCTCTGGCTACAGCTGTAGCCTCAGCTCATGTTAGAATGGGCTCCATTCTCAGTCATCTGTGCCTTTGTCCAGTCTCTGTCCGTGGGCAGCCCTGGTATCTTCCCTGGAGAGGAAGCCACGCGGAGGCTCAGTCAGCGCCTCCCAGTTTTGTGGCATGGGCTTGGCAGCCCTGGTCCACTGTGTTTTGAGACCTGCCTCCCAAGTGCCTGACAGTCCAGCTCTTCCGGCGGAGCTGGCAAGAACAGTGCGATCCCAAGCTTCAGGCTCCCTGAAGGCCCTGCTGCTTTTAGCTCATCACCCAAAATTACGTCCCTTAACTGCCTTTTGTTCCCCCTGCAAACCATATCGGCAAGCAAGAATCTGTCAAGGAAAATTGGTGGTGGAAGGATGTAGTCACTGTGCCCTGTGCTGTTCCAGGTTGTTTACATTTCCACTGGAGAGTCTGCACCTCTTTCATATTTTGGGTCCTCTAGCATTGGACACACTTTCTGGCTTGGGCATTTGGGGGTCTGCTGCAGAAAGGCTCCCTCCATTGGCTTGGGGGGGTATGGGGGCCACCTAGATAAGAGATGTCCCTTCTGTCCTCGCCCCAGATGCATGCAGAGGCACTGTAGTATACAGACATGGATTATGGAAGTAGACTACCTGGGTTCAAGTCTTAGCTTTTTCATCTTAGACAAATCCCTTGACTTCTTGGTGCCTCAGTTTCCTCATCTGTAAAATGGGGGATAAGAACACTACCTCCCTCGTGGATTGCAGTAAGGACTGAATGAGCTAACACGTACAAGGCAATAATGAGAACAGTGCCTAGTACCAGCAGGTACTATGTTCCTACAGGAGGCCCACCCCCCAAGTAACCATGTCATGTGAGTACTTTGTGAGATGAGGGGTAATAAGGTAGTCCCTAGCCAGGAAAAATGTGACCAGAACTGGGTTTAAGAATCAAAGGGCTCCTGGGGAATTCCCTGTCGGTCCAGTGGTTAAGACTCCATGCTTCCACTGCCAGAGTCCTAGTCGGGGAACTCAGATCCTGCAAGCCATGCAGTGAGGCCAAAAAAAAAAAGAAGAATCAGGGGCTCCTTCTGGTGCTTCTGAAGCCCTCAGACTGACGCTCTAGTCCCCTGGCCTCCTTCCCTACCCTACTTCCTTTGCTTGCTCCATTCTAGCCAGGCCTGCACTGGCTTCTCCAGCAGGTCCCCAGATGCACCCAAAAAGACCTAACTTCCCAACGCTCTCCCCTCACTGAACACATCCACCTCCACCTCCACTAACTATTCAAACACTGAATCCCTCCCGCCCCACTGTAAAACCTGGCATTTGTAAAAGTGCAAGGTAGGGTGTAGGAGGGGCCTCATCTTGGTCCCAGGAGACCTGGGCTGCAGTCCTAGACCTGGGTTCCAGTCCTAGCTTTGCCTCTACTTACATTGTGACCCTGAGCAAGTCCCTTTGCCTGTCTGGGCCTGTTTTCTCATCCACGGGAAAGCAATACCTACTGATAGGGGATGTTGTGAGGATAAAGCACTAGTGGGCAAAGGAATTCTAGGTTGGCAAGGAAGCCAGTACCCCCAAGAGATAACGGTTCCAGATCCATCATAGCAATTTGGGGTGGCCAGCCCCCTACCCTCCTCAATTATGTTTCAAAGCTGTCTGTCCCTGGGAGTCCATGCCCACACAACACAGACACACACTGATCCACACTGATCTTAACTTTTTTGTGCCCTGGACCACTTTGGCAGTTAGGTGAAGCCTGTGGACCCCTTCTCAGGATCACGTTTTTAAATGCATAAAATACATAAGAATTCAAAGAAAGCAAATTGTATTGAGATGTGATTCTATCCATAGGTCCTCGGGGAGTCCTTGGCCCTCTGATTAAACCATTAAACCATCACGCGGTTTCTCTAAAACAGAGGTTCCCCTTACAATCAGCTCCCTCAGCTCCAAATGAAGAACAATATTTCTGTGCCCATATTCCAGCTCATCTACATTAACACACATTCTCATGATTTATTTTTCTCCGAGGGGTGACCTTAGGCAAGTCACTCTGCACTTCAGTTTATTGTTATTATTGCTGTGCTTGTCTGTGCTAATAACTGGCTTTGCCAGTGACTCACTGTCAATGCTGGTGACTGGAGCTGCGGTGAGGCGAGTGAAGGGACTATTCAGAGGCAGAGAGTAAAAGAGAGGAGTGAGTCAGGCCTCTGGGTGGTGTCCTGACCTTGGCACACAGTAGGGGCTCAATAAATAATTGCTGGGTGAATGAAAAGCAAGATGTAACTTACATGAAAGGGCCCACTGTTCCGAGCACACTGGCAGCACAGTTTCGTATGGAGTTGGGAGTCCTCCTCACCTATTTATCAAAGCAAGTCTGTGTTAATGGACTCATTTTTAAGACCAGCATTTTTTCAAGAATTCCATTCGCATTTGGAACCTTGGAGATTATCCCACTCAGGTAGCGAACCTCTCGGAGAAGGAAACAGGCCTGTCTGAGGTTTACATGTGAGGCAACAGCCCGCTGAGTCACAATGGATTCGTTGAGTAACTGAGGTAAAATATTTGGCGGTTTCCGCTGTCCGGCCCGGGCTCCATCCCCGGCTCCTTCTGATCCCGCCCCACCCGGTTGTCCGCTAAACTCTGCAGCCCAGGCTGCCGCCCGGCCGGGCTTCCCTCCCGGCTCAATCTTGCCCAGCCCTCCAGTTCTCCGCCAGGCCTCTAGCTGAGTGTTTAGAATTCGCGGCTCAGGCTCCGCCCCCTGGTAGGACTGCCTCCAAAGTCGAGGTTCCGCCCTCCCTGCCCGAAAACAAAAGGCCTTTGCAGTGAGGGACCCTCCCCCGGTTTGTCCCCTGGGCCCTGGCTCCGCCGCCGGTCGTCTTCCTGGGTACCTCTGCCCCACGTCGCCTCCCAGACTCGGCTCCTCCCGCTCCCCACCTCTTTGGCTCTGGCTCCGCCCCAATCCGCTTTCTGGGCTCTGACTTTCACCACTGATCTGCTTCCCGGGTTATGGATTTGTCCCACTTCACCTCCCGGACCCCGCTCCTCCTCCTCTCCCCTCCTTGATTCCGCTTTCGCCGCACCTCCTGGGGGCATCGGTCCTGCCCTTCTGGAACTGTCCCCGCCTCCTAGGGTATGGCCCCGCCCCTTCAGCACAGATTTCTGTATCGCCCCGCCTCTAGAGCCATGGCCCCACCCTTCACGGCCCCGCCCCCACGGGTTCTAGGCCCGCCCATCCACTCCAGGTCTCCGCCCCTGCTCCCGTCTGAGGAGGCCGTTCCGCTCCTAGGGCCAGGGGTGCCTTCTGGACGCCACACTGTCCCGGGCCAGGCTCAGCGGGCAGCAGGGGCACTTCGGAACGTCATGCAGTGCCTGGGGGTCAGGCGCCGAAGCCGGAGCCAGAGCCGCTCCAGAGAGCTCTACCTGCAGAAGCAGAGCCTCGAGGTGGCAGCTCTCAATGAGCAGAGGCTGGGTAAGGGATGCAGGGCGCCCCCCCCCCCCCACCACCACCCCCGAGATCTGCGGAGGCTGGGAAGGCAGCTGGGACAGGACGCAGACTGTATGTTCCTGATCTCGGGGACTGGACCTGTTTAGTTCTGTGAGTGTGTGACCCACGGTGGGGCTGTGTTTGCGGGGATGGCACGTGGAGTGAGTACTGCGGGGGGGGGGGATTGGTTACCCTGCGCCTTGCCACCCCCAAACCATCCTGTTTACAAACCTAGTGGTGATTCTGTCACTTGTATGGTAGTGGGGGCCACTGTGCAGCAATGATGATATGCAATGCTGTGTAACCAAGTGGCACCAGTGTGACAGTGTGCGATCCAGGGTGATGCTGTGTACCATGTGTGACTGTGGGTGACCCAGGTGACTGAGTGATTCTGTCATCTGTGTTATGGTGTGTGTGTTCTGTGGGTTTTCTGCTGTTACTCTTTGTGGCAGCATGCCCCTGAGTGGTGGCTGTATAAGGTAATGTTTCCTAGCATTGGCCCTGTGGGCAAGCTTCTGAGTCCCGACTCTACCATGTAAATTCCTTGAGCCTCAGTCTCATCATCTGTAAAATGGGAACAATGATAGTGCCTTCCTCACAGGGTTGTTGGAGGGATTAAATACATGTGCTAAGAACAGGATCTTATTCAAACATGAACTATTATTATGGTGACTGCTATTATTATGACGACGATGATGTTCTGGCACTGTACGTTGTGTGGCTGTGTGTGACTCCATGTAACAATATGTGTCACCGTGTGTGGCCCATTTTCTCTTCCCGGTTGTGTATGGCAGTGTGTGATGAGTACGGTGGTGTGGTGTGTGTGACTGTGTATGTGTGTGGCTATATCTGTGTAGCTGTGTATTGCTGTGAGTCCCAGACTCAGTTTGTTTCCGTTAGGCCTCACCCTAGGTACATGTGCAGGGCTCCTGGCACTGCCCCCACCCCCAGCCTCCTATTAGCACTGCAGCCTCTCTGCACTCCCCATATGTGCCACTAGCCTGGGCAGGTTGGTGAGGCTGCAAGGTCAACCCAGGGGCCCCTGAGCTCAGAGGCCCCTCAGCACCACCCTCCCACAGGAGGAGAATGTGCTACAGCTGAGTGAGTGGGGCTGGGTGAAGGGGTGCCCATAGACCTTCTGGGTGCTAAGGGAGCAAGGGTCGGGGGGCGGGCAGCCCAGAGGCCTCAGAAACAAAAGGGCCTCAAATGAGGCTCAGAGATGGAGGTATCTGCTTAGGTTGCCCAGCGGCCTGGAGGGCCACTAATACCAAGACCCACCTTGGAACCGAGGTCTGTGTTCCGGAAGCCATGTCGGCAGCCAGGGGACTTATCTCTGCCTGACCGCAGACAGGGCCGCAGTCTGGCTCCAGGACAGGATGAACATGTCATCTGCTCACAGCCTTTTCCAGAACCGGAGGGTGGGGCTCACCTTCCGCCCCTGTGCCCCCCCTCCACCACTCCCATCTGTGCCGTGCGCAGTGGCTTGTCCTGATGCCCTAGCCTGGGGGCGGGGAGGGGCGGTGCCGCCAGAGGGTAAGGAGATGACCCCCCGCAGTTGACCTCAGCCTCGGAAAGGACAGTGGAATTCCCCGGCTGAGCTGAGGCTGAGGCGGCTCTCTCCTCCGGCGGCTGGGAACTACCTTTCCCGGCCTCTCGTCTTGAGCCCCACAGACCCAGCCACCAGCTGAGGACATCCTGCAGGAGCCCCCTCCTCCCTCACTGGGCCTCCCCTGGGGCTGGAGGGAAACTGCTGACACTAAGGCAGGGGGTGGAGAGAGTTGGGACAAAGGTGGGGGAAGGTCACATCAGACTGTCACCTCTGAGGAGGCCTTGAGACACCTCCTCCAGCACTCTTCTCACCCAGTGCTGTTGGGGGAACAGAGGCACAGAGAGGGAAGGAGGTTTCCTAAAGCCATGGGTGTGGGGGGCTGTTAGCACGTGGCTGTGTCTCCACTGGAAGCAGGAGATTGGGGAGGGATAGGGGGTGGGTGGCTGAGGCCCGGGGAAGTGGTCCAGAAGATTCTGTAGGTCCTGTGTGTGTGGGGAGCAGGCTGGCTGGGGCATAGGGAGTGGGGTCATGGATAAACTGGGAGAGCCCATCAGGGGCTGGGGATCTGGGTTCAGAAAAGAAAAGCCTATAGGCCTAGGCCCAGGCCCCTCAGACTGGACCCGCACAGACCCTGATGCCACCACTCCGCTGGAGCAGGAGGATAAAGATTGCTGAAAAGCCACAGAGTTTTTGTTTTGGGGCCAGAAGTGAGGTGAGGTAGTCTATTGGCTCTGAATAGAGCTGGCTGCTGGACTCCATGTGGCCAGGGTGATAGGCTAGGGTAGTCTTTTGGTCCCAGCTTCCTTCAGGTCACTCTGACCCCTAGGAGGAGACCAGTAAGTCTTTCAGAGCCAGGCCATTTCCTAGGGGTCTGGTCACCCAGGAACCAGGTGTTCTTGAATTAGCTGTCCTCTCTTTGTCCATTCAGCCGTGGGTGGCAGGTCATAGTGTATAAAGTGTGGCCTTGAGTGGGTGGGTGTCCAAAGGTTTGCGTGGCCTCAGCTGGCATCAGAGATGCCTTCCTGGAGAAGGCAGGGCTCAAGAATCAGGTTGGAACAAGGGTGACGGAGGGAGAAGTGAACAGAGAGCTGAGGATGAGGCTGGTGAAAAATGGGCTGAGAGGGTCCAGTGGTGGGCATGGCCAGCATGGGGCCTGGGGCAGCAGGGACCCTAGAGGAGGTAGCATCTTACCAGCTCTGCCCCCTAGGCTTACAGGATGACAAGGACCTACAGGCACTGCTGAAGGGCAGCCAACTCTTGAAGGTGAAGTCCAACTCATGGCGGAGAGAACGCTTCTACAAGCTGCAGGAGGACTGCAAGACCATCTGGCAGGAGTCCCGCAAGGTCATGCGGACCCCAGAGTCCCAGCTGTGTGAGTGCCCTGGGCTGCAGGGGGAGGGGCAGGGTGCTGCACCTGCGCTTGGATGGGGAAACTGACACTGGTCAGGGTGGGGTGGGGCTGGAGGTCAGTCGTGGACCAGGACCAAAGGTAGGGAAACTGAGGCCTGGCCTGGCGGGCCAGAGGTCGGTCATGCAAACAGGACCAGATATGGGGAAACAGGCTGGCCAGGGTTGGGGAGAGGAGCCAGTTAAATCACTGATAGGGAAACTGAGGCCTAGCCTGGGCTAGAGAGGGCAGTCATGGACCAAGGACCACAGATGGAGATGCTCAAGCCTTTTGGGGTGGGACTCCATAGCCATGACCACAGATGGGGAAAGCCCGGCTCCCAAGTAGGGAGGCAGCTGGACAGTGTTGCCTGAATTCCCAGGTATCCACCCAGACATTTGTGGGAAGGAGGGAGGACTAGGGCCCAAGTGTGGTGAGGACCAAAGTCCAGGGGCAGATAAGGCCCTTCCGGGTATCAGTGGCCAGGATGTGAGGTGGGGCTGCAGGAGGCAGCTCCTCCCTGGGCTGGGGCCAGAACAGGGTGCCTGGGGTGGAGCAGGGCTGGGACTTGCACAGAGAGGCCTTGGCTGGGCAGCTCCCTCAGGGTTGTGGGCCTGAGGGCTTTCTGGAAGCTTTAGAAAAGGTCCAAGAAGCCAAAGCTCAGGCCTGCAGATGGAGAGTGCCTCCTGCAAGGTCTTAGGAAGAAAGTTCTGCCAACTGCTGCTGCCCTTTTACACAGAATGCCCTAAAAATTTTGTAAAATGAGAGGTTCCCTCTGCATCTTTACTTGGTGGGAAAATTTTAGACCAAAGCTATCCAGAAGAACTTTCTATGATAATGGGAATGTCCTATATCTGTGCTGTCCAGTATGTCAGCTACTAGCCACCTGTGGCCATTGAGCACTTGAACTGTGGCTAGTGTGACTGAGGAACTGAATTCTTTTTTTTTTTTTTGGCTGCCACTGCATGGCATGTGGGATCTTAGTTCCCCAACCAGGGATTGAGCCTGAGCCCCCTGCTTTGGAATTGTGGAGTCTTAACCACTGGACCGCCAGGGAAGTCCCGCAAATTCTTAATTTTACTGAATTTTAACTAATTTATATCTAAATAACCACGTGTGGCCGGTGGTACGGAAGGATCACTGCAGCTGGACTTCTCACACGGTTCAAGTCCCTGGAAATCCCTCACACATTCACCTGCCCTCGGCTGTGGAGATGGGGCAGGCAGGGTCAGCCCACTGGCAGGTCTCTGGGGAGTGAGACCAGACACAGGTGACAGGGCCCAGGTGGGAAGGGGGCAGGAGAAAAGGGAGGGGCAGCCCACTGAGGGTGTCTCAGGAAGGGTCTGCCAGGCCCCAGGACACTGGACAGAAACCTGAGAAGGTGTGGCCTGTGGCAGGCCAGAGGGGAGGCAGGACAGGAGCAGGGTCGGATGCGGAGAGCCCAGCTGGGTCCTGGGGGCAGTGGGCCATGGGAGGTCTGAGCAGGGCAGGGCAGGGTGGGAGGGGATGGAGCCTGAAGTGCTCTCAGGAAACTACCCTGCGTGCCTGTTGGCCACATAACACAGGAGTGACCTGGCGCTTGCCTCTGTCTGTGGCTCCAGCCAGGTTCCTTCACAGCCCTCTGCCCTGATATGGGGTTTCCTGTTAGACGCTGGCGGTTGGGGGCACCGTGGGAAGGGGACATCATACTCTCTGAGCCCTGGGGACTCCTGGGAGCCCACCCCCCAGCCAGTACACGTGCATGGTTCCCAGTTGAGCCAAGCACTTGGCGGGGGCGGGCAGGGGGCAGACTGAGGAGCGGGAGATGTGGGCCTTTCCCGACCTGGGCTGGTGAGCTGGGCGCCTCATACCGGGACAGCTGGGAGCACAAGGGCAGGAGGAACCTCCCGGGCAGGAGACCCAGTGTGACCCAGTGTGAGCAAAGGTGCAGGGGCAAGAACGAGGCAGGCCCGGAGTGAGGGGCCTGCACCCTGACAGGAGGGGCCACAGGGGCGACAGGTTGGGGGTTGGGCACCAGGTGCGCTCAGGTGAGGAGCATGGCCGGAAGAGGCCTTTTTCCACGTCAGAGACCCAGAGACAGGTCTGGGCTGAGCATGCCCGTTGGGCTGCTTCCCTCCTCTGAGTGAGCAGTGAGACTGCCCTCCACTGTGCTCCACCCCCGGGGAAACTGAGGCCAGGAGATGGCGGTGGGGAGCAGTCCCCAGTTCTCTTTGCCTCTGCTTCCTGATCCGTAAGTTGTCCCCATCCCGACCCCATAGCCTCCCTCAGCTCTGGTTCCCATAGGCAGACAAAGATTACCATCAGCAGGGAAGGCGTCTGGATTCTGTCTCCGGTGCCGGTGCGGGAGCTGGCCTCTGCTGCCCAGGCTTCCTGTTTCCACTCCCAGCCTGGGGCAGCTGCAGCTGGTGTGGGACCTAGAGGGGCACGGGAGGCTGTGAGCGGAGGGATTCAGCAGGGATATCCCCTGCATCCCACATGGCCCAGGGCTCGCGTGTCTCACACCTCAGAGCCTGCTTCCCGGACAGGCACATGCCACACATCTGGGGCCTGCAGGTGGCCAGGAGGCCCCCACCAGGAAGGACAGGCAGGCTTTCAGCCAGAGCTGGTCTAGACCCAGGAAAGATGGACGTGGATGGCTCAGGATGGGGATGGGGATGGGGCAGAGCCTGGCTCCTGATGCGGGGAGGCCCAGCATGAGCCCCTCCCAGCCAGGCCAGGGAGGGCACCTTGGGGTTCAAGGCAGGTGAGCAGGGCCTTGCTGCTCCCTGAAGCTTGGAAGGTTGGGCTGTGACAGGACAGCCCCCGCCCCTGGTTCCCAAGGGCAGAATGATGTCATCTCAGACCCCCAGGGGCACCCTCCAGTCTACCTCTTGGGATCCTGGAGCACCATTCCTGCCAAGGGGCTCCCTGAGATCAGGACACACAGATACATGCAGGGCAAGGCCCTGGCTGCTCCCCTGACACAAGCACTTCTCCCTCTGTCAGGAGAGGGGCCTGGAGGCTCTCATGGCTGTCTTGAGGGAGGCGAAGGGCCCAAAGTCAAGCACGACAGGAGAGTGTGTGGCCTCCTCTCCATCACGGGCCCCAAGCTCCAGAATGGTCTCTCCCTATCTCTGTCTGAGAGCCCTGCCCTGCCCCACTCCTCTCCCAGGGGCCCTGCTTCCTCCCAGCACAGAAACAGGAGGCCTGGGACCCTAGGTGCCCTTCCCACCCTAAAGTCAATCTCTCTCTGCCTGGGCGTTTCCACTCTGCACGCTATAGCTGTGTCCCGTTCCTTCTCCACCTCAGTCTCTTTTTGTCCCCCGCTCTGCCCATCCTCCTGCCCCTCACGGCTCTCTCTGCCCACCTCCACCCCCTTCTTGCAGTCTCCATCGAGGACATTCAGGAGGTGCGGATGGGGCACCGCTCAGAGGGCCTGGAGAAGTTTGCCCGGGACGTGCCTGAGGACCGCTGCTTCTCCATCGTCTTCAAGGACCAGCGCAACACTCTAGACCTCATCGCCCCATCGCCCGCTGACGCCCAGCACTGGGTGCAGGGCCTGCGCAAGATCGTCCATCACTCGGGCTCCATGGACCAGCAGCAAAAGCTGCGGCAGTATCCTTTTGGTGGCAGTGGGTCCAGGCCCAGTGGGTGGATACTGGCCATGGTCGTCCCCAGGACAACCTGGGTATGGAAGACACGCAGCTTGGGCCATCATACCAAAACACCATAGACTGGGTGGCTTAAACAACAGAAATTCATTTTCTCACGGTTCTGGAGGCTGGAAGTCCAAGGTCAGGGTGCCAGAAGGGTCGGGTTCTGGTGGAAGCTCTCTTCCTGGCTTGCAGATGGCTGCCTTCTTTCTCACTGTCTTCACATGGCAGAGAGAGAGAGAGAGAGAGAGCGCGCAAGATCTCTGGTGTCTTTTCTTTTTTTCTTTACTTTTTTAAAAAATAAATTTATTTATTTATTTGTTTATTTTTGGCTGCATTGGGTCTTCGTTGCTGCCCGCGGGCTTTCTCTACTTGTGGCGAGCGGGGGCTACTCTTTGTTGCAGTCCGCGGGCTTCTTATCGCGGTGGCTTCTCTTATTGCAGAGCACGGGCTCTAGGCGCACAGGCTTCAGTAGTTGTGGCAGGCGGGCTTCAGTAGTTGTGGCACACGGGCTCAGTAGTTGTGGCTTGCAGGCTCTAGAGCGCAGGCTCAGTAGTTGTGGCACACGGGCTTAGTTGCTCCGCGGCATGTGGGATCTTTCCGAACCAGGGCTCAAACCTGTGTCCCCTGCATTGGCAGGCGGACTCTGAACCACTGCGCCACCAGGGAAGTCCCTCTGGTGTCTCTTCTTTTATGGGCACTAATCCCATCATGAGGCCCCCACTCATGACCTCATCTAAGTCTCTCAAGGCCCCATCTCCAAATACATCACGTTGAGGGTTAGGGCTTCAACATATGAATTTGGGGGGAACACAAAGGAAGCAGGGAGGGTACCTGGAGCCCTCTTTGGTCTACTCTGACCCAAGGGCCAGACAGCAATGCAGCCCCCTGAAGTCCCTCATCCCCCCTGTGTAACCAGCATGGAGTGGGGAGGCTGAGGGGAGCTGCCTGCTTCAGTGGGAGACCTAGTCTTGGATATTTTAATGTTTCCCAGAGTTAACTGCATTTTTTTCTCTCTGGGAGTTTGGGAGGCCATGACACACTCCCACTTGCCCCCATATCCTGTGCCACTGTTCAGGGAGTCATCACGTTCCCCCAGGCCTGGTGTGCAGGCCAGCCTGCGGGCTTGAAACAAATTCCCTTCAAAGTCTAGGTGCACAGCAACACGCTAGTCTATGGTTCAAAGTGATCAGCCTTCTGGTATGTAGGATTAGGGTGGAACCAGCACTGGCTCCTTTTTTTTTTTTTTTTATGACAGCTTTATTGAGATATAGTTCACATACCATATAATTCATCCACTTAAAGTGTACAAGTCCATGCTTTTTAGTGTATTCAGAGTTATGCAACCATCACCCCCAAAAGACACCCCATGCCCTTTAGCAGTCCCCATTTCCCCACAACCCCCCAGCCCTAGACAACCACTAATCTACTTTCCGTCTCTATACATTTGTCTTTTCTAGACCTATTATATAAATGGAATCATACAGTCTCTTGTGACTGGCTTCTTTCACTTAGCATAATGTTTTTAACGTTCATCCATGTCGTAGCCTGTGTTAGTACTTCATGCCTTCTGTTTGCCTAATAATATTCCACTGTATGGCCATTCCACATTTTACTTATCCAATCAGCAGTTGATGGACATTTGGGTTTCTGCTTCTCTGAATAATGCTGCTGTGAACATTGGTATATAAGTTTTTGTGTGGACATATGTTCTCATTTCTCTTGAGTATATACCTAGAATTTCTGAGTCTTGTGGTGACTATATATTTAACCTTTTGAGGAACTGCCAAACTATTTTCCAAAGAGGAAATTTACATTCCCACCAGCAGTGTCTGAGAGTTCTGATTTTTCACATCTTCACTAACCCTTGCTATTATCTGCCTTTTTTTTGTTATAGCCATCCTTGTGGGTTTGAAGTGGCATTTCACTGTGGTTTTGATTTGCATTTCCTTGATAGCTAATGGTGTTGAGCATCTTTACATGTGGTTATTGGCCATTTGTATATCTCTTTGGAGAAACAGCTATTCAATAGATCCTTTGCCCATTTGTTGTTGTTAAGTTCTTTTTTTATGGATCTATTTATTTTTATTTTAATTTTAAATTGTGGTAATATATACATACATGAAATTTACTATCTTAACCATTTTTAAGTGTACAGTTCAGTAGTGTTAAGTACATTCACATTGTTGTGCAACCACTTCCAGAACTCTTTTCATCTCGTAAAACTGAAACTCTGTACCCATTAAACAGTAACTCCCCATTCCACCCTCCCCCAGGCCCTGGCAACCACTGTTGTACTTTCTGTACCTATGAACTTGATTACTCTTAAGTTCCTCATATAAGTGGACTCATACAGTATTTGTCATTTTGCCACTAGCTTATTTCACTTAGCATAATGTCCTCAAGGTTCATCCATGTTGTCACATGTTAGAACTTCCATCCTTTTAAATGCTGAACAATATTCCATTGTATGTATATACCACACTTTGTTTATTCATTCACCCATTAATGGACACTTAGGTTGCTTCCACTTTTTGTCCATCATGAATAATGCTGCTATGAACATGGGTGTACAAGTATCTTTCTGAGACCCTGTTTCCAATTCTTTGGGGTATATACCAAGAAGTCAGATTGTTAGATCATATGGTAATTCTATTTTCAAATTTTTGAGGACCCACTATACTGTTTCCTATAGCATCTGTAACACTTTACATCCCCACCAACAGTGCACAAGGGTTCCAGTTTCTCCACGTCCTTACCAACACTTGTTACTTTCTTTTTTAAATAGGTCTCTTACTGTGGTTTTGATTTGCATTTCCCTAATGATTAATGATGTTGACCATTTTTTAATGTGCTTTTGTATATCTCCTCTGGAGAAATGTTTATTCAGATCTCTGGTCCATTTTTTAATTGAGTTGTCTTTTTATTATTGAGTTGTAAGAGGTTTTTGTTCTTTTTTAAAATATTCTAAATATTCTAAATATTTTAAAAATATTCTAATATTTTAAAAATACTCTTATCAGATATATGCTCTGCAAATAATTTCTCCCATTCTGTGGGTTCTTTTCTTTTTTTTGGTGGTATTCTCTGAAGCACAAAAGTTTTTAGTTTCAGTGAACTGTAATTCATTTACTTTTTGTTTTTGTTGCTTGTGTTTTTTGATGTCATATCTAACCTAAAGTCACAAACATTTACTCATATATTTTCTTCTTATAGTTTTAGCTCTTGCATTTAGGTCTTTGATCCATTTTGAGTTAGTTTCTGTGTATGGTGTGGTGAGGGATCCAACTTCATTTTTTTTGCATGTAGACATACAGCTGTTCCAGCACCATTTGTTGAAAAGACTATTCTTTCTTCATTGAAACATCTTTACACCATCGTCAAAAAATCAACTGACCATAAATATGAGGGTTTACTTCACGACTCTCAATTCTCCTCCATTTACCTAAATGTCTCTTCTTGCACCAGCACCACAACGTTTTAGTTACCATAACTTTGTACAAAGTTTTGAAATCATGAAGTGTGAGTCTTCTAAATTTGTTCTTTTTTTTTTCAAGATTGTTTTGACTGTTCTGGGTCCCTTGAATTTCCATATGAATTTGAGGATTGGGTTGTCAATTTCTGCAAAGTAGTCAGCATGACTGTGATAGGTATTGTGTTGAATCTGCAGATCAGTTTGGAGAGTATTTCTCATTAAACAATATCAAGTCTTCTTTCTGATCAGCAAATATGGGGTATCTTTCCATTTATTTAGATCTTTAATTTCTTTCAACAATGTTTTGTCGCTTTCAGAGTATAAGTTATGCACTAAAAGAATTTGTATTTTTATTCATTTTGATGCTACTGTATGGAATTATTTTATTACATTTTCTGATTATTCATTGCTAATGTATATCCAACTCCTTTGGGGGACACATTTTGAACACTGTTAGTTCCCTTTACTGTGTACTTTTCAGCATTTCAAAGACTTTTAAGTGTCTTTTCTCAAGGCTATGTCTGCCTGATTTTGAGCTTTCTTTTTTAAATTTTAATTGTTATTTATTTTATTTTTGGCCATGCCTCGAGGTATGCGGGATTTTAGTTCCCTGACCAGGGATTGAACCTGTGCTCCCTGCAGTGGAAGCGCAGAGTCTTAACCACTGGACCACCAGGGAAGTCCCTGAGCTTTCTTAAAAGCCCAATTCTGTGGCACTTTTGTGATAGTCACTCCTTTTGCACAGGCATGCACTTGGACAATCTCATGGCCTCTGCAGGCTTCTGCTGCCCAGACCTTGAGATCATAAAGCCATCCCAGCCTGCTGAAGAGCATTTGGCACTGGGACCTCATGCTTGGGTGCACCACTCTGAACTTGATTTTTTAACCTGTAATTCTACTATAATTTTTTAATGTAAATATATACATATATTTACATAAAACATACATATATATAAATAAATATTTTAAAATATGGGTAGGTTAGAATGAAATTTTAAAGGCCCAGAAAACCCACCTCCTCCAGAAACTGTTATTTGGGTTCTCCCTTTAATCTTTTCCGGCTGCATTTCATTTTGCCTAATGATGCATTTGCCAAAAATAGTGGAGATTATACATTTGTATCCATTTTCTGTGTAACATTATATCATAATTATTTCCCTGCGTTAGTATAGTCTCCATAAACAGCTTTATTAATGACTGTGTACTATTCCACTGAATGGATGGACTATAAATTAGTGATCCATTCTTTTAGTGTCAAACATTTCATTTCCTTCACCACTATAAATAACATTGCAAAGAACTATGTTCATAAAACCTTTCAGTATTTAGGAGTATTTCCTTACCAAGGGATTCCTAGAAGTGGAATTACTGAATCAACTGATGTAACAGGTTAAAGCTTTAGCTATCCCTCCATCACTTTCCTAAGGGTTGTACTGATTTACTTTTTGCCCACGTGATGGATTTGAGTGTCCATTTCACCTCACCCTTACCTGCACTAGGTAATATACTTTTAAGCTGCTAATTTTTAGTTTAAGAAATTGCATCTCATTTCCAAATTGTTAATAACTTTGACTACTAGTAATGTTTGCAAAAGGTCAGTTTATATCCCTTTCTCATTTAGTTATTAGGGTCATCATACTGTTTTCTTTTTAATTAATCCTTCAAAGGCTTTGCTGCAAATGCTTCCTCCAGTCTGTCAGATAGATGACTTTAGTTTTTCTTTATTTAATCTTCAGAATTTTAAAAAGTTTATATGGCATGATTTATGTTGTTGTTTCTTTTGTGATTTCTTCTGAAACCTGCTATCACGTTTTCATTGTGCTCATGAGTTCCCATTGTCTTGTTCTACAGTTAGCTCTCTGTTTTCTGTGGACTGTAGTATGCAGCTCCTCCTTCTCTAGTTCTCAAGGTCAAGTCTGATGGGAGAGATAGAGGGAATGGAGAAGTGGGGGCCTAAGTGCCCCAATCATGACACCATGATCCAGGCATTGTTTTTGCTTGTGATGTCCCCACCTTCTGATCAGTGGCTTGAAATTTGCTGTTTCCTACTAAATAAGCCTCAAGTGCTTTCATCAGATTGGGTAACAATTATATACTGAAAAGGACATACCTTGAAATGTTAACAGTAGTTACCCCTGGGTGATAGGATTATGGGGGCTTTGTTTATTTACTTTTCTGCATTTTCTAAATTGTCTGTAATGAACCCTTTTAGAGTGAGAAAAGAAATGTTTTTGAAATTTTGAAAGGGTTCAAAGCCAGAAAACAGGAAAAAGCCTCCTTCATTGGATGTCACATTTCCTCCAAAGAGGCCACCAGGTCTTCCCTCTGAAATGAGGATGTGCCAAAAGTCAGGCCTGCGGGGAGCTGTGTCTACAGGGGACCTCAGTCCACCTGGGCCCGGGAGTTGACCCTGAGCTTGAATCATGGCTGTGGCTGGGACCTCGGGGGTCCCAGGGCTCCTGGGTTCTTTCCTTACTTCTTGCCCAGCTGGATTCATTCCTGCTTGCGAAAAGCTGACAAAAACAAGGACAACAAGATGAACTTCAAGGAGCTGCAGAACTTCCTGAAGGAGCTCAACATCCAGGTGGATGACACCTATGCCCGAAAGATCTTCAGGGTGAGGCAGGATGTGAGGGCTGGGTCTGCCTGGCAGTGTGTCCTTGACTGCAGCCCGAGACCTGCTCTGAACCCTGCCCACCTGGCGTCCTGGCTCTGCAGGAATGTGACCACTCTCAGACAGACTCCCTGGAGGATGAGGAGATCGAGACCTTCTACAAGATACTGACCCACAGGAAGGAGATCGACCTCACCTTCAAGGAGGCTGCAGGCTCGGGGGAGACCCTGTCGGTGGATCAGTTAGTGATCTTCTTGCAGCACCAGCAGCGGGAGGAGGCGGCGGGGCCTGCACTGGCCCTCTCCCTCATCGAGCGCTACGAGCCCAGCGAGACGGGTGAGGGCCCGTGACCTGTAGTCCCAGGGCCACACAGGGTGGGGAGACCCCTGGGGAGACGGCAGCCCACGAGTAGGGAGCGGGAGGGAAGGGGGTGCCTCAGCCAGGCCCAGGGCCCCTGGTCAGTATTTCTCTGCCCCAGGAAAGCAGATGGGAGGCAGGGACCCTCTCTTGGTTCCTCCTTCAGGGGATTTGAGGACCCCTCCCCCAGGAAATGGAGAGAGAGGAGGCTGGAAAAGCAGGCACTTTTCCTGCCTCCCTCTTTGTGCCCATGCTGGCCACAAAGCTTTAAGACGTCAGATGGGGGCCCAGTCCTGGAGAAGGAGGAGATGAGGCCCTGCCCTCAGGGGGGCCTCAAAGCATGGGGGACAGAGGAGGAGGAGACAGGGCCCCACCCTGGGGTAGTCACGGTCTGGTCAAGAGACTCAAGCTTAGCCGCTTCCAAGAGGTACCGAGGACCAGCTCAGAAGGGGAGGCAGGGGGAGTAGGGGGGAGGGGAGTGGGGGGGCGGGGGAGGGGGCCCCTCCCCCCAGAGCAGCGGCGCTGGCCTAGGGCTCTGACCGGCGCCGGCCTCCCGCCTCCCAGCCAAGGCGCGGCGGCAGATGACCAAGGACGGCTTCCTCATGTACCTGCTCTCGGCCGACGGCAGCGCCTTCGACCGGGCGCACCGGCGGGTCTACCAGGACATGGGCCAGCCGCTCAGCCACTACCTGGTGTCGTCCTCTCACAACACCTACCTGCTGGAAGACCAGCTCACGGGGCCCAGCAGCACCGAAGCCTACATCCGGTGGGGCCTACATCCGGTGGGGCCGGGAGACCTGGGCGTGATGGGGCGGGGCGGGGCCGGGCGGGACCTGGTCGGGCAGGCGGGGCCGGGGCGGACCCGGCCGGGACCGAGGGGGCCTAGCCGCCATCCCACTTGCAGGGCGCTGTGCAAAGGCTGCCGTTGCCTGGAGCTCGACTGCTGGGATGGGCCCAACCAGGAACCGGTCATCTATCACGGCTACACCTTCACCTCCAAGATCCTCTTCTGCGACGTGCTCAGGGCCATCCGGGACTACGCCTTCAAGGTGGGCGCGCTTCTGGGCCTGAGGAAGGGGATGCTCGGGCCCACCCACCCCTCCTAATCCACCCTTGGGCCTCCAGGCGTCCCCCTACCCCGTCATCCTGTCCCTGGAGAACCACTGCAGCCTGGAGCAGCAGCGTGTGATGGCGCAACACCTGCACACCCTCCTGGGCCCCATGCTGTTGGATCGGCCACTGGACAGGGTCACCACCAGCCTGCCTTCCCCAGAGGTGCCCGATGGGATGGGGTGCCCAGAGGAGAGGGCAGGGGACTGGCCGGGAGGCCAGCTGCATCTTGACCAGCTGCCACTCCACCCTTAGCAACTGAAGGGGAAGATCTTGCTGAAGGGGAAGAAGCTTGGGGGGCTTTTCCTCCCTGGAGGGGAAGGCAGCCCTGAGGCCACTGTGGTGTCAGACGAGGATGAGGCTGCTGAGATGGAGGACGAGGCAGTGAGGAGACAAGTGCAGCACAAGTCCACGGTTTGAGGGGGAGCGGTGGCGCGGGGAGGGGAGGGGGGCAGCCCTGGGGCCCTCCCCCATCATCACCCGCCATCACACTATGGGGTGTTTGCCTTGCCCGGGTTCTCTGTGGCTGTCACTCAGACCCTCTGCCCCCTCTCTCTGTCTCCCTCTCTGTTCTGTCTGTATCTGGGTTTCTGGCTCTCTCAGTGCCCACCTGCCCCAACCTCTGAATCTAACTTGGGCCTCCCCACGGCCCCCAGGAGGACAAGCTCACACTAGCAAAGGAGCTCTCAGATATGGTCATTTACTGCAAGAGTGTCCACTTTCTGGGCTTCCCCAGTCCTGGCACCCGTGGGCAGGCTTTCTATGAGATGGCATCCTTCTCCGAGAACCGTGCCCTCCGACTGCTCCAAGAATCAGGTGAGCCCGGCCCTGTCCCCCAGCGTGCTGTCCATCTATCTGTCTGACCACCTGAGCTGGCCAGGGTCAGGACTGGCTCCCACCCCTCCGGACATCGCCCAGAGCTGGCACCCTACGCTGTTACCAGACAGAGCTGGTAGGGAGGGGCTTGGGCTTGCCGGGAGGCCTCCGCTTCTGACAAGCCCACATCCCCCTCAGGAAACAGCTTTGTCCGCCACAATGTGAGTCACCTGAGCAGGATCTACCCCGCCGGGTGGAGAACGGATTCCTCCAACTACAGCCCTGTGGAGATGTGGAATGGGGGCTGCCAGATCGGTACGGGCTGGCTGGGGCTTGGAGGAGGCCTGGGTGAGGGTTTCCGCCTGGAGGGCCAGGGGCCAGGAGGCTCTGGGGACCCAGGCAGAGCCAGGTACAGGGATGTGTGGGCTCAGGAGCTGGTAATCTCAGTCTGGAAATATCCCCCACCATCAAATACAGCGTCTGAAATCCCATTGTTAGCACACTTGTCCTTTGAATTCTGGCACCAGAAATGGAATGCAAGGTTGGTGTGGTGGGTCAGTTAGGGCGGCAGGAGGGCAGTAGACATTGGAGTGATCCTGGACCCTGCTTCTGCCTCACTGTGTGACTCTGGGCCTCAGTGTATCCCAAGCAGGCTGGGCTCTGGGGCCCCTGAGGCCAGCCCACAGCCTGTGACTGCTCCGTCCTGCCTGTAGTGGCCCTGAACTTCCAGACACCTGGGCCAGAGATGGACGTATACCAGGGCCGATTCCAGGACAATGGGGCCTGTGGGTACGTGCTGAAGCCTGCCTTCCTGCGAGACCCCAACTCCACCTTCAACTCCCGTGCCCTGGCTCAGGGGCCCTGGTGGGCTCAGAAGCGGCTCAATGTCAGGGTATGGCCAGCCACCGGAGGGACAGGTGCCATGGGTCTCCCTTGCCCCTCGCTACCATCCTGAACCCTTAACTGTCCCCCGCCTTTCCTCAGGTCATCTCAGGGCAGCAACTGCCAAAAGTCAACAAGAATAAGAATTCAATTGTGGACCCCAAGGTGACAGTGGAGATCCATGGTGTGGGCCAGGACGTGGCCAGCCACCAGACCGCTGTGGTCACCAATAACGGTACGTGCTGGGCCTGGGCTGGGCCCGGCTTCTGGAGCTGGTGTCCATGCTGTTGACATGGTGCCTGCACCCCTAGGTTTCAACCCATGGTGGGACACAGAGTTTGAGTTCGAGGTGATTGTGCCTGAGCTCGCCCTCGTGCGCTTTGTGGTGGAGGACTACGACGCCTCCTCCAAGAACGACTTCATTGGCCAGAGCACCATCCCCTTGAACAGCCTCAAGCAGGGTGAGTGCTTGTGGAGGGAGGGGGCGACTCGAGGGGAGGCATCTCTTGGGAAGGGGCCGGCTGTTCCTCAAAGCATCCTCCCTAAGTGACCAGAACTCTCCCTGTGCGCTCCTCCCCGCCCATCCGCCTGCCAGGATACCGCCACATCCACCTCCTGTCCAAGAACGGAGACCAGCACCCGTCTGCCACCCTCTTTGTGAAGGTGGGCCTCCAGGACTAGGCTCGGGGAGTCTGGCGAGGGCTGCCCCGAGCGGACCAGGCCCTCTGTCCACATCTGGGGGCAGGACGGGGGCTGCTCCCAACCTCTCGCTCAGAGCTGGCAGCCCCGCACTGCCTTCAGCTCCAACCTGCTGTCTGTGTTGCTGCCTCTCGGGAGCCCAGGAGCTGGCCCAGTCCCTGGAGCTGTCCTCAGTCCCGTTAGGAATGACACTGCAGCCCGCTCCATCCTCCAGCCGGGCCCTAGGCTGAGGGTTTTTATAAAAATCATAAGACTAAGTACTGTGGTCTCTTTACCTGGACACCGGAAAAATCCCTGTAAAGCATGCGTGCGTGTGTGCCTGCCCCAGAGCACTGGAGCCCCAGCACCTCACTCTCCACTTCTCCACCCTCACACTGGAGCAAGGGGGGACATCTATCCCCTGGGCAGGAGGGACCAGCAAGAAACAAAACCCTGCATGGCGGAGGGTATGGAGGGCTCAGTCTTTGGAATGTCACGGCCGACCCCTCCAACCCCAGAGGCCCACTCTCCCCAGAGGCGGACCTGCTGAGTGACCCAGACCTGAAAGCCCACTCACCATACCTTGTGAAGGCCACAGGCTTTTATTTTAGTGACCCAGGAGTCTCCAAGCAGGGTGCGCCAGGAGGGCCTCCCCGAGGGGCTCATATATGTGTAGGGGAGATGCCTGCAGGCAGGCATCTTGGCCACGTAGATGGAGCTGGCAGGGCCGGGGTTCAGAAGAAGCCAAGCTGCTTCTTCTCCTGCTGCTGCCTCCACTTGGCCATGCTGTAGAACTCCTCCTTGGACTTCCCAAAGATCTCTTGGAAATCAGAGTCTGAGAGATAGGACTGGGGTGGGGGAGAGGAGGGAGTGGGTGCAGAGGAAGGGTGTCAGCTGAGCCCAGAACCCTGTCCCACTCACCCAGAGGTGTCATCCTCTCCCACATCTCTCTGCCCATCACCCTATCTGGAACACCCATCTCCCCGGGCAGCCTGCCCATTGCCCACCATCGGTGGGTCATGCCCTGGGCGCCGGCAGCTCAGCTTTATATGCATTAGTGCTGGGGCGGTGAGTGACAGGGCGGGGGTCTCAGGCATCCACCTCCTTGTGGGCCGGGTCCACACCCTCCGGCAGGTCCTCAACAGCCTGGTGCCTCAGCTGTTCTCGGGGCAGGCTCCCGCTGGCCACGGATCCGGGGCTGCTGCTGCCGCTGCCCGCCTTGGGGCCCAGCTCCAGCTCGTTCTCGGAGCTGTCCTTGGAGCCCTTGAGGGCCGACAGGGCCAACGGGCCTGCCCTGCCATTGCTTGGCCATCTGGACAGCCGGAAGTTGTTGACCTCCTGTCAGGAGAGGGGACTCAGGCTGGGGAAGCTGGGGGATGGGCTCCCATGGGAGGCCACACTGAGCCCACCAGCCCTCCTGCCCCCAACTGCCACCCCTGCCCTCTACTGGCGCCTGGCTCCTTCCCTGCTCATCCTGCCCTCTGGGCCGTGCCAGCCGAGCCCAGACCCCTGGGAGGCCCCAATACTCACTGCTGTTATCTCTGAGATGGCAGATACCGCTCCCAGGCCGCCCTCCACTACCTCCTCATAAGACTGATTGTTCTGGGGACAAGAATCAGGGTGGGGGCCGGATGGAGGGGCACCAATGGGACCAGATTCCCCCCACACACTGGAGGTCCCTGGGCAGGGCAATGGCTCCCCCCCGTCTGCCAGGGCAGGCCCCTCTCCCAGGATTAGGGAGGGGATGGGGGGTTCAGGCCTCACTCACAGTCCATTTGTAGGGGTCCCACATGTGGAACCATCCAGTGAAGGTGGGAGGCTCGTGCCCCTGCTTGACTAGCACGATAGGCGTGGCCAGGCTCCTCCCTGCTGGGTGGGTCTTCAGGTACTCCCGGCCCCAGGCCACGGCCTCCTGCTTCCACTCACTTGCAGCTGCCCCCAGCCACAGGAAGATCTGGGCCACAGAGGGGGGCTGGCCTTGGGCGGGTGGAGCTGACCACTTCCCTCCCAGCCCTACCCATCATGTGGTCTCAGAACCCGATGCACACATTCCAGCCAACCAGACCCACCCAGCAGGCTGACTGCACACCCACACACCCGTAAATGTGCCAGGAGGTCTCAGGCATGCATGTGTGCAATCAACCCACACATATTTACTGAGCACCGACTGTGTGCCAGGCAATGTTTCTAGGCATGGGGGACTCAACCATGAGAAAGAAAGAGACGAAATCCCTGCTCTTGTAGAGCTTTCATTTTGCTGGGGGAGACACAAAAATAAGTAAAATATGTAGTATATCAGATGGAGAAAAATAAAGCAGGGAAAGAAGAGAAGTGGGGTGGTGGTGGGGTGGATACCGTCATTTTAAATTAGAGTCAGGGAGAGCCTTACTGAGAAGATGACACTGGAGTCAAGATCTGAGGGAGGTGGGGGAGCAAGTCACATGTATGTCTGGGGGGAAAGTGTTCTGAGCAGAGGAAACAACAACCAGTACAAAGGCCCTGAGCACGCTGGCATGTTCAGGGAGCAGCCAGGAAGCCATGGTGGCTGGAGCAGAGCGAGCGAGGGGGAGAGTCAGGGCCGCTGGTCACAGGGCTGGGGGAGGGGCTTTGGCTGCGCTCTGAGTGGGATGCGAGCCCAAAGGCCTCCTTGCCACAGTCACACAGGGTCCCAGGCACATGATGTAGATACACACACATATACACACACACGACCACAGATACACAGACACAACTGTCCATCACCACTCAGCCAGATGGCAAATCACAGCTGTACACTGTCACCCGTACTCACACATAGTTGCACCTAAGCACAGTTACAATGGATCACACAGCCTGAAAACACAAGTAGCCTGAAACACCATCACATCCAGCCACACAGAAACATGATTACACGGTCACACGAATTCAGTCACTCAGGCGCTCACACCTGCAGCCAGTTACACTGTCTCTCTCTCACAGTGTCACCAGTTATACATGGTCTGGTCACTTATAGCCAGTTCCTTGACCACACAGCCATTACACACAGCTGCACACACACAGGCAAATGCAGGCACACAGATAAATGACATTGAAAACACAACCATACAAAATTTATTGGATGCAGCCAAAGCAGTCCTAAGAGGGAAGTTCATAGTGATACAGGCCTTCCTCAAAAAAACAAGAAAAATCTCAAAATAAGCAACCTAACCTACCACCTAAAAGAATTAGAAAAAGGACAAACAAAACCTAAAGTCAGCAGAAGGAAGGAAATAATAAAGACCAGAGAGGAAATAAATAAACTAGAGATCAAATGCAGTCACACAGAGGCATCATGCACATGCGCGCGCACGTGCACACACACACATGGTCACTTTATGGCCACCCACTCAGCACTGACATGTCAGCCATGGGCACTCAGTTGCATGGACTCACACACGCCCTTATAAGGCACATGGAGTTACACCCAACTACACAACCGGTCACAACCACACATGAGTCCCAGACACACAGCCACAGTCTCCCACAGGCTCCCTGGGTCACAGAGTCGTCCCTGATGTCTTATCCACAGTCACACAATTGCCCAGTCACTCAGTGTTACATTGTCGTAGATAGTCACACACCCGCAGCCTTATATGCAGTCACATGGCTAGAAACACAAAGTCACACACACTCACACCCAGTTACGCAGGTGCAGACACCTCCCCGTTCACACCCCAGCCAGGCACCCAGGCTGCTGCACCTCCTCCCAGGTGTCCAGTAACATGACGTCATACTTGTCCAGGTCCTCTTGGCTAAAGAACACCACTTCCGTGAGGACCAGGGGGCCCGTCTGGATGGAGCACTCAAACAGTCGTGGCTGGAAGTCGGACACATCCTCGGGAAGCCTGGCCAGCATGGCACAAGGCCATGAGGGGCGCAGAGAGACCTGGGCTTCTGACCAGCCTGGGCCAAGCCAGCCCCCAGCACAGCACCCCTCTACTGCCCCCCAGGGGCTGGGACACAATGCCTCCTGGAGCAGGAGGCACCCGCTCCCCTCTGAGTTCCACCCATCCCAGGATCCACTCCCAAACGCCTGCCCTTCTCTGGGCCTCCGTGTCCTCGTGTCAGTGGGGAAAGCAGGTTAGGTAGTCTGTCTTCCCACAGGCAGCCGGGGTGCAAGCTGCCCCATGAATCTCCCGGGGAAGGAGCAGGGGGAAGGAGGGGGTGGCTGGCTGAGTGCGGAGGGAAGGCCGAGCTGGAGCCCTGCCGCCCTGGGAGGGAGGAGCCACTGGCCCCACCCATGACCGGGAGCCCAGGAGCCAGACCTCAGGCCCAAGGTGGGAGGATGGAAGCCAGGCTGAGAGAGGGCGACAGCAGCACTTAGGAGCTCAGGAGACTTGGGGGGAGCACAGCGCATAGCCGGGCCGCAAAGACATAAAGAGCGGCAGGTTCTCCGCTCCCAGTTCCCTTTGAGGCCTCACTCTGCCCTTCCTTCCCATACACACCCTTATCCATTTACACACCCCACACACACTATTCTTACACACGCTCCGGGAACACCACCCGTGGGGATTGTGGGGTGGGGGAATGCACTTTGCCCTCTGGCCCTCTGCCAATAGGACGGTCCAGGACGGGGACCGTGCAGGGAGCAAATTCGGCCAGCAGAGGGCGCCACCGCCCTGCTGTCCCCGGCATCTGTGCTCCTGGGAGCCCCTGGGCTGGGGAGCCATGAGTTCTCAGCTCTAGTCTGGCCTCTCCACCTCCCTGTGTGACCCTTAATCAGTCACCCATCCTCTTGGCCCTCAGTTTCCTCCTCTGGGTCAGGAGAGGACCCTCCTCCCAGCCTTGTCACCTCTTGCTCCTGGGGTAGGGCGCCCGGCCCCCCAGGGCCTCCCAGAAGTGGGGAGGCTCCTGACCCTCCAGCACCATTTCCTTGTCCTTCCTGGAGATGACGGTGACCACTGTCCGTGCCATCTCACGCTGGTCACCGCTGCAGCCCTGGCAGGCAAAGAGCTGGGTCACGCCCTGCACAGGGAGGGGCCTTCACCTCCTGCGCCACATCCCCCACTAACAGGAGCCTGTGCGGAGCCGCGCCTGAGTCACAGGAGCCCTGGGCTCGTGGCGGGGCACACGTGAAAGAGTGTCTCCCTTCCTCCCCCTCCTTCCTCTGTCTCCTCAGCTGATCAACGTCACAGGGACCGGGAACCTCTCCAGGTCCAGAGCACAGGATGGGGACCTCCAGGCTTGGAGATCATTCATGGTTTATGCTGAAGATCAGAGAAAACCCTGGCAATCTGAACTAGGCCTCCTTTTCCCAAGAGACTTGGGAAGGGACATGGTCCCGGCACGAGGCAGGAAGGAGGGGAGGCAGCCTGGGCCTGGCCTGGCTCTGACCCGTGGATGCCCAGGTCCACCCATAACTTCCCCCAGGTCCCAGAAGGGACACTGTGGCCTCTCCCCCACCTCCCTCCGGCCTGAGGCTGGACTCGAAGTCAGCCTCCGCTGCGGAGTGGACCCTTCCCTGGCCTGGCACCGCTGCCCCAGGAGTAAGTCAAGTGGTCATTGCTGGGGTACCTTCCCAAACCAGAGGTAGCAGAGGCCGGCTGTGGCCAGCAGGAAGATGTCGTTGGAGTTGAGGGCTGAGGCACGGGCTGGCACCTCCAGGGTCCAGGTGTTGTAGCTGTCGGTGCCTCGTACGTGGAAGAGCCTTGTGGCGGACGCTGGCTGCCCCTTCCCATTGTGCCCAGCGCTCCCCTACGAGAGGGCTGGGCCTCAGGCTGAGGCAAGGGCTCTTGGGGCCGCCTTCCTCTCCCAGTGGGGGCCAAACTGCCTCGGCACCCAGGGCCCCCTCTCTGGAAGCCACCTCTGTTTTCTACCCTCTGAGTGTGGAGCGTGAGGATCCCATCGGTCTAGAATAGGGAACCAGGCCCTTTCTAAACAGACCCCTCACCCCATCTCCGAGGGGTCAGAGCATGGATCCCCCAGGCCTTGAAGACCGAAAGTGGGGAGCAGCTTTGCCTGGGTGTGACCCCAGGTAAGGCCCCGGCTCCCTTTCCGTTCCGCTTCCGCACTTGTGCGTCTGTTCTGTGGCTGCCTCTGGGGATGGGGGAAGAAACTCAGGCAGGGGTCACCCTTGGAGCTCCTGGGCCTCGGACAAGCACCAGGAAGCCAAGGGGCTACCGCTGGGCCCCTGACCTGCAGAGAAGATGCTTAGCACATGCGTGTAAGGGCCATGGGCGCACGGAGGAGTGGAGAGGCTGCGGCCACAGCAGCAAGGCGGGCCCTACCTGGAAGATCACCAGCTGGCCCTGGAAGATGGTGAGGAAGTGAGGGGGCTCGCTGCCCATGGTCACATGCTCCTGCACCAGGGCTCCATGGTACTGGAGGTCCAGCTCCTCGGCGTTGCCCTTCAGGGCCTTGATCTCGTGTGCGGCGGCCTGGAGGCCCTGCGGGCAGGGGTGGTGAGGGCCTGGCACAACTCCCAGACCCCACTCTCAGCTCCTCAGCTCTGGGGCTTGAGGGTGCCTGCCACCCTGCTCAGGCCGGCGCACCTGCCACAGGTACAGGATGTACTGGACTAGGCCCATCTTCTGGTATGTGTAGAGGACAAGGTAGCAGTTGCCTGCGCACAACTGTCCGTGATGCGTGGGGTCCACGGGCTGCCTGCATGAGTCCTGGATGTACCACACCTGGGGAACAGGGGACCAACAGGCAGGGGTGGTGCCTCCACCTGAACTAGCCCACCCACCCTGTGTCCAGCCAGGAAGCTCTCTGCAGCTGGGGGCATGCCTCATCTGTGCAAACAAGGGGCTCCCCCTGAGCTCTGTGCCCACCCTATACTCTGTGCTTCCGCCACGGACCCCTGGGACCCACACTTGTGCCAGCCTGTTCTCAGCCAGGACTCTGAGTTGGTGTGTGGTGCCTGGGACAAACAAGTGGTGAGGACTCCAGAGGCTGCCCAGGCTGCCAGATGCCACCCCAGCCTGACCCCACCAGCCACGGCCCTGCACAGCTGCTCTCTGCTCAGGCCAAGGCAGCAGAAGCTGGGCAGAAGCAAGGCCTTGGAGCTCTTGGAAAAATTTCCTTTTTTCAAGTGTCACTTAAAAAAGCAAACCCTGTTCAAAGACTGAAAGGGAAACACTTCGTCACACTTAATGTGATGTCCTGTTCCTGCGGGTAGCCGAGCATGGGCCCTGGAGCCAGGCAAACCCTGGTTGAATCCCGGTCACCCACAATGGCAGTGAGACCTTTCTGAGCTTCAGTTTTTCCCACCTGTGAAGTGGGGGTAACAGCGCTCACCTCGACATGGCAAGAAACAACATCTGGGCATCCCGTGGCCACACAGAGCCTGACAGCAGTCTCTGGAAAAGACCAGAGCACCGAGAATCCTGCTTCTGCAGAAGAGGCTGGCTGCAGCCACTCGCCTCCAGGAGCAGCACTCACCTGGCAGCCAGGCCTCCTGGCTCGGGCGCCCCCTCTGGCTGCCTGTCCCCGAGCCTGCTGCGGGGGGCGGTGGGGGGGGCGTCCCCTCCCTGCCTTTGTGCTTGGGGCCTGGGCTGCAGACCCCTCCTTCCTTCCTCCCTTGCCCTTCTCTCCGCTTTCCTGTTTCTCCTGTTCTGTCTCTCGCTGGCTGCCCCTCTGTCTCTCCCTGGGTACCCCATCTCTCCCTGACCCCCTTTCTCCTCTCCCTGTGCCCTCACCCCTCCCTGCTCTGCATCCCATCCCCTCCTCCCTCTATTCGGTCTCCTCCGCCCTCTCTCTCTCATTCTCAGTCTCCTCTTCTTTGTCTCTCCCTGTCCCCCCAACCTGTCATCCTCTCTCCCTCCTCTCCCTCCTCCCCCTCCTCCCCCCCGTCCTCTCCTATCTCAGTCTCTCCCCACTCACTGCCACTGTCCATCCATAGTAGGGCAAACGTCAGAGGGCACCTTGGAGAAACAGTATTTTCTCTGACCTCGGCCTACCTTGAGAACTAGCGTGCCTCACACAGGCCCAGCTGTCCTGTTCCCATAAGCTCTCAGCACCCACACACCAGCCTCGGGGCCAGGTGGGACCACAGCTTTAGCCCCACCTTACATATACAAAACTGAGCCCTGAAGGAATTAAGGGTCCTGCCTGGGGGTGACCCAATTAGTCAAGATACAACCCTGCCCTGTACAGAGCCTGGAAGGAGCCCCCAACCTCTGCATCTCCCAGAACATTGGTCTGAGACCAGACGGCTGGCTGACAGGGTGTGACTTTGTGTTGGGCGTGTGGGGCCATGATCATGTGTGATGTAGAGTCTGTATGCTTACATGTTTGCAATTGTTTGAATAAGTGCAATCACAAGGTGTGAGTATGTGTGTCTATATTATAATATGTGTCATACATATGACAAAAGGGCACAATTAATTGTCCGAATGTTACTGTGCTGGGTGCCATGAGTGTTACCGAGCAAGTGGCCGTGGCTGCGTGTGACTGTACGCGTGATGCGTATGAGCTGGCAGGGCGGAGGGTGCGTGTATACGTACACATGCCCCGTGTGTCCCTGATTGTGTGCAGATGTGCACCTGGGCGTACCTGGGTCACTTTAGCAGCCATAAGGTTCACCTGAAGACAAAGCCTACACCTGTGCGCCCATCTTCCCCCAGCCAAGCCAGTGCCCCTCACCTCCACCTTCCCAGAGCCGTCGTCCACCATCCTGAGCTGGGCCGCCAGCTCAGGATGGCTGTGCAGCTTGCCCACGTCCAGTTTCACCTGAAGTAATTTACCTGAGGGTGGGATAGAGGGTGTCACTGGCGACGTTTGCCCTGTCCCAGACTTCGCCTCGCCCAGCCAATCACGCAAGAAGCTCCCTCCGGCCACGCCCCCTCGCCCTTCCCGTGGAGATTCTGGGCCCCGCCCAGGCCCCGCCCCTCCAGCCCCGCCCCGCCCCGCCCATCGCTCAGGAAGCCGCGGCTCGGAGCTCCGCTCCGCTGTCCGGCCACGCCCCCTCACCCATTCCGCGGAGGTGCTTGTTCTTGCGCTGCTCCCCAGACCACGATCGGAAGAGCTGCTTGAACGCGGCCGACTCGGCGCCTTCGTCCACCACCTCCACATTGGTGTAGCTCGGGTAACCCTTGGCCTGGATGAAGCCCTGGGCGGGGGGGGGGGTGGGCTCTGTCAAGCGTGTGGCCCAAGGGCCCACAGCCCCGCCCCACCCGCAGGACCTGCCGCTCACGCTGCGGGGCCAAACAGTGCGCTGAGCAGCGTTAATTAACTGAGCTCATGACGGGCTTAAGGAGCTGGCTCCGGCACTACCGACTTCTCCGAGGTCCCTGAGGACAGGCAGGGTCCCGTTCGTCCGGGCCTCAGGAAGGGCCAGCTATGACCACCCGTCAGACCCCAGGCAGAGCCCTGCCTCCCCTCCTGGAAAAGGAGGGAGCACCCAGTGCTTGGAGAATCCTCAGACCTCAAGGCAGGTCCCCCACATCCCCCTTTTACACATGGTTTCTTGGATGCTATCTGGTCTTCCCCCCCGTCAGGGCCCCCAAGGCAGGCCACAGCTCGCGGTACCCCAAAGAGGGGCCCTGTGTTCCCCCTCGGAACGTTGGGCAGAGCTGTGTCTCCACCCTCAGACAGGGCGGTGGGTCTTCAGGCTTAGACCCCAGGGCAGGGTTATGTCCTCCTCCATCAGACAGGGCTCCCAGGGCAGGATGTATCCCCCTTCTGGCCCCAGGGCAGGACTACCTCTCTTTAGACCCCAGGACATGGATGTCTCCCAGCTTAGGTTGCAGGGTAGGGCGGTTTCCTCCCTACCCAGGAACCAGGGCAGCGCTATGTCCCTCTAAGACAGGGCCCCATAGCCTCACCAGAGCCCTGCTGAAGGCAGCCTTTTTCTCCTGGAGGCTAGTCATGCGTCCCTGCCACACGTATATCTTGAAACCACCCTGGTCCAGGATGTAGCAGTCCTGGGACCAAAAGTGGGGCTGGTCAGTAGGTGGTCCAGACTGGGCTGGGCTTGTGGAGTGGGTGGGGAGATGGATGGGATGGCTGGGGCCAGGCATGCCTCACCTCCTTCTGCAGTAGGTCTTGGGCCAGTGGGCAGGTCGCCAACTCCTGGATCACCACATCCTTGCCCTTCTCGTAGACACTAGGGGACAGGCATCCAGATGCGGGCAGCTCAGCTCCTCCCGGGCCTGGCTCCACTCCAGCTACCACTGCCCCTCGCACCTCCAGAGGCAGAAGGCTTGGGGGCTGGGGGCCCAGGTTGAGGTCTTCACTGCAGCCTTGCTGTGAAGACTTAGGCAGCTCCCTGGCCCTCTCAGGGCCTCAGTCGCCCTGTCTGTACAATGCGTTCTCAGAAAGGCAGCCATGCAAGAGCACAGGCTGGGTCTAAGGTCCCACATGGCCTGCCCCAGAAACCCATGAACCTTTTCTAGAGGGCTTCCTAGAGACACCGTGTTATTGCAGCAACGACGGACATGCACGCCTGGGCTATTCCACCCACCCTGCCCACTCCCAAAGCCTGCTCACTGGTAGAGGCGGACATTGGCCTTTTGCAGTTGGTCAGTACTCTTGCTGGGCATGGCGGTGTGCAGGTTGCCCACTCTGCAGCCCAGCACAGCTTCCATGATCTGCATGAGGTCAGTGGCTTCAGCCTCATCATCCACCACGCCAATCTGTGCACGGCCACCACGCTCCCTGTTCTGGAGGCTGCGGGTCAGGGACAGGCCCTGTGGGACAGGACCTGGCAGTCAGAGCATCCCCAGAATGCCCCCCCTCACCTCTCAGACAGTCCAGCCCAGAATCCTCCTGTCACTGCTCAGCTCCCAGAGGCTGGGGGCCAGGGGAGGTATCCCCTTATCCTGGCATCCAGGGGTACCACCAGTTCAGGATCTGGACTCAGTTTGTAGGTGCTTCTCAGCTTCTTAGGCGAGAGCGAAGCCCACCTCTTGGGGTAGCTGGAGGACGGGCACCTGGAGGACCACCCCACTCCCCGAGCACTGCACCCCTTAGTTCCCGGGGCAGACACTGACCCGCGCCTTCTCAGCAGTGCTGGTTTTGGGCCCATTCCACTGGATCATCATCTTGCCCAGGTCTAGCAGGAAGATGTCACTCTTATTAAAGCTGTGCCAGGAGAGCTCCACCTGCCAGAGCCAGGCGTCAGGGAGGGAGACAGTGTGTCATACCACCCGCACCCAGGTGGAGGGGCACTGCAGCCTGTCCTTGCCCACGTGCGCATAGCTCAGGTGTGTCACTTATGTGCATGAAGCTGTGTGCAACTGGGTGTATGTGTGAGTGTGACACCACTCTGGTGTGCAGGCACGCATCCATGTAAGCATGTGAGACCTTGAGCGTCACTGTGGATGTGGCTGGGTGCATCTCTGGGCATGTGTAAGCGTAGGTTATGCTGCATTTCACAGGGTGTCCGTGACCAAGTGCGACACTTCTCACTCAGTGCAAGTCTACAGCAGTACATGCGTACACAGACACATGGATGCAAGTGGGGCGCAAGTATCAGGTTATCCACACGTGTAGATGTGTGTGTAGGTGAACATCAAATGTGAAGAAGTGTATGAGCTCCTGGCTGACAGTGCATGTGTGCCTGTGTGGGGGACAGTGTGTTATCTGTGGAAAAGGGCAATTATCATCCCAATGCTTTGGAGAGTAAAAGTGGGAGCTCTGAATAATTATGTCAGGCTAACAGGCAAAACCTGGGGCTGCATGGTGGCGCTGCATGACCGGGGATGTATGATCACTAAATCTGTGGGTGACGCTGCATGAGCCTGGGTGGGATTGTCTGTGAGTCACAGAGCTGCCACATACCATGCAGACAGTAATGTACACAACTCAGTGTCACCATTCACATCGCAGGCATCAAACTCCTGACTGTTCATTACACTGATGGCAGAAAACCGTCTTGTTCTCACAAGATCAGTATTTTCCATCAATATCCTGACAGATGGAAGTAAGGGGCACTCAGGTCTAATTTGCACAAGGGCACTCTATGGACCGAGTGGCATTAGGGCTAACAGTGGAGAGACTGGGTGTGTCTATGGGTGACAGTGATGATGTGTATGAGAATGTGGGGCTGTGCACCTCCCCAAATCACGCTACTTCCCATTGTGCTGCTTACCAGGGCCAGCCAGGTGCATCATCTTGTCTGCCTCACCTCCCTAGTTCTCAGTGTGTCCATGGGACACATGAGGAAACAGAGGGTCAAAGGAGCTGTGGGAGGGGTGGGGTTGGAAGCCTGGCTCTGCCTTCTCTCTCCTCATCAGGATGGGCCATCGGGGAATGCTGACCTCCCGCGTTCCCCCCACTGTCCCCACCACGCTCCACACTTCCCTACACTTCAGGACACGCAGTCCAGCTGAGTCCAAGGTCAGGTGGCATCCCTGGCAGCTCTCACCTCGCTGGCTGACACGTGCTTTCCCGCTCTGATGCGCAGCAGTCTCTGGATGTTGTACACGTTGGTCTCCACGTGCTTGAGGGCAGAGGCCAGGCCTCCCTTCCGGTAGCTGAGGAGAGCATGGGGTCCCACGTGAGACCATATGCTGCCATGCGCAGGGGTGAGTGCAGATGTGTGCACCTGCATGCACGCATGTGGGGACACACACGTGCCTGTTTAATACGTGTGTGCAAGTAGATATGAACACGTGTGTACAAGCATATGGGGGCAGTAATGTGCATGTGTTTATCCATGTGTAGATACGTGGACACATGAATGTGTATATACATGTATGCATGTGGGGTATAACGTGTATCTGTTTATCCATGTGAGTACAGACGTGCGTGCATGGAATTCACGCAACCGTGTATATGTGTGTAGGTGGACATGAATACTCACCGATGTATGTGGGTGCCCATCTGTAGGTGGACATACATGGGGTGGCGTGTTTTCTGCATGTGCATGTATACATGTGTGCATGCATTTATGTATATACTATTTACACGTATCAGGTTCAACAGAAATGATCAAATACTGGCAATTTCCTATGGTTCGACCTAATATATTGTAATTGTTAATTAAATAAATATTTGAAGCAATTTACAGCAAAAGACATATTTCTATTGCGCATAGTAACAGAAAAGCAAACTCAAAAACAACACTGGGATCCACTCCTGTGTATACACCCAAGAGAAATGAAAAACATACGTCCACACAAAAACTTGTATACAATACTGGATGGTGAGTAAACTTACTGCAGTAATCATCTCACAACATATGCAAGTCAAACCATTATGGTGTACACCTTAAACTTATACAGTGCTGTGTGTCAGTTATATCTCAATAAAACTGTGGGGAAAAACCACCCAAAACTTGTATACAAATGTTAACAACAGTATTACCCATAACAGCTAAAAAGTGGAAACAACCCAAATGTCCATTAAGTGTTGAATACATAATTAAAATGTGGTATATCCATAAATGGTGTTGTATAATTCTATTTAAGTAAAATGTCCAGAAGAGGGAAATCTAAGAAGAGGGAAATCTATACAGACTGGGGCAAGGGAGTATTGGGGGAAATGGGGAGTGATGCTAAAGGGTACGGGGCTTCTTCTGGGAGTGATGAAAACGTTCTAAAATTATAGCGATGGATCCCACAAGTCTGTGAATACACTAAAAATCACTGAATTGTATGCTTTAAATGGGTGGGTTGTATGGTATGATTTGTATGTCAATAAGTTGTCACCCGCCCTCCCTCAAAAAAACCACCCCACACACTGTGATGAGGGAGACAGTTGCCCCAGGCCGCCAGCCACCCCATGGCTCCTGCCCCTCCCAGCCCACTGCCCGCCTCACTCACATGATTCCAGGGCGGAAGTAGCTGCGAAAGCAGGCGGATTCGTGGCCCTGCGCCTCGCGGTGCTGCACGGTGGCGCCACCCAGCGTCTCCTGTAGGTGCTGCACGAAGGAGCCCGCCGTACCCTGCGCCTCCACACCCGCCTCCTTCCCGACCCAGTAGTGCAGGTCTTTGGGCGCCCCCGACGTGGCCTTCAGGCTCTGGGGGACCGAGGGCCCAGGTGTTTGCGTCTGTGTGTGTGGTGAGGGGCTGAGGTCCCGGGAGTGGGGTGGGGCCCGAGGGCTGGGGCGGAGATGGAGACCGAGGTGGAGGATGTACGAAGGGCTGTGGGGAGACTGGTCAGGTGCTTCCACCGACAGGAGACGGAGACCGGGGAGGGAAGGGTGAAGAGGCCTCAAAGGCAGCAGCCTCCGTATGGGATGCGATTCTTGGGCTCCCAGACTGCCTTTTCCCAGGGCGGAGCTTAGTCTGCACCATGGAACCCCCAAAGGGCCAGCCACCTCCCCCCTCCCGCCCCCCAGACTCCTGAAGTGCTCACGTGCAGGACGATATAGCAGTGCTCCTCAAAGAAGTTCCCATAAGCCCGCTCGGGGACCGGCACCATCTTCAGGTTCTGGGAGAGGAGGGCGCCTAGTGACAACTTGGGAGACCCCGTTCCCCCCAGCCATGACCCTGCGGGGTAGGGGAAGGGAGCTCTGAGTGGGGGGCGGGAGAAGCCTGGTCTCAGAGACCTGCACACTGTCTTTACCACCAGCTCTTCTGTCTGGTCGTGCAGCTCACCTCAGTGATCCATATGTGGAGGTCCCTGTGGCTCCCGATGGCTGGGAGGCCCCCGTTGGTGTCCATCCTAGATCATGAAAGAGTGAGGGAGGGAACAGGAGCCAGAGTCCTCAGGCCCTGGCCGCCTGTACTCCGGGCTCTAAGCAAGAGCTCTCCCCACGCACAGCTCTCCAAAGACCCTTCATCATAGCCTGTGCCTCTCATGAGGAGGGCTGCGTAAACAAAAGGGCCAGCACACCAGGACGGGTACTGCAGATGTCGGCACAGAGGCTTTGCAACAGGGACCTGCCTTGTCGTCTGTGCTTGTGCTCTTGAAACAGGGCTGAGCTCTGTGGACAATGATAGGCTTTTGAGTCTATGGACAACCTCTGCAAACAGACAGGGAGCTTGAAACAGGCTGTGCATACAGACAGGATCTGCAGCCAGGGACAGTCACTGTAGACAGTGATAGGCTTGCAGCCAGGCGGGGGCTCTGCTGGTCACAACAGGTGCTGTAGGCAGGGACAGACTCTGCAAACAGGGGCAGGCTCTTGAAGGGAGACAGAGTCCTGTAGACAAGACAGGCTCCGCACACAAGGCAAATAGGCGTAGGTCTTTCAGACAGTTAGGAGATAGCCATGCAAAGAGACACAGCACCTGCAGAGAAAAGGGACAGCTTCCTCAGACCCAAGAAAGGAATGCAACAGGCACAGGTTCTCCTGACGAAGATGAGTTCTGTTGACAGGGACCACCTCTGTAAGGATGACCTACGTGAAGAGACACAGACTGGACCCAGGGAAATTCAGACAAGCTGGGCAAACAGGCAAAGGTTATGAACGCTGAGAAAGGCTCTACAGACAGTCCCGGGTTCTGCAGGTATGGAGGAGCTTTGCAGAACTGGGAAAGGCTTTGCAAATGTGGATGGGGACAAACCCTTAAGACAGGGACTCTTTGCAGAAGGGACAGGCTCTGCAGATATGAACAGGCACATAGATAGGCAAGGGTCTGCAAAGAGACACAGCATCACCAGTCAGAGAAGTGCTTGCCAGACAGAGGCAGGCTCTGAAGCAGGCAAAAGCTCTCTAGGCATGGTCAGGCTCTGCATGCAGGGACAGCCTTGGGAAACAGCCTCGAATCCTGCAAACAAGGAGATCGGAACAGACTGGGCAAGCAATCGTGAGCTCTGCAGAGCAATCCGGGCTCTGCAAAAAGACACAGGCTCTGCAGACAAAGCCTGTATAGACAGAGACTTGGCAGACTGGGATAGGTTTTGTAAGCCCACACAGGCTCTGCAAACAGACAGCCTCTGTTAACAGTGACAGTGTCTTCAGAGAGGGCAGGATTTGCTGAAAGGAGCCGGCCAGGAAATCAGCTCCATGTTCCAGCACAGATGCCCCAGTCATGGGCAAGATCTTAAAACGGGGCTGGGTTCTGTAGAGAGCCCAGGTTCAGCAAACAGGGACAGGCTTTAGAAAAGGATGAGTTCTAGAGACAGATAAAGGCTCCATGAATAGGGACAGGTTCTGTTAACAAGTACACATGGAATTAGGAGTAGACTGTGCAGACAGACATGGGTTCTGCCAACAGGGATGTGCTCTGTCGAAAGACAGGGGTGCTCCCAGACACAGTGACCCGTGGCGGTGAGAAACTCTTCGTAGGAGTAGAGCCTGCAAGCAGACAAGAGTTTCGATCCAGGGAAGTTCAGACAGGCTGTGCAAATAGGCAAAGGCTCTGAAAAATGTCACAGACTGTACAAATAGGGCTCAGGTTCTGCAGACAGAACAGGCTCTGAAATAGGAAAAGACTGTGAACAGGGACAGAGTCTAGAGACAGAGATACTCCCTGCAGAGGAAACAGGTTCTGCTGACAGGGCCAGGAACTATAAACAGACAATGCTTTATAGACAGGGACAGTGTCTTTAGGCAGAAAGAGATGTCCCAGCCAAGGACGCAGGACAAGCTCGGGAGACAGGGATAGGCTTGCGTTCAGGGCCGCTTCTGCAATAAAAGCATATCTTATCCATGAGGAAAGAGGAACAGACTGTTTAAAAAGACCCAGGTTCTGAAAAAAGACACTCTCAAAACAGGCTCAGAACAGAAAGAAGCTCTGCAGATAAGACAAATGTTCTGCAAACCCAGGACAGACTCTGCACACACGGACTGTCTCTGAAGGTGACAGACCCTGCAGCAAGTGACAGGCTTAGCTAACATGAGCAGTTTGCATAGATCAGACCAAAACATTCTCAAATTCTTGAAACAGAGCTGAACACTTAATACACACAGACTGCAAACAGCCACTGGCTCTGCAAACAGCAACTTTGCCGTGCTCTGTGGTTCTGAGTGTGCACAGGAGAGAGAAGCGTGGAATGAGAGGGATCTGGGGAAGAAGGGGGCTCTGGATTTTGTTACATGTTGGCAGGTGACTCTCAACGACCCCGGGCTTCCCTGCACCCCTCCTTCAGAAACCTCTGCGTGAGGTTTGGTCATTCCTTCATCCGTGGAAATTCTTTCGACGTGTAACCTAAATCCTGCCAGCTGCAACTTTTCCTTCTTGCTGCTGCTTTGCCTAATAGACCCAGAAGTCCCTTCTTTCTGAATTTCTCACTCCTAGTGGCCCTGGTGTGGTGTTCACTCCTCTCCCCTCCCCTCTCCACTCCACTCTAGCCGTGCTGTATCAGCAGGAGGAACACCCTTGACCCTGCCTGATCGGGGAAATGAAGTGGGAGGGGAGATACAGAGTTACAGAATCAGAGGCATAGCGTGACAGGTGGCACCGAGCGGCCCAGCTTCCTTACGCCTTTGTCCAGGCCGGGCCCAGGCCCTGGTGAGCTCACAGTGGGAAACACCCAGCCCTCTCAAAGAGGGCCAAGATGGCCATGGATGTGGGGTGAGGTGGGGTGGGAGAGGGAGCTGCCCAGAACAGGGCGGGCAGAGGGGGGTCCTGCCGGGGCTAGAGCTGCCCCCCTGAACCCATACTGGAGACCCTGTGTGCTGATGGCCTGGCCTCCCTCACTAGAGCAGAGGATTCCGGGGCCAGGGGCTTGTCCTCCTGTTTACTGCCGGCTCCTGCTGCCTGACACCTGGCAGGTCCTCAGCCCATGACTGCAGGAGTGAAAGCGGACGGAGAAGGGAGTCACCACGTGCTCTAACTGCACCCAGAACTGCTGTTGCAGTGATGGCCTGTTGCTGTGACGGTGACATGAGTGACAGGCAGACACGGTGACCATGTAACGGTGGTCTCAAGCAACAGGAAACATGTGATGACATCAAGTGACAGGGGTAGTGACATTCGGCGGTGATGGGCAGAAGCAGTGATTAGTGACAACCACCAGGGCACAGGCAGGCAGTGACCAGAGGTACAGACTAGGAGCTGTAACTGTGAAGTAGTGACAGAGTGACAGGAAGACTGGTTGGCTCAGCACAGGGGTCACCAGGGCTCTCTGTGGGGCAGGGAAGTCGGACTGTGGCCAGGAAGTTGGGACTGGGCTGGTTTCACGGGGTGGGGACAGCATCATCCCCAGGGAGCTTGGAGGGTGCCCGCATATCCAGTGCCAGCCTGCGGAGCCAAACTCTCAGGCTCCCAGGGCCTGAGGCCTCATCCCATGTAACCTGTCTTCCAACTGGATTCTGGGGGGACGGAGAAGGGATGCTCAAAGGGTGGGGGCCCTCTCTCCCCAGCACCCTCTTCTTTCCTCCAGGCAGTCCCTTCTCCCTCAGAAGGCCCCTTCCCTCCCCAGAGTGCCCCTTCTGACCCACCAGGCTTTCCCACCCGAGGGTGTCCCCTCTTCCCTTTCCATCACCCACCCCGAGTGGAGACCCTCTACCAGGTATCCTCTCCTCCTACCGGAAGCCCCCTCCTCTTCCCTGGGGGCTCACTCCCTCCAGCCGTGGCCCCCTTCCTCTCCCAGATGTCCAGCTCCTCCTCTGACGTGCTCTTCTGTCCCGGTGCCCCCTCCTTTTCTGGGTGCCCTTTTCCTCCCCCCATGCGTCCTCCCTCCCCAGTGCCCCCTTCTCTCCTGACTGCCCCTCCACCCTTTCTGTGCTCCCTTCGTCCTCCAGATGCCCCCTTCTTTCCCCTGGAGCCGCCCTCTCACACCCCTTTCCTTCCCCAATGCACCCTCTCTCCCCTGGCGTCTTTTTCCCTTCCCTGGGTTCCCCTCCCACCCAGGGGCCCCTGTCTCTCCCTCGGGGGCCCCCTCCTTCCACACCCCCCGCCCCTCCCTCTACCCAGAGCCTCCTCCCTCCTCTGGTGCCCCTTTTTCTCCCCTAGGTGTGTAACTTCCGCCTCCTGAGGATCCTGCGAAGGGGCGGACCCTGAGGTCACTTTGCCGGACTTCCAGGAAGGGGGCGGGGGGCGCTGCCTGCTGGAGTGGGAGGTACGGACAGGGCCCCGGCCCCAGGTGTATGGACTCTGGGAGACAGACATGCCCCCGCCCCATAGAAAATCTGACACTTTCTTGCCTCTGAGGGTCGCTTTGGTCGCAGCCTCCCTGCCTCCACCAGTGTTCTCACCTGCTGGGCTGCTCGCTGCCTTCCCAGTTCTGCCGGCCCCTCGGCAGCCCCGAGCCCAGTGACCCCATGTGGTACACCCGATTTGGGGCAGCCCTCCCCACCCTGCCCCCCCCGAGTCCCCTCCTTGCCCGGCCTACCTGCTGGAGACTGCTCGCTCCTTCACCCTGCCTGTGGGCAGTGCTGGGCCTGGCTCGGGGCCAGGCTCTGCCCATTGCCCTCCCCCACACTGTAACTGAATCCCTGTTCCCGCCCAGCAGGACACGCCCCAGCACTTGTCGGGCTGGGGCATTCACACTTAGTCAATCAGTTAGTCAGTCAACAAATATTGACCCAGCTCTCTGAGAGCCAACCCCTTCCCCTGGCTGGACTGCCAGGCCTCACCTCCTGGGTACCGGTGGCCAGAGAGAGCGGGTGATGGAGGCCTGGGCTGCACCAAGATGTGGGGTGTGGAATCCACTGTGACTTCCCTTCTGAGAGTCCCTGATCCCTGACCTCCAGATGGCCAGGCCACCCCAGCAAACTTTAGGAGGAAGCAGCACCAAGGCTGGTTCGGGGGGTCGGCAGTCTGGCTCTGCGAGACCCAGGTCACTTCAGAAGGTGGGGGAAGGTGGCCAGGGCTCCCTCCTGCATCTCTGCTGCCCTCCCTACCCCAATTCGGGCTCGCTGCCCGGCACAGCCCTCCCCAGGGAGCCCTGATACCCATCGTGGGAGAGGCCAGTCCAGCCCTTGCAGGGAACACGCCGCTTCCACGCCTAGGCTGCCCCCTCCTTTCCTTCCTGATTGTGGGGTGGGGGAAGAGCTGGAAAACAGAGCCTTCCAGAACCTCCAGGGGCACAGCCATCCTTAACTTAGACCACAGGCCTCAGTCCCAGCCACGGTGCAGCCGGTGTGGATGCCCCTTCCAGTGTGGGAACACTGCTAAAAGCTGCCATCCGGGGCTACCCTGGTGGCGCAGTGGTTAAGAATCCGTCTGCAATGCAGGGGACACGGGTTCGATCCCTGGTCCAGGAAGGTCCTACATGCTGCGGAGCAACTAAGCCCGTGCACCACAACTACTGAAGCCCACGCGCCTAGAGCCCGTGCTCCGCAACAAGAGAAGTCACTGCAGTGAGAAGCCCGCGCACTGCAACGAAGAGTAGCCCCTGCTCACCGCAACTAGCGAAAGCCTGTGCACAGCAACGAAGACCCAACGCAGCCAAAAATAAATGAATAAATTAATTAATTTTAAAAAAATTCCTTAAAAAAAAAAAAAGCTGCCATTGGTCCCAATACCCTTTCCCCATGTCCAGTCCTCACCCCCACTGCTCTCTGTCACAGGGTGGGGGGACTCCAGGAAATCTGGGTCCAGTTGTGCCCAGGAGGACCCACTGCCAGTGTGTGACTGTGTTTAACAGATAGAGCTACTGGGTCCCTGTGCGTGAAGGGAGGCCCGTGTCACAAGGCACTTGGCCAATCCCTGTGTGTGTCTGTGTGTCTGACCTGTGTGTGGGAGAATGCCTTTTTGAGCCTCTGTTCCTTTTTGTGACTGTGCGTGTGGCCTGTAAGGTGCCTGCGTTTGGCTCCACCTCTCTGCCTGTGCACACCCGTTTCCCGACTCCTTTTGTCTGGGGCCCAGCGAAATCTCATGCAGTCACTTCTCCCCACCTCATCTCAGTTTCTCTCTCAGTCCACCCTGGTTGGTCTTTGTTCTTCATTCCCTGGAAATGGCCCTTTCCTAGTCCCCAGAGCCCAAAAGCTGGGGCTTGGCTCCTTGTCTTCACCTTACCTTTCCCCTCCACCAACCAGGGACTCCGCTGACCAACCCTTCCTTTTGAAACCTCCCCCAGCCCAAGTTTTCTCCCCACCGCACTGGCCACTTCCTTTGGGGCCTTTAAATGTCAGCAGGCACAAGCCTTCGCTCCTTCGCCCGTCTCCTTTCTATTTTTTTCCCAAGTTCCAGTCCCCAGGCTGTAAACACCATGGAAACGCTCTCTTCTGATCCTGACTCCCACCCCTCCCGAACTCCCCCAGCTTCCATCTATCTCCTTTATCTGGTCCCATCTCTCCTGGCACGTCTGCCCTTACGCTTGACATCCACGTCAGGCCTCTCTCAGATCTACCTCCTCACAGCCTCCGGAAATGGCAGGAACATCCAGTTGCTCAGGTCCCAAACCTGGGAGCCATCCTGGGTTCCTATTCTTCCCTCACACCCAGCAGACTGGCCAGCGGCTGGTTCATCTGGGCCCCTGAGCCTGGCCAGCCCTCTCACAACTCCTGCCCTGCTCTGGAAAGCAGCCTCTCACACCAGCTGGCAGCACGAGCTCCTCTCTCGGTCTCCCTGGTCCCTATGTCCATCCTCCCGCCGTAGCCAGAGGGATCTTTCAACCATAAATCAGATCATGCCACTCCCCTGTTTCAAACTTTCCAGAGGCTTCCCTAAAATCAAATCCCCAGTTGCCTGTCCCTCTGGCTGCATCTCCTATCACGGTCCCCAGTTCTCACTTCATTCCAGCTACAGGATTCTTGCGTCTCTTAAGACGCCAACCTCATTCTAGTCTCTGGACCTTTGCACTTGTTGTTTCCTTTGCCTGGAAGCCTCTCCCCTACATCTTCCCATGGCTCCCTTTCCACATTCTGGACTCAACCAAAATGGCACCTCCCTCCGCCCTCGTTGTGGGTAGGACAACCCACCTGGCACAATGCAGCCTCAGCAGCTTAGTTGGGGAGGAGGCGCACAAGGACCTCTCCAAGGCCCCTCCCCTTAGACTTCTCTGGGTCTCTAGGAAGTCTCTCATAACTGCCCTACTCCAGAACCGCCCCACCCTGTAATCTGTGACCCGAGGCCCGGAGCGGTGGCAGTGGGCCCAGGGCCTGGCCTGGGGTCCAGATGAGCAGCATTGTTTTGTGTCTGGTGTGGACAAGCTTCATGGGATCAGGCCCTTGGCACAGAGAGAGGAAACTGAGGCCCAGAGCAGTGATCACAGGCAGCCAGTATGCTACAAGGACGAGAGGGTACCCGGCCTCTCCCTTCATCCTCCGGAGCAAGAAGGGAGCTCTGTCAACCCCTCCTCCGGTTCGGCCAACCTCCCACGGATCCGGGCTTGGAGTCAGAAGGGGACTGAGCCTGGCTTGCCTCATCCAGCACCGCCCTGGCCATGACCCCATCGTACCACTGACCTCTTCCTGCCCCGGGACGCCGCGACCCGCCTCCACCCTCGCCCCGCAGTTCCCAGGGTTCTCAGCGCTACTCTGTTCCTCCCCGCCCCCCACCCTCCCACCGGCTTATCTCCGAAGGCCCAGCCCCCTCGGCAACGGTGTTGACAAAGGCGTCGGGGAGCCTGGAGTGGGCGGGGTAGGCGCTGGATGCCAGCCCCGCCTCAGGCCCCGCCCCTCCAGGCCCCGCCCCCACGTTACCTGCGCTCTGGTTCCCACCTCGGCGTCCTGGTGTCCCAGGTCTCTTCCGAGTCTTGTTGCCTCTCGTGGAGACCGGGTCCCAGGTGGCGGGGGGTGCGCCCCTCCGGAGCGCGGACAGGGCCTGGGCCGGGGACGGGGCTGCCTGACTAGTGTCCTGGATCCCACGGCCTGGAAACGTCCGGTCCTACGCCCTTGAGGAGAGCGAACTTGGGCCCGCGTGGGTCCCCTCCCGCCCCCCACCTGGCTGCAGGCCGCGGAGCAGCGGTGACACGGTCACCGGGGAGCGCACGGTCCGAGAGCGACTCCCCCGAGGGCGCCATGGGAACGGCCAGGGCCCGAGGAGATGGAGCCTGTCCTGTGCCTGCGGGGGCCACCACTCTAACGAGCCGTGCGGAGTGCCCGAGGCTGAGGACGGCCCAGAGAACAGCCCTAGGTCTCTTCGAACGAGAAGGTGCCGTTGCCTTGCGTCTCCTTGGCGGGGAATGCGTGGCCCTGTGCAGCCCCCGTGCACCCACCCCAATTAGACACAGCTGGGGCCAGGACCGTACCCTCCCTACCCCCTCCTCCCGCAAGGTGAGGTGTTCCCGGTGGCTTGTGCGATCCACTGCTCCAATGTGAAGTGGGGGTAGCTACTCTGCTCCCCACCTCACTGTAAAAGCAGTGGAGCTGTCAGGCATCTGGGGCTCTTATTGGGACCCCCTCCTCACCCCTGCCTTGGGAAAGACTCCCAGTGTCCATATGGTGTTTTCTGTGTACTTTTCTGAGTTTCCTGAATTTTTTGCAATGAATACATAACATCTTTCAGGTAAAGCAATATATGCCATTCATTCCCCCTAAGCCCTGCCCATAGCTCCTCTGCCATACCTGGAGGTGTCAGGCCTGGAAGAGTTTTGGGGGACTTTCTTTTCTTCCATAGCCAGTCAGAGTGGGGGTTCTCAGCCCTGGTTGCACCTTTGAATCATTTGGGCACATAAAAATATGATGCCAACCCTTAGAGACCTGGGCTGGCACGGGTCCTCTGAATAGGTGGGAAGGGAACAGGTCATCAAGAGGTCACTTGCTTGGGACCTGGCATACTGAGAGTTCACCTCCTGATGTTTTCTTGTTGGAGCACCTATCACCTCTGTATTCCAGGACCTGGGTAGGAGGGTGGGGAGGGTGGGGAGAGCCCACCTGGGAAGACAGTCTGCTGAGTTTATGGATAAGCGGCACAGTCTGTGTAACCTGGGATGCTGGCGTGGCACACATCTCCTGTGCCAGGGCTGCCTGTGAATCAACAGGCTGCTCACGGCCCAGATTCACCAACTGGCATGGCCACTAGCCTGATCTCCAAGGAGAACACACTGGACCCTCAGGCCTTCAGGAGGAGGCTATGTGGGCTCTAGGTTTCCCACCCCACACCTCCCTTACAGCACCCTCTCCTAACCCAGTGATTCTCAGTTCTGGCTGCCCATTAGAAACCTGAGGGCCCTTAAAAATACAGATCCTCAAGTCCACCCCAGACCATTTAAACCCAGCTTCAGTGGCAGTGACAGTTCTCAACCATTTGTTTGCTTGTATGCAAAGGTGGGGCCTGGGGGCAATGCCAGAGAAGGCAAGGGGAGGGAGAGGGCTAGGAAGGAGAGACAGAGGGACAGAGAGGGACACAGCCTAGGAATCCAGAACCAGGGAGGAAGCTGGGGTGACCGCTCTGGCTGGCCAGGTGCTCTACTGTGGAGAGGGCACCTAGGGGCATGGCACAGACTAACTGGGGCGGGGGGGGGGGTTTCGGGTGTGTCTCTGGGTAAATATTAGGTTTCCTGGCCTGATATAACACTGTGCCCTGTGTTCTTTGGGATGAATATACATGCCTGGCAGAACCCTGTATCCCTGAGACAGACAGAATAGACTGCAGAGGACTGTCTCACTGGCCTCCATTTTCTCATCCACAAAATGGGAATAAGACCCATCTGCTGAGATTGTTGACCCTGGTGTTTTTTGTTATCTGAATTAGGTATCATTATGAAGAGACAGTCCTTAGAGTGGTGAGGCTGTGCCCAAGGCTCTGCCGGGACTTCCTAGCAGAGGGGCAGGGCGGGGAACTTGCAGCCCCTTACCTTCTCATACAGAGGGGCTGGGCTGAGGGCAATGTTTCTGGATGTCCCAGCGCGAGAAAACTGTTTTGGATATCCTTACTCTCTTCCTGGTCCTTTGCCACGCTTCATCTGATAACCACAGCACCTCAGCCAGCGTATGCGAGGGCTATGGGTTTAGGTACCACACTCAATGCCTGTGGCTCTGAGGGGCTGGGGTGGGGGCTGTGGTTTCCTGTGGCTGCACTTGGAAGCCTGTTGGTAGGGCTGAAATCCTTGGGGGATGGTGAGCTAGACCGCTTCTGTCTGGGGAGATGAAGCCAGGGTCCTAACACTGGGCAGAGTGGTTTCCTAGCTCCCCTTGGAGTCAAGGTCCGTGGCTCCTGAGATCCTGCTCCCATTGGTCCCTGCTCTTCAGAAGCTGGGGCACCGGGAGACCCAAGGTGCCGGTGTGAGGCTGTGCAGCTGGGAGAGAACAGAGAACAGAGTGAGGAGAGGTGCTAAGAAGCAGTCCACCCACAAGAGAGCGCAGTTTCATGTATTTATTTTTGGCAGGAAGGAAATCATTGCAAATCTCTTGACTGACAGTGCTCGCCCCTGGAAACGTACACATTCTACATGTAGTATTTCCCCAGTGATGCTGGATTGTTTACACATTCAAATGTCCAACAGAAATCCATGACTACCCAGACACCAGCATCTCCACCACTTGGTGAGGGGGGGGGTGTGTGTTTGTCTATAGAGAAGCTCCCTGGAGAATGGAACAGGAACAGACACCATCAAATTTACAGTAAAATAGGAACAGAGGCAGCCAGTTGATTTTGCACAGGTATATGCAAGCACTTCAAACCATCCACTCTTCTCGAACCCTGGCATGCCAACTGTCCATCACAGCACCTTTAAAAGCAGAGGCACAAACGTCACGAGTGTTTGACCATAGGGCTGTGTGGTTCTGGATTTTATGAGAAAGCCATCTTTAATATACAGGGTCTTAAAATGTTGCCAGGTTATAGACTTATACAGATTTCCTTTTTATACAAGTTCAAATGCTGCAACCATGACAAATCAGTGTCATTAGGGCATCCTCATGTCTCCAAAATCATCTCATCAAAATTGCACCACATCAAAGGAGTTTCCCCATCAACCATCAGCTATGACACATGGTGCTTCTTTTTAGGATACAGATGCATTGTTTACAAACAGCTAATGGGTGAAACCACGGACCAACACGTAGGATTCCAGAGCAATGGAAGACAGAGCAGTAACAACCTCAGGTGTGCCTGGGCACCTCCACTCAAGGCCCGGCCAGAGATGTGATAACATCACAGTCTACGACCCACAGAATCCTGTTCCAGATCTTAATGTAAAAAATATTTTTCCAGGAGACTATATTTTAACCTGGTACCAAAAGGACCATGGAAACTCAGGAGGTCAGATTTCTCATTTGGCTGAAGAGTTGGGGGTGTTTTGGTAACATGGGAAGTATATGGCACAGAGAAATAGCTGATAGGTTTCATTAGGTTTTAAAGCCCACAATTTAATAAAAGGTAATAATTAAAAACAATACCCGTATTTACCTTAAAAAACATAAACCCCAAACATTCATCTCATTTCTTGGCCTTATGTTAGAATTCTATTGCTTCATTTACATGTAGATGATTAAAAATATATATATCGATATAGATATTTTGATTATGTACATAAAGCAGAATCAAGGGTTAAAATAAGAACGGAATTTTGGAGTGGGGTCAAATAAGGTGCACAGAATCCAGAACCCTCCGAGGGCCTGCTGCCCTCCTGAGACATTCTGTGTCTGTGGTGGCAGGAACTGGGTTCCACCCCCGGCAGCGCTGCACTGGCTCAGTGCAATGGTGCTCACGGTTTCAGGAATGACCAGGTGAAGTGTCTGGCTCAAGCCTGCCAAGTGTCTTCACTCCATCGGAAGTGGGGCACGATTCCTAGGTTTGATTCCCCTGGAATATTCTAGAATTTCAGTCCTCTCTGCCCCCTATTCCAAATAAGACCTCGGGATGCCAACAAAGAAGGGGGCACAGGTGAGGATCTAAGGCTCTCATCAGGACTGATTTCTGTGTGGATGTCAACACATGTCAGACACTTGACTGCAACATTCAAGACATTTAAGGCAGTGGGTTCATTTAATGACTAGTTTTCCAAATCAAGGTGTATGGCATGTGCAGACCTGCCACGTAACTGTTATTTTCTGTAGTCATGCCTTGCAAGGGGCTGTTTCTATTTTAACTGGCATGTGGATTACTGGGTTTGGAACACTCAGACCGTGGGGAGACCTGGTTACCCCTGAATACTTACTTCTCTTCTGAAAGCACGGCAGTCCGCAGACCAAAGTGCTGTTGGGAGGACGTGATTGGCAGCTGGCTTCACTATTTTATGAATGAAAGCAGAAAAGAAATTTTACTTTGACAGCTCCCCGCCCCCCACCGTTTTCCAGTCTTCTTAGTGCCAGTCACTCCCACCAGAACTCCGGCCCGACCCATAAAGGACTAAGGCAATGGTGCCAACATGAAAGGGTTCTTTTAAATTATCTTTAAGAGCAATACTTTATAGACTGTCTTATTGTCAAACGAGGAACATGGCACTGCTTAAAAGATCTCACTGGGAAAGGCTGCAAAGGGAGCCCCGGCTCAGGGAGGGGGCCCGTCCTCTCCTTGGCTCTGGGCGATGGGTCCCACATCTAGACGCATTTCCCCAACCCTCGGCTCAGAAATAGGCTGTGCTTCAAAAGAGAAGACCAAGAGATGGACTCGGGCCACATCAGCGTGGTGGTGGGTTGAGGCCACAGGTTCTCAAGAGAGAACGGTCGGCTTATCAGAAACTCTGAGCTTGACTGCAGTTTGAAATGAACGCCACACCGGTCAGGTGCGCTGGCCCTTTTGTCTTTGTTCCCTTCTGAACTCCCGAGGCTGGTGCCAGGGAAGGAACGCAGTCCACAGTCTGCAACGGGGTGGGACACCTATGTTTCTGACCCTGTCCAAGTCTGCAGCTTAGCAGTGAGCAGATTCTGAGCGTAGGCACAGTGGCAAAGAACAGTGTAACAGCCGCTGGTCAATTCCATTTGGTGGCAGCGCGGTAGCAGCAAAGAAAATTCCCAAACAGCTCCACGGGTATCCAGCTTTTGGAAAGGACAGATTTAAAAATCAATCAACAGATTTTTTTTTAACTATCCAAGGGTTTTAGAGTTTCTTAGAACTTCTCTACCAACAACAACCAAACCAAAAACATACAGAAGTATGGCAGTAGTGTGAAAGCGGAAGTGACATGATGCCACTTTTCAAGGGGAAACTGTGACCTCAAGACAAATTTGTCACCGTCAGAAATAATAAGAGTAATATAAAAGGATCTATCGTTTCCTAAAGTGTTGAGCCACACGATTGCGGATACATTCCAAACTGGGTCAGAAATGAATGCACACACTGACACCATCACTAGCAGGGGCCTGACCCTGTGGCATGCCACAGGCGGTCGGAGCAGCACACCGGCTGGGAGACAGGCTCCTATGACTCACCCCCATCCCTTACCACCCACCTCCCTCCCACCTTCCAGGTTTTAGAAAATTGTCACATTTATCTTCTTAGAGAAGCTAAGACAATAAAAGACTAAAAGATGTCTGGAAATACGTTGTGTAGAAAAATTAACTCTCAGCTTAAAATAACATTCAAAAAGGCACTTCATCCTGTAGGAAAGAGATTCTGAGTTGGGTCAGCTACTCTGAGCTGGGGTAGACGGGGACAGGCTGTCTGCTGGAGGGGAGGGCAGTTGAAAGGAAGTCTGATAGATATCAAGCTTTTTTTTTTTTTCCCATTTTTTTCCTTTTTGGTATGTTTTAAGAAAAGCAAATCCAGTAAAATGCATGTCCCTTTATGAAATTCGTTAAAAGAGTTCATTTTAAAATAGTTGTTTCTGTTCTTAAAAAATAAACCAGGTAGGTATGGCCACATTCGCCCCGTGGCCTGGAGTATGGCGTGTCCTCACTCTTAGCTCCTGGGGAGCTGAGGCCAGGCAGGTCCCGAGGCTGAGGTTCCGGGGTGCACAGGCGAGAGGCGGGCGGAGGCCGGGGCTACCTACTGCAGAGTCTGTGCAGCATGCTGTACACGTCGTCTTCCTGGCTCAGGCCCTCAAAGAAGGGGATGAGGTCCAGTAGCTCCGTGTCTGTCATGTCATCGAACCAGGACTGCACAGGCACCTGGAAGACAGTGCATGGAAGGGGCAGCAGAACTGTATCCAGGCCTGGGGACTGCTTCTAGCCTGACTGGGTCCCTGTACTTTAACATTTTCTTTGGTAAGGAGGATGGGTACCTGGAAATCATCATCATCATCATCATCATCATCGTCATCATCTTGTTCGTTCTCCTGTCCCAACTAAAATCAATCCAGATCTACCTGGTTCAGGAAGGCAAAATTAAGTGTGCCCACTTTGCAGGCATTTGCCTGTTTTGTTTTCCTGCCACAGAAAAGGTGGCCAGGGCGCAGAATATATAACTAGCTTAGCGCCTTGCTAATTCCAAAACGCTCTTGCCATTGCATTAAACCAGCTTCCTGTACCTTAGAGCACTTGGAGCCAGAGGTCACCAGCCAACACTGACATCAGGGAGCCCACGTAGAGGGCATCAGAGGGCTTCCACTTAGGGTTACTGTGCCAGACTGCACGGCAAGGAGAAGTGGACCATTTCCTCCCACGGTTAGCAGAGATCAGTTAAAAGGGGAAGTATAAAATTTCAGGACATTCTGAAGCCATGGGCAAGACAGCATTCTCCCTTAGGTTTAGACAGAGAGGTGGGGAAGGCTGCTAGTGGGTGGTAGCCAGGGGTGCAAAGAAGAGATATTAAAAGAAATTTGGGGAAGCCAAAAAAGTTTAAAAGCAGTATTTTTGACCATTTTACAAATCTAAAGACTGCTCAGAAACACAAAAAATTCAGCATGTAATTTAAAAAAAGAAACAAGGTAAGGATTAACCAAAAAATGACTACTCCTGGGGAAGGGGCAGGAATGGGTGAGAGGACAGAAATGGACACAAGACTTCTCTGAATTTATCTTTGCTGATAGTTTTGATGTTAAACTATGTAAATGTGTTACATAATTGAAATAAAATTAAATCATTAAGAAAAAAAGCAACAAAAGATGAACCTTAGTGTATATAAGTTTGTGACATAACCATAGAGAGGATTATTTCAAGTGATTTTGAAACATAGTGTTGTTTGTAGATTTCTCAAAAAAAAACACCTCTAAATGCATTCAATTGTTTTATTAGTAATAATATTAAAACAATGCAATTTTGAAGCTATTAAATGTATACTATAGAATAAATCAAATCTGTAATGATGTTAATATCTTTAGGAATCAAGAGTTTCAGCATAAGAGAAGGAGACACAAATACAAAAACAAAAAGAAATTAAAAACTGTTACAACTGAATTGGAAAAACCAATGTGAATTTATGGTTTTGTTTTCATTCTAAAAATAAAAATAAGTGTATTTTAGCTCTGTCCAGTAGAAAGGACTGGAAGCAAAGGACATCCAGTAACAGTGAGAACCCACCCAAACTGTGGCCTCTAGCTACCATTTTCATTCTTAGGAACCAGGTTCCATAGAAAAATGGCTGATTCCAGGGCTGGAGCAAGAAATGGACAAGATGAGCTTGGAACATCTTGTTGGACCAGACAGCAGGAAGCTATCAAAGACTCTTGTTATCTGAAGGGGCATCCACTGGCCAAAGGTGAACATTTGAGTGTACAAAAGGATAATAGATGGACTTAAGTTATAACATAAAAAAAAACCATGAGTTCATAATGGTACCTAAAAAAATTCACTGGTTACTTTTGGAGGTTGCTAGAGCACCAACTCATGACTCTGAAAACTGCAGAATTAAAGAAAAAGAACCAAGACTTTACTCTGACTTCCCTATTCAAACATTCAAAATGAATTTTAGGGTCATCAAGTAGTCAATGAGAGCAAGTTCAATTAAAAAAAAAAAAAGAATTCCAGCCCATAAATGCAGAAAGAATGATAGGATTTAGAAATCACCATTTTGCAATTCCTAATGAAATAGTGGATGTAGGTAAGGATCATCAGTGACTGCTCCCATTTCTAGGTGAAAGGTTGACTGAAAATTTTAAAATGGATGGATCAGGCTGACAACACCTGAATCCAAAAATCAATTCAAAATCTTTAAAAGTGGGACAATCTGATGTTATATGCCTCCTGATGTGATACCACAGTGAGTACACAATACCAAAGCAATGTATGGACCTTGTTTGGATTCTGATTCAAACAATCCAAATGTAAGAAAATATTTCGAGATGATAGGGAAAAGATGAACACAGACTGGATATTAGATAATATTAAGAAACTGTTAGTATTATGAGATGTGATAATGGAATTGGGATTTTTTTTGGCCATGCTGCGAGGCTTGTGGGATCTTAGTTTCCGGACCAGGGATCGAACCCGTGCCCCCTGCAATGGAAGCGTGGAGTCCTAACCACTGGACTGCCAGGAAAGTCCCTGGAATTGGGATTATACTAAAAAGAACCCTTATCTGTTAGACACATTACAAAATGCATTATGTTGAATTTGATTAACTCATCAAAAGGAGCATATTTAAATATAATCCATTTTGAATGTTTGTTCAAATAATGATTATACACTAATGGAATCTAGTTTGAACTCAGTTTTTGGTTATAAGTGGAGCAACAGAGTTCTGGCCTCAAGGAAAGGACCCTGTTTGGGCTTTTGTTGAGTCTGAGAAACCTGGGCTTGGGAGAAACATCCTCTCCAGGGCCTAAGCTGAGGCCTGGCATGGTGGCCACTGTGGAGGGGTGAGCAATCACCAATGGGGCTGGTCTCTCTTCCCCTGGAAATGACGGGCGGGCAGCAGGAGGGCGTCTCTCCTGCTCTGAGTCGTGCTGCACCCAGAGAGTCGGCACTGGGAGCTGCCACGCTCCATGGAGTTTTATGTAGGAAATGTTCCCGTTGTCTACTTTTTAGACATCATTATGAGGTGGTAAAGCCTGGCAGTCTTATCTGAAGACCTCACCAAAGTGCTATTCATTCTTAATACTTCTGTTGAAGAGGTCACCCAGGTCTTCTAAGTCTACAGAGGTCATGAAGTCCTGGGCAACAGCCAGCTCCAGGAAGCTAATGACAGAACCTTCTCGGTCACAATCCTAAAGATGCTAAGGAGATACAGGCTCATTGAGCCTGCAAGCTCTGCTCTAAGTGCTTTTCACGTACTGCCACCCAACCCTCCAACAATCCTATGAGATCAGCATGCCTATAATCCCCATTTGACAGAGAGGACAACTGAAGCTCAATGGGCATAAATAACTTGGCCAATGTCATGTAATTGCTAAGTGGCAAAGTTGGGATTTCACCAAGGAAAAGGCCAAGAAACCCCGCACAGGTGCTTGAAGGTACAAAAGTGGTTCTGCTTGGCAAGAGAGCTCAGATGGAGCTCTGCGTCCTTTTGCTTTGGGGCTACTTACTGCATTCTCAGGATGGAAGATGTACGAGGCAGGAGAATTGTCCACGATGATCACTTTGTTCAGCTCCCGCCCAAGGCGACTCAGGTCTTTCACGTAGTTCCCTCGATGGAAAACACACGATTCTCGGAAGAGCCGGGCCCTGAACACACCCCAGCGGTCCAGCAGGTCAGCCACAGGGTCTGCGTACTGGAAAGCAGGTGTTACAGTGAAGCCTGGGCACCTGGAAGAGCCCAGAAGCCCTGACCTCCTGCAGCAAGATCCGTACTACTTTTCTAAAAAGGGATTTAAATAACTGGATGTGTTTCAAGGTCCTGGTTATTTCCCTGACACCCTGGATTCTTCCATTTCTCTCACTTCTCATACCCAATCCATCAGAAATTCTTGTCAGTTCCAGCTCCAGAAATATCTTGAATCCACCTGGATCTCTCTGTATTGTCACTGCCTCGTCTGGGCCTCTGTAATCTCTGGCCTGCGGTGGCTGCGTGAGCCTCCAGAATAGCCTCCCTCTTCCCCTTGGGCCTCCTTTCCACCCATTCACCCCACAGCTGTCAGAGCGGCCGTTGGAAGACATCTGTCAGACCACATCACTCCCTGCACTGTCTTCCCGCCGCATTTGCAACGAGGCCCCCTGGTCCCTGCCGGATCCTGTACGGCTGCAGCCGCTTCTCAGCTCCATCTCAAGTCACTTGAGCCACACTGGCTTTGCACATGGTTAGGACCTTTGCACCAGTGTCCCCTCTGCATGGAACACTCTCTCCCCCTCTCTCTGCACGAACTTCTCCTTCTGTCTCCTCATTTTTCAGATCTTGGCTTCCCTTACTACCTACCCAGCCCTTCCTCTCTGGCTACTCTCTGGCCTCACAGCCATTCCCCCCACAGAGCTCACCACCACCTGGGACCACCTTACGTTCCTGTCACCTGTCAGGGCCCAGGCCTTGCCTGTCGTGTTCCCCATGACATCCCTAGCACTTGTGGGTGCCTACCTCATAGTAGGGCTCAGTAAATACTAGTTCCATCAGTGAACAAAAGAGCAGACTTGGGATCTGGCTTGTGTGCACGGGGCCACACTGCCCCCTAGAGGTGCTCTGGGCAGCTGGGTCAGCCCAGCCCCCGACTGTCACTGGATGGTGCCCAGACAGCACTTCCATTTACTTGGAGCCCAGGAGTTTTAAGGGAGGGAGTTCAAGCCCCGCTCACAGCTGGGGTTCATCCAGCTTGGCCCTATTCCATGGCCTGGGGGAATTTCCCCCAAAGCAGGCTGAACTGGATAAAGAAAGAAAGGGGTTATCCCTGAGGGAAAATCTTCATCCAGACTGAGTGGCCTGGGCTGAAGGCAAAAGAGTGGCAGCTCCCAGCCCGACGTTAGGTCAGGCCTCAGCACCAAGACCCAAGTGAGGGGCACAGCCAGTTTCCCTAGGGGCCCAGAGGCTCTGCCAGGGAGGTAGGAAGCACCCGAGGCTGGTGGTCTTGGGAAGGCCAGTGGCGGAACGCACAGCAGCCCAAGTGCAGAGCCAAGGCAGGCACGGCTGCAGGATGCAGGGCTACAAGCAGCATCCTGGTTCCATGGGCGAGCCCTCCTCTCTCCAGAGACATCCTGATGGAGCAGAGTCCAGGAGGAGGCTGGATTTCCTGCCAACCAAGTGGGGTGAGCTCAGGGCTCTGCAGTTTTCTGCTGGTGAGGGTAGCCAAGTGCCACGTGGGTTGTTTTTAAGGGGCTGACTCTAGCTAATTTCTTCATAATCATTAACGGTGGCGGTGGCATATATCTTTCAAGGGAATGTCTGAGTCTGGGGCTCCAGGCCTTGGAGATGAAGGTGGGGAATATAAGCTTCATGTGGGCAGGGACTGTCTCTTGTTCTCTGTGGTATGCCTAGCGCCTAGTACAGTGGCTGACACACAGTATATACTTGCTGGGTGAGTGAATGAAGGAAGGACACTAAGATGGGGAAGCAGACACCGAAGGGCTCTGACAGTCAGCAGAGGGTTGCTTAGGCCCCCGGGCGGCAGGCCAGGAGGTCCTCTGCACCAACAGTGCTGGCTGGGGCTGAGCCCAGAGCCAAGCACTGGGGAGCGGCCACCTGTCAGCAGAGCTTGTGCACCAGGGAGGAGAGAAGCTGGACGGCTAGACTTGAGGGCTGATTCGGCAGAGCCAGCCTGGGGTAGCAGCAAGAGAAGGGCTAGAGAGACAGATGGAGGGGCAGGTGGGAGCCGTCCAGGAAGAGCGACTGAACAAGGATGTTTAAGCAAGTGCTGGGGATGATGCCAAGAAAGAGTGCTTTCAATTTCACCAAAGAAAAAATGGCTCTCAGTCCACCAGCATTGTGCGATCTTCCTGTCTGTTATTTCTTTGGTTATCACTTCAGGCTCCTTGGCAGCCCAGAGCACTGTCAGAAAAGCCATCGGCACCGCAGCACGATTAGCCTTGGTACCGTTCATCTGAAAGGGTACCCACCAGGGAAGATTACGCTTTTCCTGAGGCCACGTTCTCTTTTCAGTATGCAGAGGTCAGCCCGGGGCTTTGGATTCCCTCGCTACCGGCCTGGTGATGAGCTTGGCAGAATGTGAGCAAGTGGGGTTCTCTCTCCCCTCGGCCATGACAGAGAGATGGCCCAAACCAGCAATGCCCAGCCTGGCAAAGCAGCATGTCTGGGAACTCGGGGTCAGAGTTCCCGACATGCAGAGAAGGGAGCCGCGCAGAGACAGAACATGGGGGAGGAAGCTGCCTGTGGGTCCTTGGAGCAGGTCTGCAGGCAGGCAGACAGCTAACTTGGGCCCCAGAGAGCTCATCTTTGGGGCCATTCAGGGTCCCTGAGGTGCCCATGGAGACACCGGCAGTGCCATCAACAAATGGATGGCATTGGCTCCATCAGGGTCAGGGTTTGAGACATGGTCATGGCAAGGATCTCCTCCAAGGAGCAGGGCCTGCCCTGTCTGCCCTCCACACCACGCACGTGCCTCCGCTCACCTGTGAAGGGACAGACTAAACCACACTGGGGACCCTGTGAGCCTGCCAGTTCCCTCAAACAGTAGGAGAGGGCCAAGAAACCACTCTCCTTGGTCAGAGCCAGTGTAGATGCTGGGTCAGAGATTCACACCAAACCACAGGACCAGAACATGTGTGAATTATTTTATCATCATGAATAATTATGATAATAAAGAATGAACACCAGGAGCAGTTACCATGTGACAGCGCCCAGCACAGCACATGGGACCCGGCAGGTGCTCCACAGACACCTGCTGAATAGGAGTGGGGCCCTGTGCTAAGCTCTTTATGGGCATGATCTCATTTGACCCACCCCATGAGGTAGATGGAGTCATCCCCATCTTATAGAAGAAATGAGGCAAGAGAAGTGAAGCAACTGGCCTGAGGTCCCAGGGCTCATGAGGGCAGTCACAACTCTCATTCGGCCCCAGCAGGCGGATGGATCTTTGACCCTTATCTCTCCCTGAAACCCGTGTGAGCTAACCCAAGGGCAAAGAGGCCTGAGCCTGTAGCCAGTCAACAGATGAGATACATACGCCCTTTCTTGGTTACACTGGACACATGTGTGGTTTCCTGGTCTGTGGATGAGTAGCTTCAGCGGGCACAGGAAGCAACTTCATGGAGCACTTGTTCCCAGTGCTGTTGCTATGGTAACCCAGAAGCCTCTCAGGCTGGTGCTGTGCACATGGCCTGCATCCACCCCACCTGGGGTGGGAACCTGTCACCATGGAGACAGCTTCCCCCACCTTAACAAAGGGCTGCTTGACAGGGGGCACGGGTGGAGGGGCTGGGCGCTCAGGGCTGGGGGCAGGACCCACCTTGGCCAAGCTGGCAGTAAAGAGCACACACTCAAACAGCTGCCCCATCCTCTGGAGGAACTCGTCCACGTGTGGCCGCTTCAGCACATACACCTGCAACGGCAGGGACAGCACGCCGGTCAGTCACAGCAGCCGCTGCGAAAGGCCCGGGGCCCGGACACCCTGCATAGGAAGAATTCCTAACCAGGTTCCTGCCTCCTGTCCCTTAGTTTAATGTGGTACGTACAAAGGGCTGTGCAGTCAGATATGGCGCTTCAGGCCAGACACACCTCAGATAGGGCTCCAGGTCTGAGTTGGGAGCAGACGCCCCTCCCAAGGGGGAAAGGGAAGCTGACCATGGTATTGAAGGTCCTGGGGATTTTCAGAACCAGTGAGTGGAAGGGTTGTGCCGCATTTGTGTGACACAATTCCTTCATTTCACGTGCGTTTCGCGGCACATGCTCTCAGTCAGGCCTTTGTGGACACAGGCTGTGGTCTGGGGTAGTCCTTTCGGGAGCAGGGCCTGGCCCCCTGCCCGGCAGGCCTGGGATTGCTCCAGCTGCTACCTACTCTGATTGGAACCCCTCCCTCACTAAGACGGCCTGGGGTGGAGGGGCAGGCCCAGCAAAGCCGAAGGAAGGGCCTTCCTTGTCGGCTTGGGAAACCATCTACCTGACCCCACGAAGGTAACTCTGCTTGGGTCTGCTCCAGAAACAGATGCTTCAGGGGACTTGAAGCCCGCCTACCCCAGGCCCCGGAAACCAGCCATCAGGAGGAGCCGCCAAGCAGAGGGGGGCAAAGAGCGGCCTTTCCTAGAGTGGCTGGGCTCTGCTCCTGACTGGGGAGCCTGAGCAAATGTGAGGAAACATGGGAGCGGGGAGAGAAGGCAGAGCTGGCGAGAGAAGACAGAGGAGGTGGGAGGAGGGAAGAACTAATTAAAACTTGAATAAATTCCATCTGAAATTAGCCATTTCCCTAAAATAATTCAAACTTGTTAAAATTCAATTCAATTCATATTCGCTCAGTCCCAGCTCTGGGCTCAGCCTGAAGCAGTTACAAAGGTGAGTGAAACACAGGCCTTGCCCTTGAAGAGCTCACAGTCTAGAGCAGACATACAGAAAAATATATCAAAATAAACATGTGTAATGAAAGCTATAGTAGAGGGATAAATTAAGGATGATTAACTCCCCTCTCAAGGGGAGGGAATCACAAAAGGGAACATTTGGCCTGGACCTTGAAGGATGAATAGGAGTTCACCAGGCTGATAAGGATGAGAAGTGAGCTTCCAGACAGAGGAAACAGTATGAGCATGAGACCTGGCCTGAAAACGCTTGGGGTGTTAGAGAATGGCCAGAGCCCTGCATGACCAGCCCTTCAGAGGCAGCAATAAAATAGGGGGAAATGGGGGTAGAAAAGGCTGAAGATGAAATGTGAAAAGCAGTCCTCGGCGAGTATGCATGGGGCCATAAACGAAGCAGGCTGGATACCTGACAGGACGAGTAACAGAGGGGAACGGGGCTCTGCCCCACACGGATGATGTGCTGCTGGTAAAGGAGTTTACACAGAGCCAGGACTTGGTGGGAAACATGGCTGACTGAAAGGGTGTGTGGAGTGAGGGGCCAGAGGAGCAGGATGGCTCAGGGTGGGTGCCCACAGGGCTCTGAGGGGCAGGGTGGCCTCGGTGTGGGTTGAGGGCTGGACCTGTGGCTGTAGTAGCTCCAGGCCCGACTTTTGCCCACGAGGCTGCTTGGTGCCAGGAACAGATCCGGCCTGCGGTCCTCAGTGTCCCTGGGAATACTGCCTGGAAAGGAAGCTTTGCTACACGCGAAGGGCAGGAGACTGGTTTGGGAACTCTGGTGTTGGTGCCTCTGGCAGAGAGGAGGGTCCTGGGCCCGGAGGCCAGCGTCCAGGCCCGCGTCCGCGTGCAAGTAACCAAGAATAGGCCCCTTGGGACCTGCACAGCCTATCCTGGATTACTTGAACGAGGCCACGGCCTTCGCCAGGGCCTTGGTCCTCCTCTGGGCGCCTGTGGCTTCATTCCCTCAGGAGAGAGAGTTTCTGACCCCAGCTCTGGGGTATCTACCACCAAGTGAATCATAGCACAGTCTGGAGGGCTGGGGCAGCTGGGCGGCTCCTTCGAGAATGGGCTGGCCATAGCAGGTCAGGTCCTGAGGGCCACGCTCGCGGTCACGAGGAATGAAGGATTAATTTCTCTCCTATTCCTGCCATGCCAGTGGGCAGCCTCTCCTTTGTCTCATTATCTTGTAACACGAGCCAAGATAATAAATGCAGAAGCCTTAACTGCTTCTCAGATGCTAAGTTAATTCTGCTGACGCTTCTGCAAATGTTAAATGCCCAAGTGCCTGCCATTTTGGCTCCCTGATGGCTTTTAAAAGTGTGAAGTGTGGAGACACCAGGGACAGAGTTACCAAGGGAGAGTTTTCCTCCTGGGATGTAAACACACCAGGCCAGAGACTCTCCCTTTAGATCTTGGGGTTGACAAGGAAGATGACTGGATCATCCTTGTGGAAAACCTACAATGTCTTCCTACAATGTTTCCAATATTTCATAAATGAAACTGTTTCCAGAGGAGCTTCATGAAGAAAAAAGGAAAATAAGGGGAAAAAAAATCAGAACAAAGATGTACGCCAACTGACTAGGGCTCTTTATTCAAAGCTGCCTGCTGATCCAAAAAACGCACACCCTTCCTCCTTTCCTTTTTGGGTTGGATTTTGCTAAATATTCACTGGAGAACACGATGCAGGAGTGACAAGGTGAGTCTAGACTGGCTGGCCTTGGAAACGGACAACTTTTCCCGAGAATCTACCATAAGTGGGTGACTTGTGACATTCTCCTGTTGTCTGCTAGGAGAGTAGCTGAAGCAATTACACAGGGAAGTTTATTAGACCATCAAGCTAGGCCAGTGGGGGATATGGAAACTTCTAAAAGTCTGCATCAAATCAAAGAATTATTTGAACTTGCAACCACATCTAATATTTACAAATAGATTCTAGTTTCCCTTATAAACTAAGTATAAAGTTCATCTGAGTGAAAAAAAAGCAGAACATCATTGCATTTTTAATAAAATCTACTTCCTTTTGATTTAGGAATAAAAAGATTATGAAATGGGAATTTAGAAATACAGTTCACAGGAAACATAATTACTAAAAAATGCTAACTGAAACTCAGATTTAGCTTTGCTTTCTTACCTGATGTATAGTTCCATCGATTTCAACGGGAACAATAAAATCAGCATTACTAATAGGCTAGAGAAAAAAGAAACTATAATTAATATGTCTGAAAGAACAAAATAAAATTGGAAACTTTAGCACCAAAAAAGCTTGCCTGGACCAATGTTTTTATTGTTGGAAAAAACAATTCAGGAGGATGTTGAAGCCTGCCATGGCTCCTCAAAATAAGCACAAGCAGAAAAGCACATTATTTTCTGTTCTGAATACTGTTACATTTTCAGCATCTTGGTCCAACTTTTTTATCACCTCCCTGGCCCCAACCACAAAGGGTGGTGCAGCTGGCTTGGGAACGGGGCTCCTCAAACTCCCCGCTCTTGCCTAGAGCCCTCCCAGCATGGCAGGAACCACTGCTGGCCACCAGGGGGAGGAGGTGAGAGCCTGACGATCCCCGAGGACAGGGCTACTCAAGGGAAAAGAATTTGTCTTGGACCCACAAGTGCAGGCTGCCCTGTGAGGGGCTGCTTGACAGATGTTCAACACATGGACCCCAAGTGGGGCCATTGGATATGGGGGGTGAAGTCAGAGGCCACAGCCATGACCTTGGGCAGGCTCTTTCCCCTCTGGACCTCGGATTCTCCTCTCTTCCTCAACTAGAGCAATGGATCTGATGAGTGCCCCTACCTCCATCCAGCATGCATCAGTTGATTTCAGGCCTTGCCTGGCACCATCTCCTACTGTGGGAGGTGGGGAGAGCCAGCCCACCCCAGACTGTTCTGCTCTATGTAATACAACACGTAGCACACTCACAAACCTCTGCATATTTAAAGTAACTCTGACACTTAATGACACTTAAAATTCAAATAGGATGCTTCGGCAGTCACTATGTTATCAATGATAGACTCACATACAGTTCTAAATGGAATTCCACAAATCAGGTAGAAATGAACAGGCCCAAGAGAAGCATGAGACCACAAACCCTCGGGACACGTAGGAGAGAAACAGAGGGAGGGAGAACACGTGTGTGGTGGCCACAGGGCAGGAGTGTGGGGTACGGGGTCTCTGGTCAGAATCTGAACTGGGGTCTCTGCCTTTAAGCCCATTACTGTACACACACATTGTTCTTTGATATGTAAACTGAAAAAAAGGTGGAAAATACTAGATCACAGAACCATTACTAAGCACTCAGCAGAGCACCTGAGGCTTAAGATTATAGTGTCTTCACTGCTTTGGTTGGAAGGCCAAGGATGAGTTCGGTATTTTATGATTTCACAACTAAAATAGAGAATCAGGCTAGAAAACAAAAAAACTGAAGGAAGAAACTCTCACAAGGCATTAGATTGTGAAATCATATTCCACAGAGTATAGAACAAGAGAAAACCATTGCCCAGCTCAGAGCAAGCACTGCCCTCCATCTTTTCTTGCGCGAGACCGGGCCAAAGTCAGGGCTGTAAACCTGGGTCCTGGCCCTGCGTGCTGTACAGATGTGCAGTTTCAAGGAGAGAGGTTCACAGCTTTCGGATTCTCAAAGGGTTCTGAAATGCCTAGAACCTTAAAAACCATATGATAAAGAATATTCCGCTCGCAAATGTAGGCAGGCCAGGGAGGGAAGAAATGAAGAGATGCTGTTCACATCAGCCTGTCGCATCAACGCCCTCTGAGTAGGCCCTGGAGATACCAGGGGCTGCCAAGGCCTCGCCTTTGGAGGCAGGAACCCTCAGTAACCTCGGGCAGCCTGGCCAGCGATGCCCACACTCCCAGAGCCGCTTGGAATGAAGCTGTCTATGCTGTAATGGCAACTGACCCCTGTCCTAAAGGGCTTTCTTCCGCAGGGACTTGAAAAAGTCTTGAGCATCCTGCCCATGGGGGAGAAAAGGCTTCCAATGCCGTTCAGGGTTGAGTTGGGATATAAGGTCACTGCAGCCCTGGGACCAATCCTGGAAGGGCCCTTGTGGGGCTGGGGAATGAGTGGTACCTACGTGCCCCAGCTGCCAGCCGGGCCATTTCTCACTGCCAGGGGTAAGTGTGGCCCCGCCTCCACTCTCCAAAGGACTCTAGGACAACTGCCTGGCCTTGTCCTGTCAAGGAGGATTCTGTTTAGTGAGAAGCAGGCCCAAGGAGGGATGTTTCTGGCAGAAAGGTCTTCAGGAAAATTTGATGGCTCTCCCACTTCCCATAGAGCCATCAAGGAGTGACTGGCTGGTGTCAGACACCCACTCCATCTTAGGTGGTGCTTTCACGTCTCTCAGCAAAGTAAGCGGGGTCACGGGCTGGGGGTAAAAAGAAGAATGTGGTCTAACTGGCCAGCAACAGTAGAGCAGTTCCATCGCCAGAAACACCCAAGGAAAACAGGACAAGGACCCTACACACCTGCTTCTTCTCCCCGACACACCAGTCCCCTATTTCCAAACTTTTTTTTATCATTTGCTTCTTTTAAACAATTTCAAAAAATGGAAAAACGATTAATTAACTCATTTCCCAAGAGTGTAGCCATAGCTGTTCCTGCATAGAGGCCCTCAGGTAATTTGTAATCTTGGCTGTTGTTCTGGCGGGGAGATGGAGATGGAGAGCGAGCTGAGCTCACTACAGCCCCGCAGCCATCAGGAGGGAGGTCAGGCAGGTGGATACACATTAAGCCGTGAAGCTTAGGAAAAACTCCAGCAACCTCTTGTCATGAAAACGGTCAAGGTAAATGGCTGAATGTGTTCAGATGCCGTTAACTCTGGAAGTCTTCTTCAGAGTTGGGCATCTTCCAAAACTTGGTCTGGGAAAACTTCCAGGATAGTCGGTTGCTTGACGGTTTTCAACAGTGCCTCCCCTGCCCCTCCCAATACAACTTGCAGCACGTACAGCGTTCCGGTTACCTTGACAAACACATAGCAGTGGCCTGGGGCACTGATTGCCTTGTGCCACCTGAAAAGTATTTCTGCAGGGGGCAGAGTGTTGGAAAACTCAAATTGCATACATAAGAATGAAGTCTCAGGGATATTGGCAGCCCCAAACTAATCATGTTAATATTCAGCTACTTGAGTTAATGTTCACCTGAGTTAATAAGCAACTGTTATTGGGATTTCATGAACAGGGAGGTCATACGCCAACAACCACAAGCTTTCATCTTTTTAATTTTCCCTTTTCCAATACAACTGTGACCAAATCACAAAGATCACTGATTGTTTTTTATGTTGATTTACCTTAAATGAACTGTGCACCAATGTTTCATCTAAATCAATGACCACACATTTCTTTCCATAGTCAAGCACCGTCACCTCTGGAAGGAGATATTTAGCTGGTGGCTAAAGAGGGAAAAAAAAATCAATATTATTACCTTTATGTAAAAGACAAACCAAATCCCTTATTATTGTATTACACTATGTCAATGAGGTCAGAAATGAAACCAAACATTTAAATGCCTGGTCAAGCACATCATGGAATTTTGTTAAAAACAATAGGAATAAGCAGTTTGCAATTGAAGTTTTACCAAGCAAATACTGTGCCACTGCCTGAACGGCTATTATGAGGGCCTGGGCTTTGGAACCAGACAAACTTGGGTTTGAATATCAGCTCTGTCTGTTCTTTGGCTGTGAGTTGGGATAATAATACCTACCACGAAAGGTTGTTATCAGCTATAATTGCAGTAAAACACCCAGCATTCTGCCTGGCACATATGTGGTGGCTATTGTTATTATTAAAATGGACAACATGAAAATGAATGTTAAATTATAATAGCTACTCTAACCATACAGCCTATGTTCCGGGGTCATATTTCATCTGAAATTCACTGTGGTATATAAGCATATTTTAGAGCTTTATTGGACCATAGTGTTTTTTTTTTAAGTGACTGAAGCTTTCAAAAAACTTTGAGAGAAACTACAGAACTACCAGTAAAAAGCAATCCAAAGTGACCTCCAATAATAGGAAACAGAAATAAAACTGGTCCATGTACAGTGCCCTGCATTGTACGTGTCCCACTGTGGTGTAGTATCGAGCGAAGGTGGCACTTTTATCCCTTGGAGTCTCTGTCCCTGGAAGTTATACTTTAATCCACATACTGTGTGTTAACCAGAAAATCCATTTATATGTCTTTGTAGTAGCTGACTTTCACCTTATGATAAAAAAGTCATAAAGAGTTAATAAAATGCTAGATATCTTCAGCAAACCTTATTCTTTTTTTTTTTTTTTTTTAAAGGGAACGCTATTTATTTATTTATTTATTTAGGCTGTGTTGGGTCTTCGTTTCTGTGCGAGGGCTTTCTCTAGTGTGGCGAGCAGGGGCCACTCTTCATCGCAGCACGCAGGCCTCTCACTGTCGCGGCCTCTCTTGTTGCGGAGCACAAGCTCCAGACGCGCAGGCTCAGTAGTTGTGGCTCATGGGCCTAGTTGCTCCGCGGCATGTGGGATCTTCCCAGACCAGGGCTCGAACCAGTGTCCCCTGCATTGGCAGGCAGATTCTCAACCACTGCGCCACCAGGGAAGCCCGCCAACCTTATTCTTGATTTAGAGTATTTATTTCTTGGGCCTTGCCTCATTCTAGAAATGATTTGAAGTATTTCAGTTTACTCTGTGGCATATTCAGTATCCAATGTTAACTAGCTAATTTTCTGTCCTGGAGGAAGGTCAAGCTCTGTTCCATATTTAATGCAAAACAAAACACAAGAAAATATCTGTCCCTAACCACTGAAGAATGGACAATTTAGCTTATCAAGTAAAACAAGAAAAAAATGAAATCAAGAAGTAGTCCCTTTTAAATGGCTATTTCTTTCTCTCTCTCTTTTTTTTTTTGGTTTCAGTTGAACATTAGTCAGGGAATTCATGTTAATTTTGGACTTGAGCTGGTTCAATAGTGAATGTAAAGCAGGCGGTCAACAGGGTAGGTAAATTTGCAAGTGCTATGATCATCTTGGCTGGAGGGATTGTCGGGGCGGAGTAGGATGAAGCGATGTGTGGAGACATGAGCATTTCTAATTCCTGGGGGGCTCTCTCTAGTAAGCGTGGGTGTTTCATCCTCTCCAACATCATCCAGCAGAAAAAGCCCTTACGGCCTCCCAACTCCCTTGGCTCTAATGAATGTTCACCAAGCAGTATCCCTGAGAATGTGGCACTGAGAAAGACGTGCCTTAGACTTGGAGCGTGGGACCCAGTGTCCTGGAAAGGACTATGTCCTTCATTACAAATCAGCAAGCAGGCAGGTTTTATTAAAAAAATTAAAATAAACTTGCAAGAAGAAGTTCAAAAGAGGTTTAAAAAGGCAGGGTGTGATGAGCCCAATAAATGAACATAATAGAGAGGACTGGGGTTATTTCTGTTGTGTGAGCCATAGCAGAAAGCATGCTTGTGACTAGAATAAAATTTGTTTTAATTTTCTATTATACAATTATGTAATAAAACACATTCTCATTGTAAAGAATATAGACATATAAAACACAAGTATTCTCTCGTCCATGTTCGCCCCCCCAATTCCTTTCCCCAGGTGCCCCCCCTTTTTCGTTTGGTGTGTATCTGTCTAGCCCTTCTTCTATGCGTTTATAGACTAAAACAGCATTTTAACTTTAAGTAATTGCTAGCCTGGAAAATAAGGATCTAGAACTTCTATCCCTAGCATATCTGAAAACATCAAAGCTCTGCCAGAAGTGGCTCAGTTATTTTCCAAACCAGGGAATGAAAATTACTTTCTTCGCAGGTTTAACCCACACTTTACAAGCATTCTCTGAGTTAACAGTAAGGAAAAAGCCTCCCCGCACTATTTTAAGAGAGAAAAGAGCGAGCGGGGTGACAGGCAAGCTATTGATTTAGCATTTCTGCTGCAGAGAACAAGGCCAGGCTGGGGCGACACGCTGCAGGGGGCAGTCCGTTAACCCTTAGCCCGGTTCCTAAATGCACGCGGCTTCCCTGAGAGCTTGGCTTTAGATTAATGCAAATTCCTCAGACCAGTGGTAAGAATTCTTCTGGACAGCTGTGTCCTTGGAACATGCAAGGATACTAGATAATTGTGATAGTGTTTTGTGACTTCAATTGATCTGCTCAGGTGATGCTTGAATCATTAACTAAAAAATGTCCTGATGCAAATTTTCTCTCAGGTCATCATAAAGCTGAAGAACAGGAGAAACACCAGTTATATCAAAAAGAGCCTTTTCTAAACACAACGACTTGCTCCCAAGCACAGGCGGGCACTGCCAGGGGGGTGGGGTGGGAGTAAGAAAGCATGGGGGGAGGGGGAGGTTTGAGAAGGGCATTCATGCCATTGCTCCTTCTGGGAGTGGATGTGAAAGTTCCTGTCCTTGGCTGTGAACGGGCAGCCAGGAATAGTTAATCTAAGGTATCCACCCCATAACACACCCTTGCAAATCTTACAGAAGCGGCGCCTCTTCTTGGTATGCTGGATGGTTGTCTGTGCACTGGAGTTCTCAGGTTCCAAGTCTGCACACTGCCCACCCCCCCTCCCCTCGTGCCTCCTGAGCTCAGGGCAGAACTCTCAGGGCTGCTGCAGGAGGGGCAAAGGAGACTGGACACCAGCTCTAACTAGAGGAGTTGCTCTGCTTATATGATCTTCATAAGGTTTGGTGGAAAAAAGTATACTACTGTTTACTAAAAGGCTTATTTAGGCCGACAGCATACAAACGTAACTGTTAGAAAACAAATTTCTCCTCTCCACTTTCAGCAATTTTATGGCTCAGCTGCACTGTCAACCCCGAGCTGGAAGCACCAGGGACGTAAGTGATTCCAGAGAGCATGTGGGAACGGTAGGGGTCTGGTCCTCACTGGGGCCAAAGCATCTGAGTGTTCACCTTCAGAGTCACCACCAAACATCACGGTTTCCAAGCCTGTCCCTCTGCATTTTTCCTTACCCTTCAACACCTGACTTTTACTGGACAGAACATGAGGCTTCCGATAAGAGGTAGAGAGGGCCCCAAACCCCAGCTCCCAGTTGGGAGACAAATGTTACTAAGTGAAACGTTTAAGATCAAGTCCAGATAAAGACGTCATTTCTAATAGGTGTACAAAAGATGGGTTACTCAATAAATGATGCTGAGACAACTGACTTGCCACCTGGAAAAGCAAATAAAGCTGGATTGAGACTTCACGCACTACACCAACATAATCCAGATGGATCAAAGATTTAAGTGTAATGATGAAACTGTTAAAATACTAGGAGACAAGTGGGTCATAGTCATAGAGTGGGGAGAGCTTTCTAAGCATGACATAAAGTTCAGGAGCCATAAAAGATAAGATGAACACATTTCCCTATATAAAATTACACTCCTGTGTGGCCAAATAATTATAAACAGGCCAAAAAATATATCATAAATTTGGGGGAGAGTGCTAATTTCCTTGAAATTTAAAAAAATAGTATAAAATCTAGAAGAAATGAATAGGTAAGAAGAAATACATATGGACAATAAACTTGTGAAAAGATGTTCATACTCATTCATGAAGAAATGCAAATCAAAGCAATAAATCTTTACTTTCAGGTTAGCAAAGATCAAAGTATTTGCTAATTACCATTTTTGAAAAGGGAATGGGCTCTTGCTGGGAATGTAAATTAGGTTTTTGGAGGGTAATTTGCCTTTAATCTACCAGAAACATAAAGTATACCCTTTGACCTAGCATTGCCACAACTAGGAACTGATCACCCAGATACTATCACTCAGGTTGACAAACACACAAGCACAAGAATATTTGTAATAGCACAAAAGTGGACACAACGTAAATGCCATCAACTACATGTAAAACAATGAGGCAGCTTGCTATGTACTAATATCTGGAAAGATGTTCAAGGTACCCTGATAAAAGCAAAAAGCAATTCGCAACACTCTCATTTGTTTAAATATGCCTGTGTTGATTTAGAAAATTTCTGCAAGGATATACAACAAATGTTAGAAGGCTATTCTAGGGAGTGGGATCAAGTTGGGAGATTTTTTTTTTCTATTTTAATCTTGCAGTATTTTTTTAAACTATGAGTTTGAATAATGAAAAAATATGAATAATGAAAAGTGAATAATGAAAAAATGAGCTTAGTAAAAAAAAAATCAAAAGATGGAAGCTGCACATATAAACAGCAGCACGAGAATAAAAAATGGGGGGCTCACGAGGTGAGCAGCAAGCGATGGGAACTCCAGCCGGATCTCCTCTGGGCACCCACAGGCTTAGGGGCACCTTTCGTCTTCTGGGCCTGGAAAAAGCTTTCAGCAGGTGTGGGGACTTGGTTTGGAGGCTCAGCACAAGCCTGGATTTCCAGTCCTGTGTGGTAGCCCTCCAAGCTCTCAGGGGCTCCTAGCACTAACCAGGTCCCCCGTGGTCCAGAAAAGGCAGGGTTACCGTTTATGTGAGCTGCAGTCTCGACAGGTAGGTGCAGATTTGCAGGGGACCCCAAGGCTCGAATCCTGGGGCAGAGCTGGTCTCCAGATGGACTTGGGTTTAGTGCTGCATGCTAAGCAGGCAGTGGAGATCACAGGGTACCCACTGGTGGAACTGCTTTTCTGGAAGTGCTTATTCAAAGATGCAAGTTACTTTAGCTAGGCTTTGCTTTCTTGTAAGATATTTCAGATTCATAAGGCCTGACCCAGTGTCTCACATGTAGGAAGCAGTCTGTGGTTTACTGACCTAACACTGGGCTAAATTACACAAAGCATCTTTTTCCTCTTGGCTATTTTTTTTAAAATTAATTAATTAATTTATTTTTGGCTGTGTTGGGTCTTCGTTTCGTGCGAGGGCTTTCTCTAGTTGCGGCAAGCGGGGGCCACTCTTCATCGCGGTGCGGGGGCCACTCTTCATCGCGGTGCATGGGCCTTTCACTATCGCGGCCTCTCCTGTTGCGGGGCACAGGCTCCAGACGCGCAGGCTCAGTAGTTGTGGCTCACGGGCCTAGTTGCTCCGCGGCATGTGGGATCTTCCCAGACCAGGGCTCGAACCCGTGTCCCCTGCATTGGCAGGGAGATTCTCAACCACTGTGCCACCAGGGAAACCCCCTCTTGGCTATTTTATTCTGGGACTCTAGAAAGAGATTTGTGAAGAAAGGGTCATTTTTCTCTACTGTGGGTGCCCAGTAGAGCGTTTACTCTGACAAATGCTTTGATTCAGCACTTAACTTTATAGGTAGCTGTGAATTAACTTTGAGCAAAAAAAACAGTGCTATTGGCGTCTCAGAGGTAGGGGGAGAGATGCCACCTGTTGAATGTAGACACCCTTGCAGGAAAAGTATACGAAACTACTTTGTATAAAGATTAAAAAGAGGCCTCGGGTATCAATCCCATTGGGTATCCTACTCAAACACTGGATAAGCAGTCGTGCTGATTGATCCATCTTTTTGATCAAAGTCAGTTCCCAACAAAGCCCAACCCCCAGGCACACTAGCAAAGTCAGAATCACTCCACAAACCCTTGCAACTTGTTAATCAATGGAGAGTTAAAGTTGTGAAAATAAGTGAAATTAACAAAAATAGTTTGGGCAACTTATAGGTGACATGTATTGCCAAATTTGAAGTCAAACTGTACTAATGAAATCCATCATTTCTTTCAATGTAAGATTGCTGTGTCTCTTGGATGTTCCCAGAAAATATGTGAAAAAGTCCAAGTAAAGATAGATGATTAGATTTGAATCAGACAATCTGAATCAGAGAATCTTTATGGATTAAAATATCAATTTCTGGGAATTCCCTGGCGGTCCAGTGGTCAGGACTCCGCTCTTTCACTGTCGAGGGCCCGGGTTCAATCCCTGGTCAGGGAACTAAGATCCCACAAGCCACGTGCGGTGCAGCCAAAAAAAAAAAAAAAAATCAATTTCTGGACAACTTTTAAAAACCTAAATCCTTCTCTAAGGACATAGGACTGTTTGAGAGATCCTGTTTGATACAGACATCTCAACTGCAAGTTTCTTTTGGGAGTCGGTCATTGGTCTGCTTCTTGCTTGCTGACTGGCCTCAGGCCACACGGCTCGGCTGGCAGAGAAGAAGGAAGAAAAGGAGAGGTGGGGAGAGCAGCTGTCTGAGGGGTGGCCGGTCCAGGCCTGTGCTGGGGCAGACACTGGTGCAGCTAATATCCCAAATTCCAGGACTGAAAACAGAAGTTGGTGGCCCAAGGGAGTGCTTGGCTGGGGCAGAATTGCAGTACAGCCAGCCTGTGGGATTCGGGGGGCAGAGGGCAGGGTGGTGGTGATGGTAGGGTGATTTTGCAAGTTCAGGGAATACGATTGAGGAGATTTTTCTGATCGGACCCACGGCCAAGCTACCAACACTGCTGAACAGTCAGGGATGGTCTGCTCCCCTGGGATGGGGGTCTGGTGAACCTAGTCCCACTGGGACAGAACCTGTTGCAAAGAACCCTGTTGGGGCAAAAGTATGCTCTTGCAGTCTATGGAGTGGGGGAGTGCTGCCTCGGCTTACTAAGAGACGTGGAGGCCCTTTGCAGAGAGAAAGGTGAGAATTTGGTTAATAGATGCTGGTTGCCTTGCTGTTCCTAAGAAAGGACACTTGTACAGAACTTCCTGCTCTCAGTTTAAAATGTAGCTTCACTTTTTTTTTTTTTTCAACAGACCAGAGCTGTTAATACCACATGATAAAAACGCAATATAAGCAAGAATATTAAAAAATCTTTTATATTAGTAGGCCAAAAGATACAAGATTCTATAACTGTTTAAGTAAAATTGGATAAATATACATACACTTGGTATGGGAATGATCTGCCTCTGGTCACCCTGAGGAGAAAGAAAAAAAAAAAATCACTGTCAGGTTCAAAGAGAAGTAGATCATATTCTCAAAAGAAACTTCAAAGCACTCTTGAGTACAGTGGCCATATGATTGCCTGTTCTCTGTACCTTGGTGGGATTTGATGAACAGGAGGAACTCAAAGATATTCCACAGTTAGGGCACTGGGCTCCACTCTGCCTCCCAGCCACCCTCTCCCCTGAGAAACGAGGCCAGGTTCCCGAAGCTCATAAATGATCTTGTTTATTTAAATAGTGCCTCCTTTACTCCCAGGAATTTAATCCTTAAATGAAAAGTAAAAATGAAAACCCCTACTTTACTTTGATCCATGAATCTAATAACTGGCTTGTTGCTTCTTTTAAGTAAGTTTTCCCCGAAAAGACTAAAGCTTTAAGTCAATACAATATACAGGGCAAGGAGGACAGTTTCAGCAGATTATGAGGCACCCACTTCTGGTCCTCTTCTAGGGGAGGACTGGGCAGAGGGGACAGGCAAGGTGTAAGGAGTTCCCTCCAAGGCCATAGGCATGGGACAGCTTTCCCGTTAAGGGGAACAGAACCTGTATTCATAGGGAGTGCTTAGAAAATTCAGGCCCCAAGGACGGGCCTCAGCCATTCCTCAGCTGGAATGCCAGCCGTTCCAAACCTGGTTGATGGAAACACTTCATTTTAGCATCCTCAAGAAAAGCTAATACAAGAACAAGTTTATCTCCATTGAGAACTTCCAGTTTCTGTGTTTCTTCTTCTTTTTCAGCTGGTGGGATGGGAGGCAACGAATCGCAGCATCACGGTCCCTGACAAAGAGATACACTGTTTCACGGTCGGTCTCCCACATCGAAGGATTTGTGAAAGTGTACCCACCTTTATTGAGGGGGTCACTGGTGCCAGGGGTCTCATAGGAAGGAGTCAGTCCTGATTGCCAACAGTGGCAGGTGGCTGGTACCTTTCTGAGCTCTGCTCTGCCTCTAAGAACCAATTCGCAACTTCTTGATTATCTCTAGCCCCTAGTCATCACCTCTGCAGTGTGGCAGCAACTGGTGTTTCATCCTGAGATACTCTTTTTTTTTTTTTAATTTTTATTTATTTATTTATTTTTTATTTATTTATGGCTGTGTTGGGTCTTCGTTTCTGTGCGAGGGCTTTCTCTAGTTGTGGCAAGTGGGGACCACTCTTCATCGCGGTGCGCAGGCCTCTCACTATCGCGGCCTCTCTTGTTGCGGAGCACAGGCTCCAGACGCGCAGGCTCAGTAATTGTGGCTCACGGGCCTAGTTGCTCTGCGGCATGTGGGATCTTCCCAGACCAGGGCTCGAACCCGTGTCCCCTGCATTGGCAGGCAGGTTCTCAACCACTGCGCCACCAGGGAAGCCCCATCCTGAGATACTCTTGATGGCTCTTTCCTTCCTCAGGACACTTGGGGCTTGTCTTAAGGATTCTAAACTGCCTTCTGCCATCATTCAAGGCAGAGCCGTGCTGTTCTCCAACACAACGGCGCAATCAAATCAAATATCGGTTTTCAAGAGCTTATGCGGAGACGTTCATTTCAGAAGCACTTAAATAATATTGTTCCCAACATCTGGAGCTTGGTGGGGGAGATTTTAACCAGAAGCTCACAAGCCCACTGGGTCCCTGTGGAGCAGGGCTCTCGACCCCGCACTACTGATGCTCGGAGTCTGATGACTCTTTGCTGTGGGTCTCGTGCCCTGTAGTGTCCTCAGCAGCAACCCTGGCCTCCACCCACCAGATGCCAGGAGAAACCCCAGTAGCATCAATAAAATGGCTAGAACTACCATACGACCCAGCAGTCCCACTACTGGGCATATACCCTGAGAAAACCATAATTCAAAAATACACATGCACCCCAACGTTCATTGCAGCTCTATTTACAATAGCCAGGACATGGAAGCAACCTAAGTGTCCATCGACAGATGAATGGATAAAGAAGATGTGGCACATGTATACAATGGAATATTACTCAGCCATAAAAAGAAACGAAATTGAGTTATTTGTAGTGAGGTGGATGGACCTAGAGACTGTCATACAGAGTGAAGTAAGTCAGAAAGAGAAAAACAAATACCGTATGCTAACACATATACATGGAATCTAAAAAAAAAAAAATGGTCATGAAGAACCTAGGGGCAAGACGGGAATAAAGACGCAGACCTACTAGAGAATGGACTTGAGGACACGGGGAGGGGGAAGGGTAAGCTGGGACAAAGTGAGAGAGTGGCACGGACATATATACACTACCAAATGTAAAACAGATAGCTAGTGGGAAGCAGTCGCATAGCACAGGGAGATCAGCTTGGTGCTTTGTGACCAGTTAGGAGGGTGGGATAGGGAGGGTGGGAGGGAGGGAAACGCAAGAGGGAAGAGATATGGGGATATATGTATATGTATAACTGATTCACTTTGTTATAAAGCAGAAACTAACACACCATTGTAAAGCAAGTATACTCTAATAAAAATGTTAAAAAAACAAAAGGCTCCAGACACAGCCAAATGTTCGCTAGGGGGCAAAGTCATCTCCATTTGAGAACCAATGAGCTAGTGGGAGATGGCAAACAGCCCTAACACACAGGTGTACCTTCAGACCAGGTGAGCACATCAGTGAGGTGAGAGATAATACCACCAAACGGTTATTTGGGAAGGGCTTGACAAAACACAGACCACAACCAAAGGTGCCACCCTGGACAAGTATGTGGACTTGAAAATTACCCTAGAGGTTTACGTGTGTGTACATGGGATACGCATGTATGAGTGAGCGTCCAGCAATGGCTTTCACTCTGTCCTTGCACTTAGAAGTCCTCCATGGCCTCTGCCATTGGGGCCTTCTGAGTGCTGACTCCTGCTAGCCTCCAGCCAGGGGCTGCAGACACTTTTATTTTGGGCAACTTGTCTCCAGTCCAGGCTGTAACTGTGACGGTCACAGTGGTAGCCACCCCAGGCCACTGCTCTGAAGCTTTTCTCCAGGACAGTGAATATGCAGGGTGGATGGAACCATCTGTTGCATTCTGTCCACAGCCTTCCCTCCTCCCTGGCAGGCTGAGCTCTAAGAGGTTGGGAGAGCCCAGGAGGCAGCAGTAGAGACATGCCTGGAATTGGCTTCCACATCTACTGAGCCTGGGCTTTACGTTCCAGGTGTCCTGACCAGGTGAGTGCAAAGGGCAGAGTCGCCCCACTTTGACACAGGCTCTTTCTACAAGGTCTGGTCTCACATACTGAAGGGTTGCAGATTATGCAAACGATGCACTACTCAGAGTTAACTTAATTCTTTAAAAAGCCACTCTGACAAGTGTTAACCAAAGGACGTTTCCATGAGTGAACACTAGGTCCAGGTAAGCCCAGCTCCGCCAGAGGAGCTCCCTTTAAAGGACCTTATTCTCTGGTAGATATGGCTAAGGGCTCCAGGAAACCTTCCAGGGCTGCACCATCATCTTCTCAAGTCATTCATCTAGGCAGGTACTAGATAAAAATAACTTTTACTATGACAGCAGTGATTCTTCACTTTTTTAATCCTTTACAGGCCTAGGGTACAAACTATGTTCCCTTCACTAATGGGGACTCTCCTCAGCAATGATTTTCAAATTGCAGAAATTGAGAGTTTGAGGGGAGATATCAGAATTCGGGCTGTGATAGGGTTTACAGTGAAATCTCATCATACAAATTCCACTTATGTTTTTCTACACCAATGTACTATATGGCTTAATATCTCTTAAGTCTAGGTATCTTTCATTATATTAATATTTTTCCAAAAATTTCTCAGCTGTTCTTTTTTTAAAAATTTATTTATTTTATTTATTTATTTTTGGCTGCCTTGAGTCTTCATGGCTGGGCATGGGCTTTCTCTAGTTGCGGCGAGTAGGCGTTACTCTTCATTGCGGTGCGCGGGCTTCACATTGCGGTGACTCCTCTTGTTGCAGAGCACGGGCTCTAGGTGCGCGGGCTCAGTAGCTGTGGCTCATGGGCTCTAGAGCGCAGGCTCAGTAGTTGTGGCACACGGGCTCAGTTGTTCTGAGGCATGTGGGATCTTCCTGGACCAGGGCTTGAACCCGTGTCCCCTGCATTGGCAGGTGGATTCTTAACCACTGCGCCACCAGGGAAGCCCTCTCAGCTGTTCTTAGACATTTTTTTTCTTCTGTATAAATTTTAAGTCTTCTTATTCAGAAACACAACACACTTCTCAGGAAATAAGAGCCACCACATCAAAACCTTTTAGTGATTCTCATTTTTTGGTAGTATTTTGGGATTTCACTGTAAATAATCATGCCATCTGCAAATAAAACTGGTTTTCTATCTTTTCCATATTTATATCAATTGTTTCATTTTCTTATCTTATTACATTAGCCAGAATTTCCAATGATTTTCCTATGTTGTTTGCTGTTTATCTTTAGAAGACAGCTTTATATCATGTTTAAATGATATCCTTCTATGTATTTGGCTGTACTGTTGATTGGTATGTAAAGGTTTATGGCTACTGTACACTGCATGTATTAGTTCTTTTATCATAAAATGTCTCTCTTTCTCTGGTTTAATGTTTTTGGCCTTGAATTCTGTTTTGTCTGATACTAATACCGCCCCTTTTGCTTTCTATTTATTTGATCTGCTTTGTACATTTTGCCCATCTCTTTATTTTCTACCTTTTTTTGGTATCAGTGTATGTTAGATGCTGGGTCAAAAGCTATTAGCTGCATACTGTAACAGTCATTAGCACTGTTTACCAAATAATTCCAGTTTTCTTTCTGGGCACATGGTAGGATTACACTTCCACACTCCTTGAAGTTAGGTGTAATCATGTGAATTGCTTTGGCCAATAGAATGTAGGTTGAAATAAGCCTTGTTACCTCTGAGTGAAAATTTTAAGAGCCAGTGTGATTTACCACATTCCCTTTCTGCGGACCTGACAGTCATGGAAGCAAAGAGATGGGCCCTCCTTAGTCTGGTCCATGAATGAGGATAAGATAGAGTTATCTAATAGAATAACAGTAGCTATTAGTCACATGTAGCTGTTGAGCACATGAAATGTGGCTAGTCCACATTTAAGATGTGCTGTAAGTATAAAATACGCATCAGATTTTGAAGAATTAGTAAGATAAAAGAATGTAAATTTTATCTCATTGGTAATTTTTTCTATTGATTACACGTTGAAATAACATTTTGGACATATTGGGTTAAATAAAAATCTATTATTAAAATCAATTTCGGGAATTCCCTGGCAGTCCAGTGGTTAGGACTCTGTGCTTTCACTGCCGAGGGCCTGGGTTCGATCCCTGGTTGGGGAACTGGGATCTCACAAGCCGTACGGTATGGCCAAAAAAATAAAAAATAAAATTAAAAAAATCAATCTCAAGTTTTAAAAAATATTTTAAAAAATGAGGCTGCTAGAAAAAGTTAAATTACACATGTGGCTCACACTATATTTCTATAGGACATTGCCACAGAACAGATGGCCCAGCCAACCCATGATAAACATGTAGCATGAATGAAAAATTAACTTTCATTATGTTAAGCCTCTGAGGATTTGGAGTTGTTACTGCAGCATAACTGAACTCACACTGACCCTAAATCTACTCAGTAGTGATTCCTCTTTTCTCCTCTGTGAAAAGAGGTCTGATTTTGTTGAGAGCAGGAATCTGCAGGTATATATCCTCCCCCTTTCAGGCCTCTCTTGCTGCTGGAGGGCAGCCAGGTGACAAAGTTCTGGCCAATAAGACATAAGCAGAAGTCTCCTGGGACTTTCTGTGAAAGCATTTCCATAAAACGGACAGACATGGCTAGTGCTTCTCCTCCCTCTTGTATTCTCTTAAATGTGGATATGATACCCAAAGCCTGTGACTTTGAGATGATAGTAAACAAAAAGCATGAGGATGAAGGCAAACACTCCAAGAATGGTGGAGCAGAAAGATCAAAAGATAGAAGAACAGAAAGAGTTTGGGACACTGATGGTATCACCATGCATCTAAACTATATCCAGCAACTGCCAGCATCAGGCTTTATATGTGAGAAAAATAATCTCCTATTTGGCTAAGTTATTATTTGTCAGTTTTCTTTTACTTGCTGCCAAAATCATTCCTATCTGATACAGGTGTATTCTTGGAGACAGCATCCTGCTGAATTTGTCATGCCAATCTGATAGAGTCTTGGCCTTTTGTTAGGAGAATTTGGTTCATTAAACTTGGTTTTATGCCTACTCTTTATGTTAGGTTCCTATTTATTGTTACTTATTTTCCCCTTTCCTTAATTTTTTTTTCTTTTTGGCTGCACCACACGGCATGCAGGATCCTAGTTCCCTGACCAGGGATTGAACCTGTGCCCCCTGCATTGGAAGTGAGGAGTCTTAACCATTGGACCGCCAGGGAAGTTCCCCCTTTCCTTAATTTTGATGGCTTGTTCACAATTCTGTTTATTTCCCCTTTCACTCTCTGTGAATTCTGAGGATCTATTTTCTAATTGTGCTACTTGTCACAGTTCTGTTCCTAACAATTGTATTTATTCCTACATTTTCTACAATTATATCATAACTGAATATCAATCTCACCCAGATTGTTTTTTTGTCCCCTTTCTGAAGCATTCTATGTCTGAAAATGTACTTCTTTTGCCTTAGTAGATAAACGATATCTTGGTTACATGTAGAATTTTTGGTTTGTAACTCTTCTCTCAGTAGCAAACATTTTTTCATAGTCTTCTGGCTTGCAGTGTTGCTGATGAGAAGTCTGGTGGTAGTATAATTCTCTTTTCTTTGAAAATACCTTGTTCCTGTAGCTTGTAAGATTTTCTTTATACTTAAATTTCAGAATTTCAATGGCATATATCTAGGCATACATGTGCTCCTTTTCTTGCTGCCACTAATCCTGCTGCAGATTTGGTAAATCCTCTCAATCTGCAAATTCAAGGTTTTTTTTCAGCTCAAGAAAATTTTCTTCTATTACTTTTTCTCTTTCTGGAATTCCTATTATTTGCATGTTAGGTCTCCTAGATGTTTCTTCCCACCTCTCACAATTACTGACTCTGTGCTTCTGGTCTGAATTGTAAGATATTTTTTCCACTTGCTCCTCCAGAACATTAATGCAGTTCTCAGCAGTGATCATTCCCACTCTTTTTCTCAGTTCATTTACTGAATTTTTGTATTTAGAAATCAAGGGTTTTTTTTTTAAGTTCTAAAAGTTATTTGTATACTCAAAATTCATTTCAGGACTTCCCTGGTGGTCCAGTGGTTAAGACTCCTTGCTTCCAATGCAGGAGCACGGGTTCGATCTCTGGTCGGGGAACTAAGATCCCAAATGCCGTGAGGCAGGGTCAAAAAAAAAAATTCATTTCTTGAACTATCATTTTCTTCTACCTTTTCCATTAGTTTTACCTCAGTGGGAGTCTCACACTCTAGATTTTCAACGTGTAATCTTCTCGGCAGTGGTAAATGAGGGAACACTGCAAGGCCCAGCACTGCGAGGCAGGGCTGTTTTCATGGTCCAGCAGAGCCCAAGTTGACAAAGCACAAAGAGGTGAAGAAAGTCCCTGTACTACTGGGCTCCTCCAGGGCACTAGACTGAAAGCAATTCAGCTCATCAGTGCAGCCCCTCCAGGGACCACACATATTAAGTGGGCAATGCAGGCCCCTTCCAAGGGGATCCACAGGTTCCCGCTGGCTTGTTGACCTCACAGGACTTCACATTTCAAGTCTTCATCCTAGGACTGCAAGAGAGGCAAGCATTTTCCTCTGATGTGGTTCCCTGCTTCTTACTGAGTATCAGAGAGAATGAATTCTGTGCCCTCTCCTTCCCCTGGAGATGTCAGGAAAAGTGGAGGCCTTGCTGTACTTCCCAGGCTCCACCAGCAGGCTCACCTGGGTTTATCCAGAGAGGGAATTTAAATGGTCAGAGCCACATGCTCAAGCTGTAGTCTTCCCAGAATCCTCTTCCTTACGTTCGTATGCACTTTTAAAATAATCTATTTTCTAAGCTAATCTATTTTCTAATTAAGCTTTTCTGTGAAAATTGGGAAAAGCAAAAAGAAAAAGAAATAAGGCACAGAGGAGAAGAGAAAATCTTACACAGATTCCACCAGTCTGAAATAATCTCTTCATATTTTGGCATACGTCATTCTGGTCTTGTAAACGCCTGTGTGTGTGTGTGTGTGTGTGTGTATGTGTGCTTATGACCATATACCTACTTATAAATATACTTGCCTACTATATTTTAACCTTTTTTCCCCTAAGTGATATATTGTGAACATTTTCCTATATCAGTAATATTTATGAGACATCATTTTTAATACCTGCATACTATTTGATTGTATGGTTACTGTATAGGTCTTTTATTGTTTATTGTTGATGATCAGCTTGCTTATAATTCTGCAATATTATAATCTATGCTGGATAGTATCTTATGGTTAAATCTTTGCACATCCATACTCATGTCAATAAGGAGGAACTGCTTGGGTGGACAGATAGGTGTATTTTTAAGGTTTTGGGATCACACTGCCAAATTTCTCTCCGGAAAGGTGTAAGCAATTCACACTCCTACCAATAACCAATTTACATCCTCTACTCTCTCTCTCACTACCCCCATGCCAAACCCAAATATTACTTTTAAAAATATCTTTTGATAATTTGATAGATGGAAAAGGATATCTCATTGTTTTAGTTTGCACTTCTTTGATTACTAACAATATTGAACATTTTTTTCATGTTCACTGACCAATTGTGTTTCTTATTTTATGAAACGTCAGTTCATGTCTTCTGCTCACGTTATTTGGGATATAAAGTTTTACGACTCTTGTGTCTTTCATAATGAATAATCTCCTTTGTCTCTTTCAGTGATTTTTACCTGAAATTCTCTTCCGACTGAGATTACTATTATAATCCCTGCTTTCTTCTTGTTTATACTTGTGTGATGTCTTTTTGCTCATTCTCCTACTTTTAACTGTTCTGAGTCATTTTGTTTTGAATATGAGGTCTGTTAGACAGCATGTGGGTGGAATTTGTTCTTTTTTAACCTATTGTGATGATCTGACTTAAAATTTTTTATTTGACACATATGAAAGAATATATAACAAATACGTTTATTATTAAACAAGGTAGTTAAATTCACTTATATTTATTATTGGCTTTTTCCCAAGTCTCTGTGTCTCCTCTGGTCTTTCCATTTCTTTGTCTGCTCCTGGTTCTTTAACTCTCTCTTTCATACAACTTCCCACGACAGAATGTTACAAAAATGTGAAGTGACTCTTATAACTCGTATCAAATATGTTCTTCAGTTGCTAAATGGGAATGACTGACATATCCTGTAACAAAAAAGATGACTTTTTTGGTAATTTCAAATCTTTAAGTAAATGGCTGCGCACATACTGTCACGGATTCTGACTAAGGATGCTCGTCAAGGACGGGACAGACGCGCGGCGGCGCAAGTTCCGCGTCGGCACTGACCTTCTGAAGCCCGCCGTTCTCCTCCACCAGCGGCGGAAGAACACTGGGGCTGCTGCCTGGCGGAGCCTCCACATTGTAATCACGGAAGCAGCAGAAGAAGGAGCTGAGGATGCTGCGGCTCCTCTGCTTCTTCAGGCTGACGTTGCACTGGGATGCTGGAAGAGAAACAGAGCACAGCGTGGCCAACTGTAATACCATGGGAAAACTCGAACGTGCAGCCGTCCCAGAGCCCTGACATGTGGAGACCAACTCAGGACCAGAAGACGAGGGGAGCCAGGAAGTGCCCCTAAAAGACTGTGACGTGACTCCTAGAGGGCCAGACAGTCGATGGAGTCCAGTCCTGCTGGCTGGACAGAATTCCCCTGATCTCGGCCCAGTGGGGGCTGCTTGCTCATTAGCTGACCCATCCCCGGGGCCATCTGCCTTCCTGAGACCAGCAGATAAAGTCTTCCAACCCTGCACAAGTGCTACTTCAAAACATAGATCCTTGCAGGCACAAATCAGACTTGTCCCTCGCTGAGAAGCATTTCTCTGTGAAGGGTACCAAGGAAGAGTCACATTGAAACTGGGTTCTTGGACACTCCCTGCTCACCATGGAAACAACTAACTTCATGGGTTAAGAAATAAGATGTGTGAAGGCACAAAGCAGCCCTCTTCTTAAACTCTGCCATTTGTCAAGAAGTTGATGGGAGCCTGGACCCACAGAGCTCAGGGGTGGGGGCTCCCACCACACTTAAAACAGAAACAGCAGGAGAGGTGGGACAGAACATCAGGGCTGGCCAGGGCAAAGCCTATCTTCACGAGACCCAGGGCAATACTGTGCCACCGACTCATTCCCTGGCCTGTCCTGGATTGAGGCTCCGGAGGGAGGGATGGATCCTTTCTGTTATCCAGGGCTCAAGACAAGTCGCCACAAGTCAGAAATAAAAGACCAAAGTTAGTACCGATGAGAAACACACCTCAGGGGAGGAGGTTGACAGCTTGGAGGTGCAGGAGCATTTAGCCCTGGGAATGCAGTCCCACCACATACCACGTCTGGGCGGGTCAGCAGCAGTCCCACCACATACCACGTCTGGGTACAGGCTACGGGCACAGGGACCATGCTTGGGGTTGATGGGAAGATCACCACTGCAGGAAATTATTAAGTTCGCATGATAACTGTTGGAGCCCATCTCTCCCACAAAGCAATTCTGGCACGATTCCTCTTTGTACACTTGAGGGATTTGTATAGCACCTGCCCTCTCAAGAGATCACAAAACCTTTGCTGAAAGTCTGCAGGTACCCTTCTGCCAGCAGCAAAACCAAATGCATTCAGAAATTCTGAAAAAGGACTGAAAGGCTGTTTTGCCAGCAGCTCCACAGGCCTGGATGGTCTTTAGCCTGGGTTTAGGCAAATGGCCCAGGAAGTGTGAATTTAAGATAATCATTGGGAATTCCCTGGCGGTCCAGTGGTTAAGACTTGGCACGCTTTCACTGCCGGGGCCAGTGTTCGATCCCTGGTCAGGGAACCAAGATGCCGCAAGCTGCCTAGCACAGGCGAAAAAAAAACAAACTTCATTAATTAAAGATGATCTTTAGAACCATAAATCTCTGGAAAAGCTGGCTGTTTCTTCTTCCTTATGAATCCTTAGGTTCATGCCACAGGGCACCCGTCTTCTCATTTCAGGCCCCACTCGCCCGGCCAGACCAGACCATGGGGACCACCAGGCACAGAGGCCTCCCACACAGCAGTGGTGGCAGCGATAGTGACCACTGTTTCCTGGGGCCAGCCCTCTGGGTTCTAGTACTTTACAATCCTCATCTCATGTCATCCTCACAGCTACCCAAGGAGATAGGTGTGATTGCTTCCATCTAACTGCTGAGAATATACAGCTAGTAATTGCACGTGCCCAGATTCAAACCCAGAGTTTCCAGAGCGCATGCTTTCCCCATGCACCACGCTGAAGACAATTCTGAAACAACTCAGGTCAGATTAAGAAGGAGGGAACATGTCAAACGGGGAGAAAAGCACTGCCATAAACTCATATTTAATATAAATGATTGGTTCAGCTGTTTTGTTGTTACTTTGGGTATTTTAGTTTTTTATGCCTCACTCAGATAATTTAGTCAGAGGAAGAAAAATTGTCTCTTCCCCGGCTGAGAGCACATTTCTCTGCAAGCAAACAAGCTTTTTGTTCATGTCTTGGTGACACTGAGCCGTCAACACCCAGGCGGGGCAGTAAACAGCTCTGCAAAATGCACTTTCCCGGATCTTGTTTTCATCCTTGGGTCACATAAATCTTCCCCATAACTAACTAACAAATTAACAAGCTAACTTATGTGCTAAAAAAAATCCTGACCATGGAGCCAGGGAGCTACTTGTAATTCCACCATGTGATTACTTGCCATGTGGCAGCCGCAAAGAGGGCTGCAGGGTCACTATTTGCTCGGGTCACTTGGGAGGCCATCGCCCCTAACAATGGCAGCTCACTCCATTCCCCCATCTGTGTAGGAAGAGGTGAAGCAGTTCATGGCTGTGGGAGGGTCCAGGCATCTTCCTGCCAAATAAGGTCACTACTAGGGCCTGTAGGAACCTCCGGGCAGCTGGGGGCTTTCGAATCTTCTAATCACCCTTGGGTTGGGCTGGTGCTCTCAAAAGCAGGCTAGCTGGGGAAATGGCTGGACTCCCTCAGGACCAGCATAAGCCCACCCTGCCCACGGCACTCACTGTTCCTCAGAGGTCAAGGTGGGCTGTATGGGTCTCATGACCCTGCTGCCTTCCACCCCAGCTGCGGCCTCTCCACCAGCTACAATCTAGAAGGCCCTTGATTTACTCATAAACTTCTGGTAAAAGGGTTTCAGTTGATACACGAAATCAACATCTATGTTTTAACGGACAAATGTTTATAACATTAGATCAAAAAAGCAAGATAAATAATTGTATATCTGACTTGATCATAACTGTGCAAAAACAAATGAAAAGAAATTGTAGTAGAGAAAAGATTGGCAAAAATATATCGCAATGTTAACAGTAATTGTCAGACTCTGGGTATTTACACCTCTTCCTTCTATATTTTCCCAATGTTTTATGGTCACTACATTTTACTCTAACAAGGGGGAAAGAAAATAGTCTCGTTAAGCTTTCTTTCAGCAACTCTGTAAAGCTCAGGAGAAACCATATCCTACCCCCAAACCTAAACCCTTACACCTACTCCTCCGCTTTCCACTCCATGCCTGCGAAGGGGAAAATCAGGCAAGAGCAGCGTCATAAGCCTTGCAGGAGGTAAATGTCACTGCTGTGGTGGCCCAGGCTCAGCCCCGGACCGTGACATTGCCGGGATGGAACATGCCCACCAACCCAAACCAGAGGGGCCCACGTGAAAAGAGGGCACCAAGTCCATGATCTGCCCCAGCAGAGTGCTCCCACTGGCTTTCCCGTCTGGCAGCCCACCCAGCCTCTCACCCTCCCTGGACACACAGGTGGTCCTGCTCCTTCTCTGTGCTTAATCAAGACTCGGCCTCTCACCACCTGGCCTCACTCGCCCCTTTGAATGTCCCTACTGCTGACACGAGAGGCCCCCTGGTGGCCCAGGGAGCCAGAAGAAGGTCTTTATCAGAACTGTAACAGTCGGGTATGAAAATCAGTTTAATATATACATCTTCCAGTTACACTGGTTTTAAGAATACTTTGGAGGAGTAAAGGAGAGAGTAGGAACTTTGAACATCAGTCTCGAACATTTCATAAAGATTTCCATGTTTTATCAGATTTAGGAGGAAAACATCATCAAAAACTATTCCGAAGTCTTCTGTTGCTTTCCCTGATCACCTTCCTGTTGCTATCCATGCCCACACCTGTGCACCTCATGTCCGGTTTCCTCCTCACGGTAGGCTCCTCATCACGCTGACATCCTACCCCCCACTCCTCCTCTCCTCATACCCCACTTCTGAGAACATTCCTGTTCTTCAGGGGCTGGTTCAAAGCCCACCTCCTGGAGGAAGCCTGTTCCAGTGGAAGGGATTTGTGCCTTGGCCACTGAACTCCCAAATAAACACTTGTCTGTCTGGGCTACATCTTCAGCCCATTCCTCTCTCCCGACTTCCAGGCCAGTTTACCCACCTGCCCACCGGATGGGCATCTCCTCTGGATGCCTCCTAGGAGCGCTTCACCCAGCAGGTCCCCTCTTCACCTGGGGCATCAATCTCCTAGTCTAAACATCTACCCTTCTCCCTCTCATTAAGTTGTTGGTTTTGATATCCTTAGTGGCTCTTAAATCTGTCCTCAACAATGCCCTGTCCCTTTCATATCCCAGCTGAGGCCCTCATCATTCTGTCCCCGGACAACTACAATAGCAGTAGAACTTGTTTCGCTGCTGCTGATTCTGTGTCCCATAATTAATTATTGACATGACCCACCGCGGTGTAGCCCAACAAGTGAGGAGACTGGTGGTTGTGAGTGTGGCCTCTGAAGTCAGCCTTCTAGGTGTTGGCTCGACCAGCAAATGTACGGGACCTAAGTTATATGACTTCTTTGTGCTTCAGTTTCCTTATCTGTAAAGTGGAAACAATAGGCTTGTTGTGAGAATTAAATGAGTTCATATAAAGTACACAGAACAGTACCCAGCACAGGGTAAGCACTTCATAAATGTCAGCTCTTATTATTATCATTAGTTTCTTAAGAGCTTCTGCTTTGTAAAGGAGTAGGGGTTCTGCTGGTAAGTCCCGGATCAAAGGCTGGATCCTGTGGGTCCACATTTGTTCCCTGGCATCTGACAACCAGGAGGCATAACTTACTATAACAGACCTTGGTTACTTAAACTGTAATTTAGAAAGCAAAACTAGAAAAATCTCAGAAGTGATTCTACTCAACTGCTCTAAAAACTGGAGAGGCAGAGATGAGGAAAGGAAATGGAGGGAGGGGTGAAGCATCCAGATGAATGCTGTTGGGGACCGTTTACCTGCTTCCCCTTAGAAAAAGAACACTGCTTTCAAGATGAGGGGAGGAAGCATCCACTCTCTCCTGCCCACTTGCTCAACCCTCCTCTGCTGAGCTCTGCCCCTGCCCTGTCTGCATCTGATCCAGGGGCTCCTTGCCCCATGCTGTGCATCAAAAGAGAGCACCCTCCCGGGGGAGGAGGACTGCGTGAGGACCAGGCAAGGAGACCAACAGACCCATCACATCTCTCCTGCAGGCTCCCCTACTGGGCCACTGTATGCTGCCATTTCCCCCAGGCTCTGGGAGTGCAGGCCCATCAGAAGGAGCTCCTCTTCTTCTTCCTCAGTCCTGCTAATGAAGACATGCCTGTGGCTGGCCCCAGCAGCTGCCCTTCTCTCCACACAGATGGCTGGCCCATGAAAATGGCATCCTACGGGGTAGGATGGGGAGATCCCCGGCAGGGGCAGATGGGGTGATCTTAAGACGTCCCACATTTTTCTGAGCAGGCCTGCGTGGAGCAGAAATCCTGGGAAGGGTTGTGAAGAGCTGGAGACGCTGGGCATGGGCCTCACCCATGTGCCTGGAGCCCTCTAACCATGCGGGGAGTGTGTGACGTTGAGGACAAACAGGCACGTGGCCCCGTTTTCCTCGATACACCCTGGGAGCTAATGCCTCTCTCTTTGTCCCTGTACTTGGTGTCACTGCAGCCAGCAGATGAACACCCTGCTTCCCACTCATACACTGCCCCCCCTCTTTCTCCTTCAAGGGCTGGGGACCTCCCATCCTCCAGCACAGCAGATGAGGGGCTTAGAGAGGGCCTATGAATGGGGCGGCTAACATGAGTGCAGAGATGGTTGCCTTCCTTGAGTCTTCAGTCCTAAAGGTGAGACAGGAAGCCTCCCCAATACCTCCCTGGTCTCTCTTGGCAGACTGCTGGTCCAGTAGCAAGAACCAGTATCTTCAAAGCACCAGCTGCCGACGGGGAGTGTAGTAGACGTGTGACATTTTTGCCTGCCAAGATCCATTACCCTTCCTCTGGTAAAAGTTCCACCACTCTCACCTCACCAACTCTCAGTCCATTACCAAAGCCTGGCCAATAAGAGCCACGTGATTGGCTTAGGGATGGGCGCATGACCCAAGCTGGGCCGAGGAAAGTCGGCCCCAGGATTCATGCTACGGCTATTGGAGGAAATGTTCTCTTTTTGCTGGCTTGCTAAGCTGGCAGGATGTAAGCCTGGAGCCACCAGCGGCCATCCTGGCCACCAAGCGAGAAGCACCTACCTGACTGATCACATGAGCCAAAACGGAGATGTGCAGAGGGGCAGATCTCTGACTTGATTTCAGTAAACCAGACCTTTCTGGCATTTTCGGTTATGTGAATCTCTTTTTCTTTGAAGCCAATACAAATTGGGTTTATGCTATCTGCAATGGAAAGGATTATCCCTGAAAATGTGAGCTCCTAGGCAAGGCAGTGCAGAGACGCTGATAAATCACACAGGCACCGTCCCTACCTCACGACACGCACGCCTAGGAGGAGAGTCACGAGAATAAGCAATTCTAATACAGTATGAGTCTTGCTATGATGGGGTAGCACAGGGCACTGCTGGGGCCCAGAGAAGGGCACAAAGTCCAGATTTGGCAGGGGGTGGGTAGGAGTGACTTCTTAGAAGAAAGTAGTCTGACAACTGGGCTGACAGTTTTATAAAATTGTTGGAGGGGGCAGGGAAGTAGGGAAACAGCAATGTGTAAAAGGCCCTGAAGTGAGAGGGAGCATGAAATATTTGAGAAATCAAAGAGGCCAGGTGTTATGAGATGGGGATGATGACAGCAAGGGCCTTGTAAACCATGGTGATGAGTCTGGATTTGATTCTATGGACCCGGGGAATGACGTGATCGGATCTGTACCACACACGTCATGGTTTGACTTCTGTAACTGGAACTACTGAGTTTAAATTTTAGATTATGACTAATGTAGGCTATCTATATACATCACAGATTTCCAGGATGTTTAAAAATCACAGATGTGGCCTCTTTTATGTAACATGCCTAGAATGGAATTTCTTATTTGAAAACTGACTTTATTTATTTATTTTTAAAATTTATTTATTTTATTTTTGGCTGCACTGGGTCTTTGTTGCTGCACACGGGCTTTTCTCTAGTTGAGGTGAGCGGGGGCTACTCTTTGTTGCGGTGCACAGGCTTCTCATTGCAGTGGCTTCTCTTGTTGCAGAGCACGGGCTCTAGGCGTATGGGCTTCAGTAGTTGTGGCACGCGGGCTCAGTAGTTGTGGCTACTACTAGTAGCCACTAGTTGTGGCACACGGGCTAGTAGTTGTGGCTTAGTTGCTCCGTGGCATGTGGGATCTTCCTGGACCAGGGCTCGAACCCGTGTCCCCTGCATTGGCAGGCGGATTCTTAACCACTGCGCCACCAGGGAAGCCCTGAAAACTGACTTTAAATACAAGTTACATGGAAAGAAAATGGGCTTTAGAATTACATTTGGGTTCAAGTCTCAGCCCTGCCTTCTGTTCGCCAGTGTGAATTCATCTACCTAAGCCACACAGGTAACATGGAAATCATAACACCTACCCCCCACAGGGTTGTTGTGTGGATGCAGCAAAACCCTGTATGTTTGTGTAAGAGAGAAAATCTATCAGCAGCTTAAGATATAGCAACAAAAACTGATGATTGGTTTAGGCCCAGTGCAGTGTCTCACTGTGAACAGAAGTTAGTGATTGTATCCAGACAACAGTCCTCACAAAAACAGCCTGGCTTTAGGAGAAAACATGTAGGCAGACCCATTTTGGTTCTGGTTATGTGAATTCTAAACTTAGAACATGAAGTAGCTCTTTCAAACTCTACCTCCTATCTAGTGAAGGTTTCTTTGTATAATGATAATAATGTTAGAAAAAGTAAACAAACAAGTAAGAAGCAGCTCCACATGTGAAACTTAAACCCTAGGATTCAGGTCTTTTTGAGGAAATCTTACATGAAATATGGTTAGAAATAAAGTGTTGTAGTTAAAAACATGGAAAGTCTTGGAGAAAGTCCACCAAGGCTGACGGTGGGGTTTGGCCCTCCACTGGGACAAGAGGACTGTGTGTATGCCAACAGACGGAAGGCACAACGGAACCCACAATGGGCTGGTGTGACAGGCCGAGAGGGGCATTTCTGATCATCCTCTTATACTTACTTCCTGACCTGACTGGTTCCCTTCTGTACCCAGAAATGGACATGTTGACCCCAAAGCCAGCGTTTCCTGGTTAGCATGATAGCTGCCCATGTCACATAACCACTGCCCTTTGACAATTCTGACTTGGTTTCGATTCCAGATGTGGAGAGGCTTAGGAACCGTCCTGGATCCCTGGCTGCAGGATCACAACCTCTGGGGTCTACACTGATTCAGGGGTTTACACACTCTCCTCCGTGAGCACCCCACCCACCCATCCGTCCTTATCTCTGATCTGACCTCGAACTCCCGGAGACCCCCTCCCCCATCTCTATAGATCCAAGGAGTGCTTCAGGGTCAAGATGAAAGTAGCTGAAACATAGGTGGCAATGTTTGCTACCAACTATGACTCCACCCCCAATCATTCAAGTTTCTCCCCAAGTGAAGAAACTGCATCTTGGCAGCTATAGAGAACAAGGTTTACCTTTCATTTCCACAATGCCAAGCCAGCCTACATGCCGACTCAGGGTCCAGACTACCAAAGACCCGGAGTAACAGAATTTCTAGGAGAAAACTGACTTAACACACGAAGTCTACTGCTAATGTGTCATAGCACCAAAACCTGCCATCAGAACCAGCTTCTTTCATGTTACGAGCAGAAGTGAGAAAGGTATTGCGTAGCAGATTTGTGTCATCCACGTATTTGCAGCAGAACATTAAAAATATGTGGACACCAATGCTGTTACAGCTGCAAAACTGGACACCAGAGTTTCCCAAAGTAAGGCTATTTCTCCATACATGGGGATGTCAGAGCACATTACAACCCTGAAGAGACTGTACAGCTGAATTCACAACCACTTTACCACAGAAAATGCTAAACACCTTTTTTTAAGGGAGGAGGGGGAGTTCCTCTGAGGGTCAGCTTTTAAATGAATGCACCATTTCTTCTCTTCCAGAACTGGGCTGCAATCTCTGGAATGCATCCCAGGGCCGAGGTTTGGAATGGGTGTCTAACAGGAAATTCTGGGCAGTCTATGCATACATTACATTCCTTTCCCACCCTGAAAGAGTTGTCAACAAACACAACTTTCCCCTGTTTGAAAAAAAGGGGGGGGGGGTTTGGGGGTGGGGAGAGGCCAGGGCACAGACCGCACAGAGTTCAAAAGCAGATGTAGCTGCTGAGATTCCAAACATCCTTTTCTCCTAGGAAAAGGACTTAGTCACTTTTCAAGATGTCCCATCAGTCCCTACTTTATTCCCAAGTGATCGATTTGCTCAGGGAATTCCACCCGCCACTCTGTGAAAGAAATGTACCTTTGGAAGCTCTTTTCCCCACTGCAGCCTGTAACTGGCAGTGGTTCCTCCAGCAGTGAGAAATCAAGGGGAGGGCCCGAAAGGGCCGATGGCTAAAAACCAGGCAGGAGAAATCCTAATCTCATCCTCTGAGATGGAAGGATGCACTTCCCCGTTCACAGTTGGTTCGTAACAGCCCACGTTAGTTGAGTGCCTTGTTTGTGTGAGGCCCCTGACATAAATCACTTGTGGCCTTCACGATGTGCAGTGCCCATATGATCACCCCATTTTCCGATGAGAAGACAAGACCAGGAGTACATATAACTGTGCCGTGAGGGTGCTGGGGGTCAAAGCCAGAGCAGCCTGGCTGCAGGGCTCCCGGCCTTCCTACCACCCTTCCCTGCCTCTCCCCAGCACTTGATGGGTTTGGGTTTTGTTTCCAGGGAGAAACTCTGAATATGAAGCCTTATGCCACCTGCCTTCACTCCAAATACCACACTTTTGAAAACTCCAAAATGAACCAGTGATACTCCCGGCAACCCTATTAGATGAAGCCAGACACAGTGGCTGTTGTGCCGTCCCCCGAATGTACCCAGGCCACCAAACTCTGTGACTCAGCTTCCCAGGAGAGCCCCTCGGCTGGGAATGCCTTTCCTGGCCTCAGCACTTCCCCAAACCCCTGTGCCCCACGTCACACAGCTCCGAAGTAGCAGGGCTGGAGATAAACCAGGTCTGTGTGGGTCTAGAATCTGAGCTCTTAACCATCACTATATAGAATCTGTTTTTCACACTGAGAGCCAAAATAAGTAACGGAACAAAGGATTTAAACAGATGACGCACTTATTTAGAGGAAGCAAAGGTTAAAATTTAACAGTAATCAAATAAATGAATGTTTAAACAACGAGGTCCAGTTTTGGACCTAAGAAATGAGCAGAAATGATAAAAATAAAAACATATAGCCAATCGTGGTAAGGCTTTGACGGCCTGGGCCCATTCACTCACACATTGCTGGTAACTCTGTAAACTGGAACAATCCATATGACAAGTAGGTGAGTGATGTGTCAAAGACCACGGAGTATTTATGCCAGTAATCTGACCGTCCAACAGAGCGGGGTGCTTAGTTAAATCAGTGCACAGCAACTGGAGCGAATACTGTGCAGCCACAAGAAATGACCATTATGAAGACATGTGGGGAAGCAGTTGTGGTCAGGCGGGGCACCTCAGACACTGTGCTGCCTGATGTCTGTAACTTTGTCATGTGCTTCTGGACAAGCTGGGGAAGGTAGGCTCCAGGCTTGAAACGTATCTTGTTCATGTCTCAGTCCTTAAGATCTAGAAACACAATAGTACAAAATAGGCCTGACATAACACATGTTTATTGAACGAATGAATGTGTGAAAGGAAACACAGAACAATGAAAATGACTGATTTGATAAGAAGAAACAGCTCCTGCAATTCTTTAAGAGCACGTTCAGCCGAGCAGCATGTCTTTCCTGGGACGCCCTCTTGCCCACAGTGAGCCTCCCTCTTCCAAACAGCTTTAATCTGTGCCACCCACACATGGTCAGCCCTCATCTGGGGAACCCAACTCACAGCTCCCTGCCATGTTTAGCAAAGATGGCAACTCCTACTTCCTAGAAAGTAATTAATGCAAGTTTTCTGAAAGAGAGATTATGTGAAATTCACCAGTATGTTAAGTAAACACAGCAATCTCTGGATCGTAGGACTAGGTTAATTATTATTTTTCTTTATACTTTTTTTTAACGCTTCTCAATTTCTACAATCTACATCATGTTTATGGTGGAAAAAACTGAGTAAATATTTAAAATGTTTGTTTCTACTTAATATGTGAACATTTTCACATTTCATCAGATATCCTTCTACAACCTTATTTTGATTGGTTGTATTGGATTCCACTGTATGCATGTGTACTGTGTCATAATTAAACTAACTTTGGACATTTATGTTGTTTCCTTCAAATTGTGTCATAATACTGCAATTTGTTTGCAACAGCAATGCTGACCTCAGCACAAACTAGTTGTTCATCAATGTGGGACAAAATATTATATCTCTATATATCTCTATCTATCTAGCTATCTATCCCTGGTGTGGAATATTATACAGCTGTGAAAAAGAAGGCTGCAGCTCCATGTGCACTGGTAACAGCCAACACTTATCTTACCTAAGATGCACCAGGCACTATTCTATGCACTTTACATACATTGGCTCATTTAATCCTTTCAGTAATCTTATGAGGTTAGGACTACTATTATACTCATTTTATACATGAGGAAACTAAGGTCCAGAGAAGTTAAGAAACCTGCCCAAGATGACACAACTAGTAAGTAGTAGACTTTATTCAAATCCAAGTAGTCTGGGCTCTTAACCTCTGCATTATATTGCCTACTGATAATGGATCACATTCTGAGATACATTAAATGAGAAAAGCAAGGACATTGGAACATTTAGTGCACTACCATCAACCTTCAAATACAAAATCAAATAAATTAACAAAATAGAAAGCACAAGCGTGTGCATATTCTTATATGTGCAAAAAGTATCTCTATAAGTAACTGTTGCCCCATGGGAGAGGAATGGAGGACACACCAGAAGGGAGGGAGAATTACTTTTCACTCTATTCTCTTTAGTATCCTTTGGATTGTGTATCATGTATTAAAATAATAATTGCATACTGTATATCATACATTATAAGTAAAAAATTAAATCATCAAAAATAATATGGCAGTGAGCACAGCATACATAATTTTATGTGCACGTCTGATTTATCCCTTAGAAGAAATACCTAGAAGTGTAATTGCTTTTCAAAGGCCAAAGTCTTTGAAAAAAACATCAAGCCTCTTGATATCTATGGACAATCTGCCACTTAGAGAGGCAGTGTGTATGCACACCCCCTCATGGGGTGTTCCACTTAGGCTGTACAAACTCTGAGACTTTAAATGGCCTTTGCCAAGCTGAAAGGTGAAAATGGTAACTTGCTGTTGCTTTAATTTGCATTTCTGGATTGCCATCCAAGTTCTACAATCTCTCATATACTTTTTTTAAAATAAATTTATTTATTTATTTTTGCCTGCGTTGGGTCTTCGTTGTTGCACGTGGGCTTTCTCTAGTTGTGGTGAGCAGGGGCTACTCTTCATTACAGTGCATGGGCTTCTCACTGCAGTGGCTTCTCTTGTTGCGGAGCACAGGCTCTAGGCGCGTGGGATTCAGTAGTTGTGGCATGCGGGCTCAGTAGCTGTGGCTTACGGGCTTTAGAGTGCAGGCTCAGTAGTTGTGGTGCACGGGCTTAGTTGCTCCATGGCATGTGGGATCTTCCCGGACCAGGGCTCGAACCCATGTCCCCTACATTGGCAGGCAGATTCTTAACCACTGCGCCTCCACGGAAGTCCCTCTCATATACTTTTTGGTCATTTCTATTTCTTCTTTTGAAAACTGTGCTTATATATTTTTGCCTATTTTTCTATATTTTTTCTTTGACTTATAAGTGTTCCTTTGTCACATATTAGAGACATAATTCTTGGACTGTTCTGTACATTGGAAATTGCATCAGTTTGTTTTCAGCCTTCTACTTTTTAAAAATAGTAGTTATGTATGTGCAGAAGTTTTAGTTTTTAGGAAGTCAAATCTAACCATTTTTCAAATGATTCCTTCCCAACCTAATACAATATACTATTCACTTATATTTTCTTCTAGTTCTTTTTTAGTTTAAAGTAAACATTTTATCTGCTTTATCGGTTTTACCTGTTTATTCTGGTACACAGTAGGATATATGAATCTACCTTTCCCCCCCAAAAGATTAGTCAAATATACTAATAATATTTATTGAACAATTCATCCTATACAATGATTTGGGCATTCTGTTCTACCCTATCCCATCCCATCCCATCCCATCTCAGCCCACTCCTTTTCTTGTGCCAGTAACACATAGCTTTGCTACTGTAGATTTAATGTTTTATATTTAATAGTACCAGTCCTCCTTTATTATTTTTTTTCAAAAACTTCTTGGATAGTCTAACCCTTTATGCTTCCAGATGAATGTCAGAATCACTTTATCAAGTTTTAAAAAAATACCACTGGGATTTAGTTGCATTAGGCTCATAAAATATACATGCACTAATTCTAGTTAACTCCATTAAAGTAATTAAAGGAAGGTTAAAGTGAAAAAGTTAAAAAATCCATTTGTTGTACCTTATTCCTAAAAACTGTGCCAAGATTAAAAGTGGCCTTGGTTATCAGCTCAAAATAGATTATTGTAACTATAAGATGTTTAATGTAAGTCCCATGGTAACAACAAAGAAAATACATATGGAAGAGAGACAAAAGAAAATGAGAAAGGAATAAAAGCATGTCACTACAAAAAAAAAAAAACCCCAAAACAAAAAACAAAGAAGAGAGCTAGAAAGAAAAAGAGGGTCAAAAAAATTACAAGACTGACAGAAAACAATTAAAAAAATGTAATGGTAAGGGGGCTTCCCTGGTGGCGCAGTGGTTAAGAATCTGCCTGCCAATGCAGAGGACATGGGTTCGAGCCCTGGTCCGGGAAGATCCCATGTGCCGTACAGCAACTAAGCCCGTGCACCACAACTACTGAGCCTGAGCTCTAGAACCCACAAGCCACAACTACTGAAGCCTGTGCACCTAGAGCCTGTGCTCCACAACAAGAGAAGCCACCACAATGAGAAGCCCATGCACCACAACAAAGAGTAGCCTAGCCCCTGCTCACTGCAACTAGAGAAAGCCCATGCGCAGCAATGAAGACCCAACACAGCCAAAAATAAAATAAATAAATTTATTTTAAAAAATGTAATGGTAAGATCTTCCCTATCAGTAATTCCTATAAATGTAAATAGATTAAACTCCCCAATAAAAAAACACAGAGTGGCTGAATGGATAAAAAAAAATAAGATCCAACTATATGCTATCTACAAGGGACTCACTTTAGATTTGAGAACACACATAAGCTGAAAGTGAAAGGATAGAAAAAGATATTCATTGCAAATGGTAACCAAAAGAAAGGACAGTAGCTACACTTATAAAGACAAAATAGACTTTAAGTCAAAAACTGTCACAAGATGGGACTTCCCTGGAGGTCCAGTGGTTAAGACATTGCCTTCCAGTGCAGGGGGTGAGGGTTCGATCACTGGTCAGGGAGCTAAGATCCCACATGCCTTGGGGCCAATAAACCAAAAACATAAAACAGAAGAAATATTGTAACAAATTCAATAACAACTTTAAAAAATGGTCCACATCAAAAAATCTTTTAAAAAAATAAACTATCACGAGACAAAGAAGAACATTATCTAATGGTAAAAGGGTCAATTCACCAGGAGGACATAACAATTATAAACATACATGCACCAACATCAGAGCATGCAAATACATGAAGTAAACATGGACAGAACTTAAGGGAGAAACAAACAGCAACACAATGAAAGTAGCAGTTTCAATAACCCACTTTCAGTAATGGATAGAACATCTAGAGAAAAGACAAAGAAACAAAGGACTTGAACAACACTATATTGCAAATGGACCTAACAAACATATACAGAACATTCCACCCAACAAAAGCACAACATACATTCTTCTCAAGTGCACATGGAACATCCTCCAGGATAGATCACATATTAGGTCACAAAACAAGTGTTAACAAATTTAAGAAGACTAAAATCATACCAAGTATCTTTTCTGACCACAATGGAATTAAACTAGAAATCAACAGTAGAAGAAAAACTGGAAAATTCACAAATATGTGGAAATTAAACAACACACTCTTGAACGACCAATGGGTCAAAGAAGAAATCAAAAGGGATTAGAAAATATCTTGAGACAAATAAAAACGAAAACAACATACCAAAACTTATGGGATGTAGCAAAAGGAGTATGAAGAGGGAATTTTATAGTAGTAAATGCCTACATTAAAAAAGAAGAAAGGTCTCAAGTAAACAATCTAACCTTACACTTCAAGGAATTAGAAGTGTAAGCCCAGAGTTAGCAGAAGAAAGAAGATGATAAAGATTAGAGTAGAAATAAACAAAATAGAGAATAGAAAAACAATTTTAAAAAGCAATGAAACTGAGTTGGTTTTTTGAAAAGACCAACAAAATTGACAAATATTTAGCTGGACTAACAAAAAAAGAGAGAAGACTCAAATAAGTAAAATCAGTAATGAAACAGGAGACATTACAACTGATGTCACAGAAATAAAAAGGATTATGAGAAAACTGTGAACAATTATAGGCCAACAAGTTGGATAACCTAGAAGAAACAGATAAATTCCTAGAAACATACAACCTACCAAGACTGAGTCATGAAGAAATAGGAAATATGAACAGTCCAATAATGAATATGGAGACTGAATCAGTTATCAAAAATTTCCCAAGAAAGAAAATCCCAGGGCCAGATGGCTTCACTGGAGAATTCTACCAGACATTTAAAGAAGGATTAATTCCATTCCTTCTCAAACTTTTTCGAAAAATTAAAGAGAAGGAAATACTTCAAACTCATTTTATGAGGCCAGCATTATCCTGATACCAAAGCCAGGCAAATACATCACAAGAAAAGAAAACCTCAGGCCAATGGCCCTGATGAATGCAGATGTAAAAATTCTCAACAAAATACTAGCAAACCAAAGTTAATAGCACACTGAAAGGATCACATGCCATGACCAAGTGGGATTTATCCCTGGGATGCAAGGATGGTTCAACACACAAAAATCAATCAATGTGATACACCACATTAACAGAGTGAAAGATAAAGATCACATGATCATCAACAGAAGCAGAAAAAGCATTTGACAAAATTCAACACTGCCTCATAATAAAAATAATTTTAAAACTAGGATTAAAAGAAAAAATCATCAACATAATAAAGGCTATATAAGAAAAGCCCACAGTTAACATCCTACTAAAAGTAAAAAAGAGAAAGCTCTTCCTCTAAGATCAGGAACAAGGCAAGGATGCCTACTCTTACCACTTCTATTCAACATAGTACTGGAAGTCCTAGCTACAGCAATCAGGCAAGCAAAAGAGATAAAAGGCATCCAAATCAGAAAGAAGAAGCACAATTATCTCAGTTCACAGATGACATGATTTTATATGTAGAAAACCCTAAAGATTCCACCAAAAAACTATTAGAGCTAATAAACGAATTCAGCAAAATTGTTGGACACAAAATCAATGTATAAAAATCAGTTGCATTTCTATACACTTATAATGAACAATCCAAAATGGAAATAAAGAAAACCATTGGATTTACAATAGCATCAAAAAGAATAAAATACTTAGGAATAAACTTAACTAAGGAGATAAAAACTTCTACACTGAAAACTACAAAACATTGGTGAAATTAATTAAAGAAGACAGAAAAAAATGGTAAGACAGCCTGTATTCATGGATTAGAAGACAATATTGTTAAAATGTCCACACCACCCAAAGCAATCTACAGAGTCAATATAATCCCTATCAAAATCCCAGAGGCTTTTTTTTTTTTTTTGGCAGAAATAGAATAAACAATCGTAGAATTCATATGGAATCACAGAGGACCCCAAATAGCTAAAACAACCTTGAGAAAGAAGAACAAAGCTGGAGGCCTCATATTTCCTGACTTCAGAACATATTAGAGATCTACAAAAGTATGGTACTGGCATAAAGACAGATATATAGACCAACTGAAAAAAATAGACAGCCCAGAAATAAACCCAAGCATACATAGTCAAATGATCTTCAAAATGGGAGCCAAGACTACACAATGGGGCAAGTATAGTCTCTTCAACAAATGGTGTTTCTTAAAACTAGATATTCACATGCAAAACAATACAATTGGACCGTTATATTACACCATAGACAAAAATCAACTCAAAATGGATTAAAGACTTAAATGTTAAGACCTAAAATTATAAAACTCCTAGAATAAAACACAGGGGAAAGCTTTATAACATTGCTCTTGGCAATGATTTTTTGGATATGATACCCAAAGCACAGGCAACGAAAGCAAAAACAGACAACATTAAACTAAAAAGCTTCTGCACAGCAAAGGAAACAATCAACAGAGTGAAAAGGCAACCTACAGAAGGGGAGAAAATATCTGCAAACCATATATTTGGTAAGAGGTTAATATCCAAAATATGTTAAGGGACTCCTTCAACTCAACAGCAAAAAACCCCAAGTAATCAGATTTTTTAAATTGCCAATGGACTTGAATTGACGTTTCTCTTAAAGAAGACACACAATGGCTAACAAGTATATGAACAGATGTTCAATAACACTAATCATCAGGGAAATGCAAATTAAAACTACGATGAGGTATCACCTCATACCTGTAAGGATGACTATCATCAAAACAAAACGAAACAAAACAAAACAGGGCTTCCCTGGTGGCTCAGTGGTTAAGAATCCACCTGCCAACACAGGGGACACGGGTTTGAGCCCTTGTCCTGGAAGATCCCACATGCCGTGGAGCAACTAAGCCCGTGAGTCACAACTCCTGAGCCCACGCACCACCACTACTGAAGCCCGAGCGCCTAGAGCCCATGCTCCACAACAAGAGAAGCCACGGCAATGAAAAGCCCACGCGCTGCAACAAAGAGTAGCCCCGCTCGCTGCAACTAGAGAAAGCCCGAGCGCAGCAACAAAGACCCAATGCAGCCCAAAATAAATAAATAAAATTTTAAAAAATGCTCCAAAAAAACCCAAAAAACAAAAACAAAATAACGAGTGTTGGAGAGGATATGGAGAAATTAGAACACTTGTGCACTGTTGATGGGAATGTAAAATGGGGTAGTTGCTGTGGAAAACAATATGGAGGTTCCTCAGAAAATTAAAAATCCCATATACTTAATATTAAAAATATCACTAGCATATGATACAGCAATCCCACTTCTGGGTATTCATCCAAATGAATTGAAAACAGGATCTCAAAGAGATATTTGCACTCCCATGTTCACTGCAGCACTATTCACAATAGACTAGAGGTAGAAGCAACTCAAATGTCCATTAATGGATAAATGGATAAAGAAACTATAGGGTGTGTGTGTGTGTGTGTGTGTGTGTGTGTGTGTGTAATGGAATACTATTCCATTAAAGAAGAAGGAAATACTGTCATGTGCTACACATGGATGTACCTTGAGGACACCATGTAAGACGAGAAAGTTCTAGAGATCTGATGTACAGCAATGATCATACAGTTAACAATACTGTACTGTACCCTTAAAAATTCATTAAGGGGTAGATTTCATGCTATGTGGGGTTTTTTTTAACAGCATTAAAAAAAAAAAGAGTGGTTTCGGGAGGAAGCCACAGCTCCCGCTGATGGAAGGAACGCCTCCTGTACTGGGCGAGTGCCTCACATGCTCGGCCTGACACAATCTCCTCCTCACGTAGGTATCACCATCCTCATTTTGGTGGCCTAGAAGCGAGGCACCTAGACTTGGCCCAAGAGTGCACAGTCATGTACCAAGTGGTAGAAGCGGAATTTGTACTCAGGTTGTCAGACTGCAAAGCCTATACCTTTCTGCCCATCGTCGTCACAACCGGCACACCATGGGCCATCTCTCTCGCTCCCTCTGGCCTGTGGGTGACCCGAGTGCTGTGGTGGGGCTCCTTCACTCCTGGCTCATCACCACCGTCGTTGTCACCACAGTGCAAGTATCTTCTAGGTAATGAATGCATTTGCTTCTTCTTTTGGACAACAGCCACAGTTCACTGATAAAATTCCACTAAAAACTGCTATTATTGGGTCAAACTCCTTCCAGAAGAATTCCTAAAGCAGCAAGCCAGTTCATCCAGAACGTTCTACTTCTACATTGATTCTACGATTAAAATGTAACCATTTCCACATTTGGTCTCTATCGAGTCACACCAAATACTGGTTCACAACTGCAAAAAGGGATAATCACCTCAAATAACGCCTCACGAGTCCTCAATAATCCTCCTCACAGCACAGACATTTCCTGAGGCCAAAACATAAAAACAAAAAAGCTCAAGTCTGCCAGTCATTTAGTCTTCAATTCCCTCCTCAGTTTTGCTAATGATCAACTCTGTATATACGTCATTTGTCCCCAGAGTCTCTGTTCTCTATGAGGCAAGAACTGGATGTCTGGTTATTCTGCCAAGAGGGTTACCTTGATCAGAGGCCCCTCCCACACTTATCAGTCAGGCCAGTGTACCTGACGACAGGGACTGACATTCCTACGTCGGTCCCACTGACGCACCTGGACCCTCAGCTGCCCAGGGACGGCACTGAGAGATCTCCCGGGACGACCTGATTCTCAGAGTTGTAGGGCTCTCAGAGGGCACTGAAGGGGGTGGTTCCTAAGTGAGGGCCCTGGGATGTAAATTATGAGTCAGGGTCTCTGGGAGCCCAGGCAACAACACGGCTGCTGCTGGGAGGACGCAGACCCACGTGGCTCGTGACAGTCAGTGGCTGTTTCTTATTTACAATGCTGGAGGGATCCATCTATGTCTCTATTAACAAATGAGAACAGAAATTAATTCCTTAATAGCTTATGTGATAGATGGATATGGGATCCACGGTGGGTCAGGAATGAAAAAAATAATAGTGTTTCTTGTGTGGGCTGGAAACCTATGACCTTACCCACCATAGCTGTTTCTCTCAGTTCTCTGGTGTGGCTTCAACGAGGGTCTCTTCCTATCTCCTGCTGCTCCGCTCGTTTCGGCTTTTCTAGTTTTATCTCCACTTATTTGTGTGGTACCTTTTAATTTCCTTTTGTCTGCCAGCCTGCCGTCTCTCTGTGACCTCGCGTGGCCTCACAGACCTCTCCCCAGTTACTCCTGGTCCTCCTTCTGGGCTCAAGCAGCAGGACTCTCAGCCCCCAAAGGGCAGTGAATTCATCCAGCACATGTTTATTTAGTGTCTGCTATGTGTCAGGTAGTGTTCTAGGAATAGAGCAGTGAACAAAGCTTACAAAAATCCCTGCCCTCATTGAGCTTATGTTCCAGGGGGGAAGAAACAGACAATAAAAACATGTAAAACATAGAGTAGGTCAGATGGTGATATATATTGTAGATCAAAGTAAAGCAGGAAAAAGGTTAAAGAGTGCTGTGTGTGTGTGTGTGTGTGTGTGTGTTATTTTAAATAGGGTATTTGGGGAAGACTATACTGATTAAGTGACTGAGCAAAGGCCTGAAAGAGGTGAGGGTGAGCCTTCTGGGCTCAGAGCACAGCAGGTGCAAACGCCCTGACGTAGGGGCATCCTTGACATGTTCAAGAACAGCCAGGGGGCCAGTGTGGCTGCAACAGAATAACTGAGGGGACAGTGGTAGGGGAGAAGGTCAGTGATGAAGGGCTAGGTCAGGGGGCCTGCAGGCCACTGGAAGGACTTGGCTTTTCCTCTGACTGAGATGGGAAAGTTGTTGGAACAGCACTATAAAAACGGCAGGCTTACGACAGGACCTCAATAAGGCTATTTAGGGCCAAAGTCAGGTCCCGTGGAGTCACTACCCCTGAGGAACACTCCTGCCTTTGGAGAACTGCCACCCCTGCAAGGAAAGAGCTGATGTGTCTCCTCCCATCCTCCACTGGCCTCCACGCAGACCTCAGCCAGCATTCCTCCTGGACTGTGTCCCCACCCCGACCCGTCTGTTAATACCTGCCCTGTTCCCAGGACCAGATACATACTTGGCAGGACCCAGTGCAAAATGCAAATGCAGGGCCCCTTGTTCAAAAAGTAAGAATAGTAAGACAGTAACAGCAGAGCATTAAACCAAGTGTGGGTCCTCTTTGGGATGCAGGCTGCATGCCCATGAAGCCGGCCCTGCTTATTCCCATTCAACCCAAGAAGGAAGACCCTGGGAATGCAGGCCGCCCCCCGCCCCCCGCCACCATGGCCCAACTTAGAGGCTTAGGGTGATAGCAGCCCTTGCTGCATTCTAGAGGGAGCTCCATGAGTCTGGGTGGAGGAGAAAGACAAGCCCAGGAGCCAGCACTGGGAGGGCAGCCTTTTACAGGGCAAGGACAGCTTCCAGGAGGGGACACTAAAAGCCAAGGTTAAACAGGAATGTTTCTCGAGTGCCTCCTTTGCACTGGGCATTGAGGGAAAGAAACAACGCTGGACGATGCCGGCAAACGTTCACAGTGGTTGGCCAAGGCTTCCCTTGGGCAGGGCAGTCTCCCTGTGGAGGTGGGACTACAGCTGAGCCTGAAAGGATGGACAGAGGGCAGGTGGAGGGACATTTATATGGGAGAAATGGAAAGTTAAAAAAGCAACAAGCAGCTGGGGTGTCTGAGGGGCAACAAGGAGGCCAGTTTGGCTGGGGGCAGAGGATGTACCACTGGGTGAGACCAGAGTGGGAAGGGCCTTACCCTGAAGGCAGTGGGGGTGGGTTGAGAGAATGCTCTGAGGAGGGACAGAGACAGGATGAGAGCTGAGCTCTTGGGAGGCTTGGCTGGCGGTGTATGGAGGACAGACAGCGGGGTCAGAGCTTCATGTAAGCAGGGTCATGCTGGTGGAGGTGGGGTGTGCCTACTCACATGAGCTGGCTAGAAGCCTTCCCGCCACGGGCAGTGGGTCTGCACAGACGGACAGACATGAGACAGGGTTTAGAGGCACATTTCCAAGCACTCAACAACAAACAAGAGCACTGTACACCCCTGAGACCAAGTCTTCTGGCAGGGTGCCCAAACCACTTGCATCCCACAGAATTCCTAATTTTAGAAACCAGACTGGAACTTGTCTGAGCAAAGTAAACCTGGCCCCAAATATTTACTTTTGTCGTTATTTTGCCGTTGTGGAGGCAGGAAGATCAGCGAGAGCCTCGGGACATTTGACATGCTGCCCACCAGGCTAAGCTGCTCAAGGTGCCCTCGCGAAAGCCCTGCTGGAAAAGCTGGCGATCACGGTACCAGGGGTCTCCAAGGACAAGGAAAAGCTGCTGGCATTGGGTCTTTCCTCACTGTTTTTCAGCCTCTCAAATATCAGCTCTGGACTTCATAACCCTTTTGAATTCCTTTTTCACATGGATAAACAAGCCTTCCAATCACGGGACAGCAACCAAAAGGGACAAGAGAGCAACTGGCGAAATTTATTTTCATCATATAAGCAGGACACACAGCGCTCCTTCTCTCTCTTTAGGCCAAATAATGGAAACAGCTTTAGTATGAATCAAAATGAACTCAGAATTCTTACCTCAAGGTTTGTAAGACAAAGGAAATCTCACCCTGGACTACATGGCAAGAGGCTTGTTCTCATCCCCCATTTTCAAACACAGAAACTCTTCCCTGTTTTGTTTTGTTTCAACAAGAGAAGAGTGAAAGGAAAGAGTTTATGCTTGCAACACTCTGATTAAAACAGTCATCATTTCTCACAGATGTGGACAGATGTTTTCATGTTAATTTTGAAAATCCCATCAAATCACGTTTGTGTTGTCTCTTTCCTACTATCATAGTTTTCTGACAGCCTTAAATGAGTGGTTTAATACTGTTTGGATTTTGAATTGGTTTGTAAGTGTTGTTTCATTAAAAAAAAAAAATTGAGAAAATCAAGGAATACTTAGAAGCCTTGTTAGTATCAACCGGCCAACAGTTTTAATAATTTGGATGGAAACATGCACATTCTAATGTCGACGCTGACAGCCTAGAGTTTTTACCTTTATAATTTGAATTCCCATCAGAGCGTGACTTTGTAAGAAGTACTTTTAGTTATTTGTTCCTTAACCAGGAATTTTCTAGGGTATAAAACCTTTACAAATGGAAAAATAGCAACAAATGATCCCAAGAAACCTCTCTAGATAAAAATGCATAAACCACACACTTCAAAATAAACACCACATTTTGGGGACTGCACATGGAATAAGAAGTACCATGTGATTCTTCCTACACAGAGTTCCACTCTGCCAAGACTGGGTATTTTAAGAACACACTTGAACTATCCGTTGGGCTGGCAGTCTCCCCGGGAGTCTTCACATCATCTTCAGGGTTCCCCAAAAGAAGAGCTCAGGGCTCCTTCCTCCAACTGACTCCTTCGATGTCACTACAAGGACACCAGAAAGGTGGACACCCAGCTCAGCTTTGCCTCCTGCATCCCCTGCAGTCAGTCAGCTACCAGGCGCAGGCTCTTTCATCTTTCATCTGGTGAGTCGTCATCCTGGCCCACGCTCTCACCCCCTCCCTGGGACCTCCGTAACAGTCTGATGATGACAGGTCTCTCCCCACCCACTCTGTCAGAGTCATCTTTTCTGAAATGCAGCCCCTCGGTGGCCCGACCTGGCTCACACTGGGTTGTTGCAATGTTAGATGAGATAAGGAAGCCAAGGATGCCCAGTGAACTCACCCCTTACTGTCCACGAAGGTCACTTTGCCCTGGCTTGTCAAACACCCACATGCTGGAATAGTCCTGCCAGGCCAGTGGGCTCTGAGCCTGGGCTGGGCTCCAGCCTTGAAGATGGCCCTGACACAGAAACACACACACGCTTCAGTGCTTCAGGCCAGGAGGTGGCAAGGCCCCAGCTGGTGAGCAGGTCCTGGTCACAAGCCTCACTCGCCAATCACTTTTTTGGAAGCTGGCAGGCTATTTCCCATAAATACTAAAGAGATAAGGTGCTCATGCTAGCCCAAAAGGGCTGATTTAACCCATAACGCAACATGGCCACATTTGCAAGGAAAAGGAGGAGCAATGTATTTAGTAAAGATTTACCTGGCACTGAATTTAAGGAAGCCTGCTAGCTCCTTTAATAAAGTAATACCCTGATCCTCCCACTCTGGATGGAGGAGGGAGAATCTCCCCATGGGCTGGAGCCATTTGAGCTCCAGCCCAATTCTTGCCCTGAGATCCATTTTCACTTTGGGAATCTGACTGGTCACCGCTGCCCCTGCTTCAGGGGCCTTGGGGTGCTGCTTCCCAGACCACTTGGGCTCAGCTTGGGGACAGACCCTGGCCTTCATGCTGCACAGTACTGCGAGCCTTCAGTTTGAGGATGGCATTTAAGAATCAAACTCAGAGGGCTTCCCTGGTGGTGCAGTGGTTAAGAATCCGCCTGCCAATGCAGGGGACACGGGTTCGATCCTTGGTCCGGGAAGATCCCACATGCCGTGGAGCAACTAAGCCGGCATGCCACAACTACTGAGCCTGTGCTCTAGAGCCCATGCTCCGCAACAAGAGAAACCACCGCAATGAGAGGCCCGCGCACTGCAACAAAGAGTAGCCCCTGCTTGCCGCAAATAGAGAAAACCCGCGTGCAGCAACGAAGACCCAACGCAGCTAAAAATAAATAAAATAAATAAATTTATTTAAAAAAAAAGAATCAAACTCAGAGAGTAACTTCTAGGGGCTGCTAGATGTGGCTGCCCTCAGGCTCCTCTCCATGGGTCGCCAGCTACCTCTGCGCCCCCAGGCAGAGGTCTGCATTCACCACAACCTGGGAAAAGGTCCTCAGCACATCTGAACTCCGCGGAGGCAAGGCCCACGGCAAGAGGGCACAGAGGGAAGACACAGGATGTCCTGGGATGACCCGAATTTGTAATGACCATTTGCTTACGCAGGTACGTCCCCTTACCATAGAGTGAGGCCTCAGAAAGTCATAAGTCTACCTCAGCACAAAATATGCACATACTCTGTGCATGTGTATCTGTGTGTGGTGGTGATGGTGGTGGTGGTTGGGATTGCCTTCTCACACCAGTTATGTGTCACGTATTGATTAGACACTGCGAGATTAAAAACAGTTAAATAAGAAAATGTTTCTGTCCTTGGGAAACTCCCAAACCAGTGGGAGGAGAAAGGTACACATCTAACTACCTACAACAGTATCTCTGAACTTGGGGGTATTGAGCATGACACAGGTCAAACACGTCTGCAATGTAGGCTCTGGTCTCTCACACCCTCTGTCCTGACTGTGGAGGAGACAGTCCGAAGGGGCCCCCCGCTGTGACAGTCAGCCCAGCATAGACAAGGTGCCACCCCTTCGATGGGAGCCGTGGAAATAATCCCGGACAGCAGCCAGTCTTCAGAGCCTTTCTCTTGGGCAAGTCATTTAGCCAATCAGAAGTTAAACCCTGTTATCTGGAAAAAAGGTGGTCCTGTGCAGGCCACATCCAGAAGATGCTTTGAGAAGATGGCACAACAGATAAGAAAGTACTGGGACAACTGTACCAGGCACAGGCAGGGAGGATGGTTCTCAGCCCTCCTCTCTCAAATCCCTCTTTTTCTTCCTCCTGGTGGGAGGGCTCTGGCTCCTGGGCTCATAGAGGCCCAAGGGGCACTGATTCAAACCCATGGGGAGAGGAGAGGGCTCGGGATAGGCTGGACCCAGGCCCACACAGCTGAGGGAGTGCAGAGGGCAGGAGGGCTCAGGGGGTCTGGGGGTCGGGAAGAGACCAGAACCAGTGCATGACTAGGTCCTCTTCAACCCAAGTGAGCTAATCAAACCCAAACATCTGCTCCATTCCACACAGCAAGGGCAACGCACCCACAGTAGATCCCCTGGCGTTACTGAAAGCCCTGCAATACTGGGGTTGAAGAGGGTGTGGGATCTTAAACCAGATGCTGTTCTTCCCCCACAAAAGGTCACTATTTTGAAAATCTCACTCTTGAGGAGGATGTTTCCAAACCGAGAATGCCACCAGTGCCTGGCCCTTCACCACCCAGGGACCAAGCGAGGAAGGGCCGGGGACGCCCACACCTCCTGCCAGGGCCTCTCCAGCCCCCACCGGAGATGTTACCCCTCAGGGCAGATGCTCCACAGCCTGGGAAACACAGCTGCTCTAAGGGGGACCAAAGCTACAGAACAGCCCAAGCTGCCAATTAACAGGGGGGAAGGCTGCTTCCTCCTTGAGCAGCTCCAGCAGCTCACGTCCCGGCTTCCAGCACCAGACGAGTCACCTCTGGAGAGAGCTGCCCGCACGGCACTCAGCCTCACCAAGACCTGGTGCATGCCAGGGAACATTCCGTCTGCTGGAAGGAAGGTCTGGGGAGCTCAGCTCTGGCAGCCAGGCCGGTCCAGCCCCCAAGACAGGGTACTGTGGCACCTCTTCAAAGACCTCAAGCAGAGATCATGAATTCCCGTCTTTGATCCAGAAATTGTTCCTCACGCTTTAGCTAAATCCCTCTGCCTAGGGAGGGCTGAATAATGCTCCTCCCCAAAGAGAGCCACATACCCATCCCGGGACCCGTGAACATTACCATCTATGGCAAAGGGAACCCGTAGATTTTTTTTTTTTTAACATCTTTATTAGAGTATAACTGCTTTACAATGGCGTGTTAGTTTCTGCTTTATAACAAAGTGAATCAGCTATACATATACATATATCCCCATATCTCCTCCCTCTTGCGTCTCCCTCCCACCCTCCCTATCCCACCCCTCTAGGTGGTCACAAAGCACTGAGCTGATCTCCCTGTGCTATGCGGCTGCTTCCCACTAGCTATCTGTTTTACATTTGGTAGTGTATGTATGTCCGTGCCACTCTCTCACTTTGTCCCAGCTTACCCTTCCCCCTCCCCGTGTCCTCAAGTCCATTCTCTACGTCTGTGTCTTTATTCCTGTCCTGGCTCTATGTTCTTCAGAACCTTTTTTTTTTTTTTTTTTTAGATTCCATATATATGTTAGCATACGGTATTTGTTTTTCTCTTTCTGACTTACTTCACTCTGTATGACAGACTCTAGGTCCATCCACCTCACTACAAATAACTCAATTTCATTTCTTTTTATGGCTGAGTAATATTCCATTGTATATATGTGCCACATCTTCTTTATCCATTCATCTGTCGGTGGACACTTAGGTTGCTTCCATGTCCTGGCTATTGTAAATAGTGCTGCAATAAACATTGTGGTACAGGACTCTTTTCGAATTATGGGTTTCTCAGGGTATATGCCCAGTAGTGGGATTGCTGGAACCCGTAGATTTGATTAAGTTAGGGATCTGGAGTGGGGAGATCCTAGATTATCCAGATGTAATCACAGGGCTATAAGAGGATGCCAAGAAGCCCACAGTAGGAAGTAGGAGGTGTGAGATGAAAGTGAGAGGTTTTGAGGAAGGGGTCACAAGCCAAAGAATGCGGGCGGCCTCTAGAAGCCAGGAAAGGTAAGGAAGTCGATTCTCCCCCAGAGGCTCCAGAAGGAACCCGCCCTGCCAACACCCTGACTTTAACCCAGTGAAACTGATTTGATTTCTGACCTCCAGAACTGTAAGAGAACACATGTGTGTTGTTCAAGCCATCAAGTTTATGGTAATTTGTTACAGCAGCCACAGGACACTAATACAACCCCCAGCAGAGACTGAGGCACCCTCAGGGCTTCCATAGCTCTGCATCCTCTTAAATTAGCTCTCTGGTCCCCTGACCACTTTGCTGGCTCCCCTCTCCAGCTATCCTGTGGGCATCTTCACTTGGCTTCCCCACCGAGGAGAACGCACTGCAAACCCAGCTTCCTTCTCGGTTTCCCCTGGGGCCCAGCCAAGCACAGCTCCAGGAACCCAGGAGGCACCCTGGGGGCAGATGCTAATGGAGACCCCATCATCGTGAGGAATGGGAGCCCTGGCCCCCCTCCCATTCCGTCCCTGCTGACCCCTCCCCAGCTGCTGGCTCCTCCTAGCTGCTAACTAACTCTCCAGCTCTTGAAACTGCAGCCACGCGGCAATTCCTCAACTTCTCCAGGACCTGGTTTTGGATTAGAAAAATACCTATTGTCATTAAATAACCGCTCCTGGAAACGGTCCTCAACACCTGCCCCACCTGTTCTCCTATTCCAGTTTCTACCTCACACTTCACTTTTAAAATAAAGATGGAGGTGAAAATACATTCAGAGAATCTGTCCTGTCATGTGTTAATTATCAACTTGAGGCAAAATTCCAATACTGTTTTCCCAGAGAAGGGTAAAGCTTTAAATTCTATATTGAGGAAACTGCTCTGAATGTCCTAAGGTGAGGGGTCTTATCTTGGGGCAGCCAAAGATCAAGGACCCTCTGCTCACGAGATCCGTAAGTGCACTTTCCCAAGAGTCCAGGAGTCCATGGTGAAGTGACTTCTAGAGAAAAGTGTAGTTTTCAAACTGTAAAATATCATTGGATATCCACTTAAAAATAGCACTCTTACAAGGACCCCTAATCTAAAACACCAAAAGCTGAGAGGCGCTGCTCTGGTGGGGGAGGGGAAGGGGCAGAAGGAGAAGGAGGCAGAGAGGGAGGGGGAGTGAGAGGGGAGAGGGGAGGCAGGAAGAACTGTATCTGACCCACTCAGCCCAAGATGGATTTTAGAGCCACCTGAAAACCACTGATATTACACACAATCTACTGTTTATATTACACAAAATCTTTTAAATAATAAACACTTCCATTGACACAAATCCTATTACAATAAAAGGTGCTCTTGCTACTTCCACGATGTCCTTCACTCTTCCACTCTCATCATTCTTTAGGGCCATTTCCCCTTCTAGATTGGGAGCTCCTTGGGGGCAGGGAACAGCATTTTCTTCATGATTCTGACCAGCTAACAGCAGAGGGCCCAGATCACACATAGTTCTTAATGTTTGTTGGGGGAATGAATCAAATTGTTTCTAAGCTCCAGGCGCTGTCCTTTATTTAAGAGTCTATCTATGAGATGCAAAAAGACAAACAAAAAACAACTGGACCACAATTACAGAACACAATCCCTTAGTGTCACCATAAGGCAATTTAAGTTTTGGCCTACCTGGGCTGTGATCATATTAAATCAAGAGAACATGTGATGGGGGAACTTGATATGTTTCATTGATATGAAAACAGAATGTGACTGGAAGGACAATGAAGGTAGAGTCTTCTAGAAATGTGAGCCCAGGTGACATTCCTAGGGAGAGGTGGACCACATTTATATGCTGGAGGGCTCTAAGAAATATACGTTAAATGCCAGAAGGCTTGGAATATTCCACATGTGTCCCTGAAGGTAGTGAGCCAACCTGGGAGCAGGGGCAGGGAGCTAAGAGAAGACCAAGCACAGGGTGGGGGGCCACAAGGACCCAGGCAGCCCGAGCAGACAGGGCCTTCCAAAGCTGGCAAAGGCCTTGGCCTGATGAGGCAAGCGGCGGGGGTGGGGTGGGCAGGGATGGAAGGGGCTCTGACAAATTAGACTTTGAGGAATGTCCTCATGCCAGGGGGACTTTTGAGTTCCATAATTAAGGCACAGGGGAATGAAGCGACCTGCACAAAGTCAGAGTTGGTTAGCGGAGAGAGAGGCTGTACCAGATCTCCAGGTCCTGAGGACTGTTCTCTTATTCAATGAAGCAAGTGTGCATGTAAGTGAGTCTACTGAGCTTATGTCCCTTCTGGAGCTTCCAGTGTCTCCCCTGGCCCTGCCTTTGCATCTGCTCCCATCCCCCCTCACTTGGGATGCCTCCCAGGCCTTCCTCTAGCCGCTCCTCTTTCTTACTAAAAAGGCCCAGTTCCAAGAAACTTTCTGAATTTCTTCCCTAAAGTCTCCAACCCACACTCCTCTGCCCTAACTCCTACTATGCCTTTGGGCTCCTGGCTCATCCAGCTCTTTTCTCAAATTTCTACTGTCAAACACAACAGCACTCAATTTTATACTTGACTTTTTCATGTCTTATTCAACACCATATCCCCACTGCCTGGACACTCAAACTAAGGTTGAACAACGAATGAAAGAATGAAGGTTTCATCGCTTACAGTTTGTCTCTGGCTGAGGACAGGAACTTCCTGATGCTTCCTTTACCCTCCTTTCAAAGTTCCAAATAAGAATTTGATGACTGGGTTACACTGTGTACCAAATAGAAACATTTAATAGTAAAACAATATCTAGTACACTGTGGTCTGGCGTTTGCTGTTGGGCTACGTTTTCAACTGGATGACATCAACCTAATAAGGTCTAAATTTATTCAGCTATATTGGGATATAATTTAGGACAATTTATCAGCAGATAATTTTCTAAATAATTACAATGAGAGTGTCTAACACTTTAAAGCAAAAGATGTGCCATCAATATTAAACAGGCTACACAAATGCTTTCTGCCATTTCATTTGTATATAAAGCAGAGTGGAAAACTCACTTTACACGAGTAAGATTATTCACACTCTGCTAAGTTCTATCTAAAAAGCTACAACAGTTTAAGGGTGAAACTTCTCTGCTATTGGATTGTGAGCTCCTCGCGAAAGAGACTGAGCACTCGTTCTGTCCCTCTTGAATTTGTCCTTCCCTGTACTGTGCCCCTGCCCTCACCCAGAAATAGGACCAGGTGGGCTTCCCTGGTGGCGCAGTGGTTAAGAATCCGCCTGCCGGGCTTCCCTGGTGGCGCAGTGGTTGAGAGGCTGCCTGCCAATGCAGGGGACACGGGTTCGAGCCCTGGTCTGGGAGGATCCCACATGCCGTGGAGCAACTAGGCCCATGCGCCACAACTACTGAGCCTGCGCGTCTGGAGCCTGTGTTCCGCAACAAGAGAGGCCGCGATGGTGAGAGGCCCGCACACCACGATGAAGAGTGGCCCCCACTTGCCGCAACTAGAGAAAGCCCTCGCACAGAAACTTAGACCCACCACAGCCCAAAATGAATATAAAAATAAATAAATAAAAAAGAATCCGCCTGCCAATGCAGGGGACACGGGTTTGAGCCCCTGTCTAGGAAGATCCCACATGCCGCAGAGCAACTAAGCCCGTGCGCCACAACTACTGAGCCCATGTGCCACAACTACTGAAGCCCGTGCGCCTAGAGCCCGTGCTCCACAAGAGAAGCCAGCGCAATGAGAAGCCCACGCACTGCAACGAAGAGTAGGCCCTGCTCTCTGCAACTAGAGAAAGCCCACGCGCAACAACGAAGACCCAACACAGCCAAAAATAAATAAATAAATAAATAAAATTTAAAAAAAATATATATATATAAAAAAAGAAATAGGACCAGGTGATAACTTGGTAAGTGTCTGCTGAACAAATGAATGAACAGACAAATGAATGTGTGTACTGCCCAGTCAAATAAATGTTCTGTCCTTTTCACACAAGGCAATGGGCGTCGGCACAGGGTCACTGGGAACCTCGCCATACCCAGGACCCTAAAAAGATGTGATAAGGTTGGAGAAGAATTATGGCATCTCAGTGGGATAGAAAGAAACAGGATGCCCAGGTACATCCAGACTTCGCCTGTGACTTGTGGTACCCAGAATGTTGATGCCTCCTCTCTGGGTCTCAGTTTCTCTAACTCTGACCTCATTTAACATCACCTGTCCTCCCGCCTTCCTGTCAGAATAGTTGTGCAGAACAAAGTAGTTTAATGGGAAAGTACTTTGTACACTATAAGGCACTATATTAATTTCTTAGGGCTGTCATATGAAAGTACTACCGGCTGGGTGGCTTAACACAAAAGAAATGTATTGTCTCACAGGTTTGGAGGCTAGGAGTCTGAATTCAGGTGCTGGTGGGGACACGTGCCCTCTGAAACCTGCAGGGGATCCTTTGCCTCTTCTAGCTTCTGGGGTTTGCTGGCAAGCCCTGGCGCTCCTTGGCTTGTAGACGCATCACCCAAGTCTCTGCTTCTATCCATCACACGGCCATTTTCTTCCTGTGTGTCTCCGTCTGTGTTTCTTCTCCTTTTCTTATAAGGACACAAGTCACACTGCATTAAGGGCCCACTCTACTCCAGTGTGACCTCACCTTAACTAATTACATTTGCAATGACCCTATTTCCAAATAAGGTCACATTCTGAGGAACTGGGGGTTAGGACTGAAAAATATCTTTTGGCGGGACACAGTTTAATCCACAACAAACACCACGTGAATAAAAGCACCACATTTAAAAACCACTGACATAATGTTAAACTAGGTAATTTGGACTAATTCTCCTGCTGAGAACGAGAAAAGCTGGAAAAATATTTTAAAAATTCTGCTTGAGGTTATGGAGAATTAGCAGGCAGTGAAGAACGGAGCCAAGACTTAGGAGAAGAGAGAAATCCGGAGAGGTGAGCCTGGCATTTGGGGCTGCTCTTCCTCTAAGAATGCCTGCCACTTCTGGAAGAATTAGTTAAGAGGCTGAAAAGCTGAGCATCACTCTGGACAGCTTGTGAAACCGGAGAAACGAAAATTGGAGTCCCATCCCCAAAATGCTACACCCTATGAGTAAAGACGAACAAAAGGCAGACTGGTCCTCATGGGGGCAGAGCTCTCTCAGTCCCTGGAACTGGCTTACAGTGACAACAGACAGCAGGTGCTCCAGGGGCCTGCCAGAGGAAAGAGTAATTCTCCCTAAAGGAAGAGAACATCCTCCAAGGCCTCCAGTTATTTCTGTAAATTTTCATCTTTGATGTCTGGCATGCAATCAAAACTAACCAGGTATATGAAGATATAAGACAATCTGAATGGATTCCAAGTTAAAAAACAGGCAATAGAAACAAACTCAGAAGGGCTAAAAATAAAGGTGTTATCAGATGCAGAATTTTAAAAAAAGACGCTTAATATGGTCAAAGAGTTGAAAGATGAAATTGAAAAGTTTCTCTGAGAATTAGAAACAAAACAAAAAGAACACATAGAAATTCTGGAACTTAAAAATAAAATAACTAAAACTAAGAATTCAGTAGGTGGGTTTAACAGCAGCTTAAACACAGCTTGAAAAGAAAATTAGTGAACTAAATGATAGGGCTGAAGAAAATATCTAGTTTGAAACTCAGAGAGACAAAAGGATAGAAAAGAAAGATGAGAGCATTAGAGATACACAGGGATGTAACAAGAAGGATTAACAGGTATGTAATTAGAGTCACAGGAGAGAAGAGAGAGAATTGGGCCAAAGAAATAACAGCCAAGAATTTTCAAAACTGAAGAAAGACATCAAGCACAGATCCAAGTTCTTAAATGAGCCCCACACAAGATAAATAAAAAGAAAACTATATCTAGGCATATTATAGTATATCGCTGTGCACCAAAGACAAAATGAAAATCTTAAAAGCAGACAGAGAGGAAAAAGACAGATCGGCATCAAAGGAGGAGCAATAAGATGAACTTTAGATTTCTTAATGAAAATACTGAAAGCCAAAAGATTCTGGAATATTGTCAAAGTACTGAAAGAAAATATTCAAATGTTTAAAGAACAAATACACCAATCTTAAGCAAACCCTTAACAAAGAAATGATATCAATCCCACACAGATCCTTCCAGAGAACAAAAAAGACAGCACGTCTCGATTCATTTTATGAGACTAATCAAACCATGACATAAACATCTGGCAAAGACATTACAAAAGAGTAAAACTACAGGCAATCCTTGTCATGAGCATAGATGTAAAAATCCTGAATAAAATATCAGCAAAATGAATCCAGCAATGTATAAAAAAATGATAATACAGTACATCACAAGCAAATGGGCTTAATAACGCAGGAGTGCAATTCATCACATTAACAGTATAAAGGGGAAAATCATATCAGTAGATTCAGAAAAATAATCTTATGAAATTCAACATCTATTTATGATAAAACTCCTTGCAAACTAGGACAAGATAGAGACTTCCATCCTGAATCTGATAAGTGGTATTTATAAATAACTATAGCACTCTCATCATACTTGATGGTGAAATGCTGAAAGCTTCCTGCTGAGATCAAGGACAAGGCAAAGAGGCCTGAATCACCACCTCTACTCAACATGATACTGGACAAGAAAAGGTAAAGAAAGAGGGAAAACATTCCATTCACAGATATTTTGATTGTGTGCATAGATAATGCAAAAGAATCTTCAGATAAATTTCTACCATCAACAGTTAGTTGGGAGATAACAAGGTCGGTCTGAAAATATCTCTCGTATTTCATAACACTAAAAATAAACACTTAGAAAAGGAAAAAAATTCAAAGTTATAATTTACACTAACATCCAAATACAAAATATCTAGAAATAAACAGAAAGATATGCAAGACCTGTATGTAGAAAATTCTAAAATGTGATTTGAAGAAATTTTTAAAGTCCATAAAAGATGGAGGGACATACCATGTTCATGGTTTTGAAGATTCAGTATTGTAAAGATGTCAGTTCTCCCCAGACTGGCCTACAGATTCCATGCAGTCTCAATGAAAACCATAGCAGTTCTTTTTTTTTTTTTTTTTAAACATCTTTATTGGAGTATAATTGCTTTACAATGGTGTGTTAGTTTCTGCTTTATAACAAAGTGAATCAGTTATACATATACATATGTTCCCGTATCTCTTCCCTCTTGCATCTCCCTCCCTCCCACCCTCCCTATCCCACCCCTCTAGGTGGTCACAAAGCACCGAGCTGATCTCCCTGTGCTATGCGGCTGCTTCCCACTAGCTATCTATTTTACATTTGGTAGTGTATATATGTCCATGACACTCTCTTACCCTGTCACATCTCACCCCACCCCCTCCCCATATCCTCAAGTCCATTCTCTAGTAGGTCTGTGTCTTTATTCCCGTCTTGCCACTAGGTTCTTCATGGCCTTTTTTTTTTTTTTTTTCCTTAGATTCCGTATATATGTGTTAGCATACTGTATTTGTTTTTCTCTTTCTGACTTACTTCACTCTGTATGACAGACTCTAACTCCATCCACCTCATTACAAATACCTCCATTTCATTTCTTTTTATGGCTGAGTAATATTCCATTGTATATATGTGCCACATCTTCTTTATCCATTCATCCGATGATGGACACTTAGGTTGCTTCCATGTCCTGGCTATTGTAAATAGAGCTGCAATGAACATTTTGGTACATGACTCTCTTTGAATTATGGTTTTCTCAGGGTATATGCCCAGTAGTGGGATTGCTGGGTCGTATGGTAGTTCTATTTTTAGTTTTTTAAGGAACCTCCATACTGTTCTCCATAGTGGCTGTATCAATTTACATTCCCACCAACAGTGCAAGAGGGTTCCCTTTTCTCCACACCCTCTCCAGCATTTATTGTTTCTAGATTTTTTGATGATGGCCATTCTGACCAGTGTGAGATGATATCTCATTGTAGTTTTGATTCATAGCAGTTCTTGTTTGTTCATTTTGTGAAAACCGGAAACAGATCACCTGATGCTAAGATTTATGTGGAAATGCCAAAGGGCAATAACAGACTTGCTCCACTAGATATTGAAACTTATTACTGAGCAACAGTAAGTAAGAAAATGTAATTCTGGCAAAAGAATAGACAAACAGACCAATGTAACAGAATGGAAAGCCCAGAAACAGTCTCAGGCACATATATGTTCACACACGGAGAGACCAATGTTGCCAGATTCCTGGAACAACAGCCCTACTCTCGAGTAATCCTGGGCAAGGCTCTTCCCTCCTCTGGATCGCAGTTTCTTCATCTATAACATCTATAATTTGGACTAGGTCACAAAATTCTGATTTGAAATAAACAGATTAATAAGCATTTCCAGTTAGCAGGGTGTCCCCAGGTCTTACTTCCACCTGAAAGCAAGAAAATCTGCTATGAAACCATTCCCCCTCTGCTTTCCAGGAAAAAGGAAAAGCATTGACTTATGCCCTGTGTCCTGCCACCTACAGATTTTATTCCAAAATATTCTGGTCAGTTGAATATAAAAGAGTATAGCCTGCTGAGTCTTGCAGTGTTTGCTCGTTTAGGAGGCATACAAGGTAGCAGATGAATGGGTAGACCTTGGTTTTAAAATACTGCTTTTCATTTATACACGTATCAAAGTTTCTAATCAAACTATTTAAGCTCTTTGAGCCTCAGTTATCCTTATCTGTGAAAGGACAGTTATGGTGAGGATTACACTGAATAATGCTTGTAAAGCACTTAGGAGAGTGTCCAGCGCACAGTAAGCATTTCATAAATGAAAGTTGAAAATATACTGGGGCTGGGTGTTGGGGCTGTGGTGGTGATGAAGACAGGATGACAGAAATAATAAACTAGACATGTGAGGATTTACCACAGTGTCTAAAGTATGGTTAGTGCTCAATAAATATGTGTGGTATGGGGAAGTTACGAATTTCCTGGACTCTCACAAACTCTTGCTTATAGTGTCAGACTCCCTCTGAAATGATAACTAGATTACTAATAATTTCTGCCTTCCATTACTACTGAAGACTCGGCTTGCTCCCATGTCCCCAGCACACACACACACGCGCACGCACACACACACACACACACACCCCCAGCCTCAGTTAACATGTTTCCCTTTCTTCCCATCCTGAGATTCTGAGGGCCCCTCTGCCTCGTGTGGTCAACTTGTACCTGGGGAACCTGCAGCCTGGCTAACGCCTACTTGATTTAATGAGGGTCTACCTTACCAGAGACAATACAAAACTGCCTATAAAGGAAATATTTCAAAACCAACAAGAAGCTGGGTACTACAAAGCCTTATTCCAGAACTTACACTTTGGCCTGGAAACATCTGCCTGGAAGGGAGGAACGGACAAAGCTGACGCCAGAAGGGGCTGCAGCCCTCTCGGTCCTTCCTTCCCTGCTGGGAAAGTCAGAGCACCTCTGGACCCGGCCACCCAAGATACCATAAATCAAGGAGCTTTGAAAGTCACAGATGAATATGCTAACCTGTAATTAACTGAAGGGGTTTTCCTAATGGCAGTTTTTGATTTGTAAGCTTATCAGACTCTTGTTCCTCCCTCTCTCTGCAGAGAGGGTTCCACCTGCCACCCAGGTGTTCGGATAGCCTCCTGATGCCTGCTGCTACCCCTCCTCTTGTCTCTCCCAGGAAGAGAATCTGAAACCTATCTTGGAAATCCACTAAAATGTTTTTTAAAAAACATTTTTCTCCAGTGAAATCCCTGTTACTTGTGAAAGGTTATTCGGTTGGGTGTTCAGTGGAACGAGAAAGAGCTCAGCTGCACCCTGGGTAAAGAAGAGCTCATCATTCCTCCACCCCTCAGCCTCTGAGTTCCAGCCACACAGCAATACTTCTCTCCTGGGTCCTCCCTCCCGGATCTTGCTGAGTGACAAGAGGGAACATCATCACTCTGCGTTGACTCAGGTGTGAAGTTCCAAATGCCCTGCAAATTGCTACCCAAAGCTGTGATCGTCCCAATTTCTCAAACCCAAAGAGGACTACACTCTGACTTAACATTCAGTCATCTCAACAAAGCAGATGTAGAAAAGCGAAGGTGGCAGCTGCTGTAACCCCCTCTGGGGCTCACCCTTTGTTTGATTTCCTAAGTACAGCAATTAACCAAGTCAGTCTTCTATGACAAACTGTTTTGAAAGAAGCAAGAGTATTAAGCGATTTAAATTACCTACATGCTCACTGTAAGCTCTGCATCGTCCTAGCACCTTGAGAGATACAGGACAACAACGTCATCCAACAAACCCCTATTTACAGCCATAAAGCAGGGCAGAGGCCTAGACTTAGCACACATGGCAGGAGGCTTGACCTTGGAAGCACTGGAGCTTGAGAAGGGCTGTAACCCACCATCTCACCTCCCCCAGACATCAGGGCCCACATTCACATGCAGTGAGCTCACACCTCTCCCATCAGCCCCTGGCCCCTACCCTGTGGAACAGAGAAATTCGGCCTCTGTGTGTTTCCCTGAGACAAAGGGACATCTACTTCAGCAGCAAGCAAACTTTTCCCATAGGAATACAGCCCTGAATTTTAAAAATCAAAGCCAATAAGAATAAAATATTTATAGTAATTTAGAACTACTTTTTTAGGAATATGTCTTCTATACTCTTGATGCATATTCTTCATAAACACTATCTACTTCTAGTGAACTGAGAAATCTCACAAAATTACCTTTAAACTGAGTTTCCAGATCTTTGACAAAAAGTATGCAGGCTAGCCTCTCAGAATCATAGATTCAAACGGAGTTTAGCAAGGAGAATCTCAGGACCCTATGCCAACTACTGTAAGGTTACCATGTGGTGTAGAATTCTGTTAATACTGAACTCACACTACCTCATTCAATCCTTGCAACAACCCTATGATGTAGTTATTATTATCCTCCCATTTTCTGGATGGGGAAGCTGCAGCACAGAGAGGTTAAGCCACTTGCCAACTGTCACATACAGAGCTAATAAGTGGCGGAGATGGGATCTGAATCCAGGCAGTCTGGCTCCAGTGTTCATGTCTTAACCATTCTTCCCGGAATGAGAAGAGACTGGGAGTGGGTGATACTTCACTTTGTGGGCAATAAAAGTTTAAAGTTTAATCAGCTTACATTTAAAATCCATTAGTGTTAGTTCATGGGCACCAGGGTCCCACATTCCCAGCTACGGTAACTTGTCATCCCCTTCTTACCTCCCCACACATGGGACGTAGCACCTCAGCCCTGCTCAAGATCACACAGCCCCACAATCACCATCACAGAATCCCTGCTGAAAAGGGCCAGACTCTTTCGCTACAAGAGGAGTTCGAGAACTGAGGTTACCCATCCCGGCCTAGTTCTTTCCCTCCCGCTGCTGACTGAAGGAACACCACCACACCAGGAAAAACGAGAAGCTGGTTAGCAGATACGCCAGAACAACAACTCTACTGTTCACAGCAACTGGTGAGAAAAGCATGGCCATGGGCAGTGTTGGGCGAGAGCTTCAGTGTGGCCCTCCTAACCTGCTCAGTTCTAGAGGGCAAGGGGTGGAAGGGGACCCATGTTTACTGGGCTCCCACTGTGCCAGTGTGTGTTCATGACCTTGGTCCACACCTGGAAAGTGGGCATGGTAATTTCCTGGCATAAATGAAGGCAGTGAGGCTCAGAGAGCTTGACTGGTTTGCTCAGCCAGGACATCACAGGCAGGGATTGGAACCTGGCTTTGTCTACCTTCCAAGGCCTCAACTGGATGCATTTTTTCATCCTGCCATGCTGTAAAAATTCTTTCTCAGATTTAACCAACAGGGTATCCTGATTTTTATTTAGCCAACAAAATAAATAAAAACATCAGTGAATCAGTATCAGTTTCTTAAAAATTTTTTTTTTCTATGTAAAACTTCAAAAATTTTAAAGGTCAAACAAAACAGTTGCAAAATTGTGATAAAGATTAAATATTGGGTAAAGGCTGCATACAAATTAAAAAGAACAGCCCAAGATCACCCCCAAACCACACACTACTATATATAAAATAATCAACAAGGACCTACTGTATAGCACAGGGAACGCTGTAATAACCTATATGGGTAAAGAATTCTGTAATTTCCTACATGGGTAAAGAATATTCTGTAATAACTTATATGGGTAAAGAATCTGAAAAAGAATGAATACATGTATATGTATAACTGAATCACTTTGCTGTACACCTGAAACTAACACAACATTGTAAATCAACTATACTCCAGTAAAATTTTTAAAAAACTAAAAAAAAAGATCACCCTCCAACAGTAATATGTAAACAGAAATACAAACTTGGAAAAATTTCAACCTCACAATCAGGTAAAATGCAATCAATGTATATAAGCTATTAAATTGGCAATTAAGAACTTATAAAACATAATGCTGGTACAAGAACATGCTATTGGAAGTGTAAATTACTACTATCCTTTTGGAAAGCAATTTAGTAATTTGTACCAAGAGTCATAGATGCTTTTGTTCACTCCTTCACCCAGTAATTCCATTTCCTGAGTCTATCCTAAGGGATTCATTTAAAATATGAAGAAGTTTTATGCAGCATGGATACCTTCTTTCTGCATTACTTACAAGTAGAGGATACGTGAAAAGCAGCTTAAACGTCATTCTGATAAGTGTTGGGATATTTAGTTAATAAAACATTACTCAGCCATTAAAAACGATGTAACAGAGTCTATGTAGCAAAATGGAAAAATACTGTCAAATGTAATATTGAGGACAGAATAACTGGAATAAGGATGTAAAAATAATGTAATTTATGTAACATGTGATTATGTAGACATGTGATTATCACTTTGGCAAAAAAATTGCCCATGACATGACAAAAGGAAACATACCAAAAAGAGAAAAGCGGGCGTACAGTTCAAAATATTGTATTCAGCCTCTTCTGATAGGTTCACATGCATTTGCCCCATCGTCCACTTTCCATGAGGCACTTTTTAAACAAAAGAGAGGGCTTCCCTGGTGGCGCAGTGGTTGAGAATCTGCCTGCCAATGCAGGGGACACGGGTTCGAGCCCTGGTCTGGGAAGATCCCACATGCCGTGGAGCAACTAGGCCCGTGAGCCACAGCTACTGAGCCTGCGCGTCTGGAGCCTGTGCTCCGCAATAGGAGAGGCTGCGATAATGAGAGGCCCGCGCACCGCGATGAAGAGTGGCCCCCGCTCGCCGCAACTAGAGAAAGCCCTCGCACAGAAACGAAGACCCAACACAGCCATAAATAAATAAATAAATAAATAAACAAAAGAGAACCACAGGTAGGGTGGTACTCTTGTCTGCTGTGATGGACACTAGCCCGCTTGGGGGGCATTGCCAGGGGGTGAGTTTCCAGAAGGGAGCATGAAGGGCGGCTCACAGCATCCCTTCTTTCATGTGGTTTGTGGGCAGCGTCTGTGCTGTGTTTGTGTTCTGACCCTACAAAGGTTACTTCTGATCCAGTAACTAGTTGTGGTTTAGGGGCTACACTGAGGGTTACGGGGGAAAACCATGCAAACTGAACTGTAAAAGCTTTTTAAAGTTTCTTTTAAAACTTAAGAGAAAAACAAAACAAAACTGAGGACTGTCTGTGTTTTTGTCTGTCTTGCACCTCAGGAGCAGAGGGTTTCCCTGCATCACATGCAGCAGTTCTGGGCACAAGATTAACGTGGTCCAGGTGAAAGCTCTGGATTTCTCTGTGCGTGTGCTTCTCTCCCTGTAGCCCGATTCCACCTCCCTCACCCCACAGGCAAACTGTCGAATGTGCTTGAGGTGTATCTTTATGTTTGCTCACAAGATGTGCGATGGGTTTTCCTGTGTGCCTACTTTTAACTTATGGAAATACTGGTTTGTGTATCTCATTTTAATTTTCCACTGAGCACTATGTTCTTAAGATCTCTCACATTGCCGTGAGCAACACAGTGAGGTCTCCACCAGGGCATTTAGTGCTATGCCCTCTCCCGGCCCATCGCTCCTTCACCCCTTTTCTCCTTCCTCCACTCCCCTACTGGTCTGCACATGGTATGGCACAATATCCACAGTGCCAAGTGAGTATGATGGAATTTCTTTAAGTGCCTTTATTACTTTTCTTTTTTTAAAAAATTTTTTGGCTGTGCCTCACGTCATGCCGGATCTTCGTTCCCTGACCAGGCACCTGCACCCCCTACAGTGGAAGCGCTGAGTCTTAACCACTGGACCGCCAGGGAAGTCCCACCTTTATTACTTTTTTAAAGGGAAAACTGCACTTGATGTTTGTAGTTTTCAAGAATGTATTTTTCTTGTATGTCAAGAACTCTCGGTGGTAACTTTAATCATTAAGAATAGTTAAATAGGGGGCTTCCCTGGTAGCGCAGTGGTTACGAATCTGCCTGCTGACGCAGGGGACACGGGTTCGAGCCCTGGTCCGGGAAGATCCCACTTGCCGCGGAGCAACTAAGCCCGTGCGCCAGAACTACTGAGCCTGCACTCTAGAGTCCGCGAGCCACAGCTACTGAAGCCTGTGTGCCTAAAGCCCGTGCTCCACAACAAGAGAAGCCACCACAATGAGAAGCCTGCGCACCGCAACGAAGAGTAGCCCCCGCTCACTGCAACTAGAGAAAGCCCGTGTGCAGCAACAAAGACCCAATGCAGCCAAAATAAATAAATAAATAAATTTAAAAAGTGTACTCTTAATTTCTCTTATCCTCTCTTAGACCTAGTTTGAAGTGGCTTCTTTGAGAAGGGCCACAGGTGGCCGCCTAAGACCCTCGAGGTCTGGATCTGAATTCCAGAGATGGCCGGAGGCTGCTGCCGCTCTTTGATGGCATGATTCTGTAACCTGGTATCTCTGAGGTCAAGCTTTGATCCTGAAACTGACACTCTGGGAGCCACGTATGTCTCCGTGAGTGCGTACAGCAGGAAAGCATGAAAGGAAGCGGGTTTAGCTGGGACAGGAGCAGGGGGAACGTCCCCACGGAGCTCTGTGCCCTGCCTGTGACCCCATCACAATAAAAGCTGTTTATGACGGCAACTCTCTTTAGTCTGCACAGACTCCTTCCTCCGCACCTCATAACATTCGTGTGTGGGCCAGGGATGGGGCAATCAGCTCTGGACTAGGAGGGAAGAGGCCAAGGCTCTGAGGGTGAGGTGACCTGCTCAAAGTCACAGGGCAGAGAGGGATGGGAGTGACAGTCCAGCCTCCATTGGTGTGATCACCCCTCACCCTCTCCCCTCCACCACAGGGGGACAGCACACCTGCCCACTCTTTGGAAATCGGGGCTCTGACAGTCTGTGTCCGCCAAGGCCCTGGTGATCCTTGTCCCAGTGACTCTGTGCTCTGGGGATCACATTTCTACCAGTCCCTCCCTCCCATGATCCTGGTGAACCAGGCAGGGAGGCACCAATGAAAAACAGGAACCCCAAAGGGCCAGCTCCCCCTTGCTTGCAGGCATCTTTTTTCTGAGCTAGAAAAGATCTTAGGAACCATATCCGCCAGGGTTCTGGCAGGAAACAGATGGCACTCTCCAACTGGGTAATCTGAGGAGAGTTTAATAAAGGGACCATTTACAGAGGGGCGAGCAGTGGGTAGGGGAACCACAGCGCAGCGTTCTGGGACCAGTAACAGTGTCACATTTATACGCCAGGACCACAGGGGTGAGGGAGGAGAGGCTACTGGAACCTTAGACGAAGTGCCCTGTGGAGAGCACTGACGACCAGGGGCCCAGACCTGGTGATGCCTCAGGGAGGAGCCAAGAGAATCAATACTTGGGCCTCGCACCGCCACCCCCAATTCCCAGCGCCCTCCACTCACCCCTTTCATCTCCTGTCGGTTCTCCCCACCGGGTAAAGAGCACAGTAGGGGGCAGGAAGCCACGAGCCCATTCACACAGTCCCTACGGTCAGCTTCCAGAGCTCAGGGCAGGGCACAGAAGGGTGAAGAGTGGATCCGAGGGGCAAGCAGAAAACATCCACCCAGCCACCTAGCTTGAAAGGGATTGTGGCCCTGGGGGAAAGGCCTGGCCCAGAAAATCAAAGGATGAGTTGCAGGGCTGGGCGGGGCACTCGATCCTTCGGTGCCGGTCCACACTCCTCAGCTCTCCATTTGACCTGAGGATTCCTTTTGCTATTAGGAGGTGTTTATTTCTCATGCATGGATGGTGTATTCCAAAGCTACCCCTACTCCGTATAGTCTACACTCCCCCAGAGCGACTCCTCAGACACCTACTAGGTTCATACCTGGGTGCTACACCTCTGACCCAGAGTCAGGGTTCCCACAATTTAAAGGGACCAGCTCAGAATAAACACCTTGCAGCAGGTGCAGGCACGCAAACACAAAGGGGTGAGGAAAACAGGCCTGCGGTTCTGCAGTGAAGTCCAGCTGAGGCACAGGAGGGAAGAGGAAAGTCCTGCATCCAACCCCCCATCCAGACAGCCAGGACCTGCCCTCCATGAACCAGCAGAGCACCTCCCACTCTACACACATACAGAAATAGCTGTGCATTGACCCGTGAGTCGCCCAGGCCTGGAAAAATCCTCCAGGATATTTTAAAAATCACATGTTCTTCCAAGCCTTTTTAAACTCGACTGAAGAACTGGCTGGCTAAAAAAAGAGCAGATTATTGAGATGCTTTTGGTAGGCATTATCTGAGCTACAAATTCAAAACAAAAGATCAAAATGTTACTTGACTCTCAGTTTCCTTATATATTCCATAAACCTTTCCCAGACCAGAGACGTAGGGAAGGAAGGAGCAGAGGTTGGGACCACGTCTGCGTGAGGCAGCAAGGAGGTTTGCCCTGGACGTGTGGGATGGAAAGGGACTCATGGCCATGGACATGTTTTCTCCACGAGAAGGAGGCGGCGCAGAGAGCTGCAGGCTGAGCGCGCAGACGAGGGTGAGCTGGGCCATGCCCGGGGCCCAGTCTCGAGCCCACTGTGCACTAGGTGTTGACTCTTGGGAGCCTGGGGTGCAGCAGAGCTCTGGGCGGGGAGCTGGAAGGGCGCCTCCCGCCCCTGATGGGCTCCCTGGCTTCCATCTCTATCCCCAGGGGTCCCCGCTCCCTCTGCACACCTTGTCATGCTGTGAGGTACTCTCTCAGCTCGGGTCAGTTTAGGACCTGGGGTCCTCCACTCACTGGTGCGGGTCGTTTCCTCTGAAGCCTGATAGAGGGTCCCACCCCTTCTTCTCCTGGTGTCCGAAAGGGACCAAGTGAGAACCCTCCCCCAAAGGGAATTAGTACTCATCAGCCAAAAAAAGAACCATAACTAGCTTGGCTCTGCTCAGCAATCTGCCTTTCTTCTCTGCTTAAAAAGCAAATGTCACATAACCAAGTTCAAAGTTTCAGTGAAGGGTTGTTCTGCTGGCAGGTCTAACAGGCAGCCAGCCCACGAAGCCAACGCCATTCTATAGAATTCTTCAGGTTAAGGAGATTGACTACACGGCCCTCCAGCCCTGGGCAGGCTGAAGCGAGAGCTCCTGAGGCCACAAGAGCACGTGGTGGGGACCTGGGGAGGAAGGCAATGCCATTCAGTGACTTTCTGTTTCAACCGTTAGAGCCCAGGCATAAGCTGCTTGAATAAACCAGTTACCTAGGGGCAGCGGCAGTGGCAGGCCAGCTTGGGGACCGGCCAGAAGCAACTGCACGTGGACTGGGCAGGGGCTGGCCCCTCAGTGCAGCACTGTGGCCCACTGGAGCTTCTCTGGGCCAGAGCACGAATGCAGGGTGGAGGAGAGAAGGGGGACTCCTGGGCTTCTGTCCGAGAGGCCCCGGGCTGGTGCCATGAGGCCGGCGCAGGGCCCCAGTTGAGAGCCGTCTGGTGGGAGTGTGACATACCTTTGCCTTCTGTTTACCTGGACAGCCTTGTGATAACTCTTGTGATAACAGGGCCTCCTGGCCTGATTCTTGCCTTTGACCCTCGGGGCCCAGGTGTGCGAGCTCTCCCTGCATCCAGAATCACACAGACAACCTAAAAGCGCTACTGAGGAGACAGAGGAGCCTTATTCATCCCCCCTCCCCCTGGCCCCTTCCCAGATCACTGAACTCGGTGCTCCTGTCCTGTGTTGCCAAACAACTCTACTCCCTCCCTGCCCCCACCTCCAAAGGCGGTCTCACACCTCAGGGTTCAAAGTTGTTTTGCAGCAGCAGCAGCAGCTGTAATAACAGCCACAAGCAGGCCTCTGGAGTGAGTCACGGCTTCAAAGAATGTGCCTACACATTCCCTCATTCGTCCTGACAACTGGCCCTCGCCTCTCAGCAGCCTGGGATGAGGACGTGGCTAAAGGCGTCTTCCTCACCGAACACAAGGGTCTCCCCAGGGACGCCGGCAATGACACCAGCCACCTTTCCCTGGCTCTCTCCTCTGCCCTGAAGTCAGTATGCAGGGGCCCCGGCTGTCTCTCCAACAACCAGATGACAGGAAGCTCACCCCCATCTCAAACAGTCTCCAACAAAAACTGAGGCCCACCCGGGGGATGGTGTTTTCTGGAGCACAACTCACATGGACTCAACGTGCATGACGCCCCGAGAGCTGTGCAATCCTGTGCCCTGAGACTCCCCGAGGTAACGGGTCGCAGAGCACGTGGGCTCCAGCAGCACCTGCCCCAGCCACAGGGCTCTCTCTGTGGAGGAAAGAAGCCACAGTGTGTCCTGTGGCTAAAGGGTGACGAGTGGCCACTGGGATAGGAAGCCTCTGCCTGACCACAATGCTCCTCACCGAGGGGTTACTGACTCACCCCGGACACTGTCTCTTCTGGGGGGTCTGAATGTGAGATGCAGCCATGGCAACAGAGGTGACAGTTGGCTTGAGTCAGTAGAGTGAGGAGTAGAAGGAAGAGAAAGATGAGGGCGAAGAGGCCAGCTTTCCAAGCCAGGAAGAATCGCGAGCTGTGGCAGGGAGCCATGGATGCCCGATTTGAAGTGATGGCAGGACAGCTCGTGCCCAGAGCTCCTGGTACCTCCCGGACAACAAGGTGCCAGAGGGCCTGCTGGGAAGCACAGAGACCCACGGGGAATGGACTGTGTGTTGCTGGGACCCATGTCTGGGTCTCCCCATCCCTGGGGATGTCCCAAGCCCTAAGGCAAACCGGGCATGCCTCTAGTGAGTTGAAAGAGCCTGACTAGACTAGGGAGGAGGAACCACTGAGCCTCAGCGAGATGAAGTGACTTGCTGACACGGATGCTGATAGCTGCTGACCCATCAAACATTCCTTGTCTCCCTTTCTAACTGAACCCTGATTTCTTTAGGGACGGCAATGTGTCCAGCTAAACCTTCTCCCACAGAGTCCCTTACAGCCAGGTGGCCATGTTCTGGCCAATGAGACATAAGCTGAGCGTTTCAAAAAAAGCTTTTGCTTTCCTGATCCAGGAGCTGCCCCACTTTCTCCCTTTCTGCTTCTTCCTGCCTCAGATGCAGCCATCTCACAACCATGAGGACAAAAGCCACAAGGCGGGGATAGTGGAGGTGGGAAGATAGGAGTGGGTCCCTGAAGACACCGCATGAGCCCGGGGTTGGCTCCCTCCAGAATTCTCATAATGTCGGAAAAGTAACTACCTACTTGTCTAAGTCACTCTCGGTTGGGTTTTCTGATCTTTGCAGCTGAATGCATTCCTAACAGCTGCACCTGCCTGAGTCACAGAGCTGCTGGTCAGTGGGGCAGCTGGGACCCTAACCAGGTCTGTGAGACCCTGAGCCCGCCTTGCTTATTTTCACTGGGAGACACTACCGCCTGCTCTCAGAACAGGAGGTCTGCAAATTAACAAGTTGCTGTATGTAGAGCACCTGAAGCATCATAGCAAATGCCCAATAAATATCAGCCACTGTTACTATCATTATTATTAGGTCCAGTAGGCTCCAAGCCACTTAAAGCTCCTCTGTTTCAGACCTAAGACCACAGCCGCATGGGACCAAGAAAACGGTGTCTCTCTTTCTGAGGAAGAGAGAGCGAGGAAGGGCTAGGTCCTTTGGCCTCACAGGGCTACTGGGAGCAGAGGGGTTGTCCACTGGGATGGACTCCCATGCCCAGAGCCTGCTTGTCCCCAGGAAGAGCAGCACAAACACACAGTGACCCCTGTCATGATCAGTGGATCTGAGGACTCCCTCCCTGGTCCTTCAATCTGGATGCACAGAAAGCCAGACAGAGGCCCCGCGGAGGGGTCTGAACAGGTTTAGTTTGGGCCACCAGGCACCCTTGCAAACTCACACATTTCTCCTCCTTCCCCAGACACAGAAGTGTGTCTCCTGAAACTCGGATATTCCCACTTTTACAAAAGAACACCAGAAACAATCTAAATGTCTAATAGTGAGGTACTATTAAAATGATGCTGTGCTCACAAAATGGAATGAATATTCTGTAGTCTTTAAGTATATTCTCTAAGGACTTTTTATAACACGAGAAAAATTCTCATGTTATGTGAAAAATAGCTGGCATGTTTCCCTTACGACATTTATGCATATACATACGTAAGAGAAATTTAAAAGGAAGAAGAAAAATCTTAAAATGCTAACAATGGTGAACACCTTTAAGTTGTGGTATTATGGATGACTTTTGTGGCTCTACACCTTTCTATATTTTCTAAGATTTTAATAGTTCCTTTTATAATCATATGAAAAATCCTTATAAGTTGAAGAAAGGGGAAAGTATGTTCATGACAGAACTTGTGACATTATCATTATTTGGACAGGATATCTGGCTTCAAAACGTGCTGTTTGCTAACAAACAGTGCTCATTTCAGGGAAATGTTTAAAAATGGAAGAGAGTCCCGATGTGGCAGTCTTTAGTTCCCAGCAGAGGAAAAGCAGCTTCCTCCCTTTACTGGGGCCTGGTCTGGAGGCACATTCCTTACCTCTCTGAAGCAGCTCTGATCTGAGACCCCGCTTACTGGGTTCCTTGAGAGAACATCCTCTCTGTAAAAGACCCTGGGGGTTCTGAGATTACTCTGGACTGATTCCATCAATAAATATGAATACGGACCACCTCTGCCCCATTCACAGACCACAAATCTATGAGACCCTTGGAGAGCTGTGGCTTGGTGTTTAAATGGTTTTGATGAGGTCAGGACATGGTTTCTTTCCCTAATACGATGAAAAGTGAATGAACGCTAAGAAACATGTTTTCTCTGCAACAGGGCTCTCTGTGTAACCGGCACTCCATCAAAGATCAAACTTGTGTCTTTGGAACCAGGTCTAAGCCAGTCATCAAACCACCACTGCAACGGCAAACGTACCAATGAGAGTGCTCTGAGCTACCTTTCTTTCTGTTTTTCCTCCCAAAGAGTCTGTGTTCCCACCTCACACAACTTTTTCAACATATCATTTCTTTCCTCACATCAAATGTCTGAACCCAGTGGTCTGAAAATAACAATATTTCCAGCATCTTTCCTTCACTCTCGACACAAGCAGATGTCCACCTAGACCTGGATGCTTAGAGATGAAAGTTAGTTTTTCACCACCTACCCAATGGTTCAATATATTGGGACATTTTTTTCTGGGCCAAAGATCAAAACACACCAGAGATTACAATAAAACCATTATTAAAAACTCATGCAGTAACAGATTTTCTTTCAACACAAGAAATTGTGTTGTCCCATACAATTTTCAGACTCTGTTTCCTTGCATTCGGGAATTAACCAGAATGATACAAGCAAGTTCGTGTTACTCAGACCCATCTGTGACATATGCAGAAGCATTGGAAGGCTTCCCCTGTAACCCCCACCCAGTTTAAGGACATAATCAGTCATTTTTTTTCACAATGTTAAAGTTCAATAGCTTGAAATGTTACCGGTCTGTGAAAACCAACATTACCACACAGCAACAGCTCACGGCTCTGATACCCAGAATACGGAATCTGTAATATATCTAACAGTACAATCTAGACTTTATGAAGTAAGAGTTGGTTAACAGAGCAACATAACATTGCAAGAGGAAATATTTAATCTGTTTGAGCAACAACTTTTTCCAGCCAACAGATCACAGAATGCTGGAACTGGATGGACCTTGGAGACCCTTCTAAGCTACTTTCTTCAACTTAAAACCGGGTCCCGGGCACCCCTCCAAGGGCGTGTGATTGGAATAAAGCCTTACAGTGGGAGGCGGGGAGGCGGGGCGGCTCTCATCTGGACTTCCTGCATTTCTGGGTACTAGTACATAACATTTATGTTAAAGCATTCATCTCCCTCCCTTGCCCAAACACACAATGTATGTCTCCTCCCTAGCTATGGAAACCCAAACCTGGTTTTCAAGGCCTTGGTCCCACCTTCCCAGGTTTATTTCACATCCCTCCAAACATCTGCACAGGCTCCCTTCTGAACCAGATACCGTCTTCCGTGCTGAAGGCCCCTGTCCTCTTAGTATCTAAAACATCCCCTCCTCCAGGCAGCCTCCAGGGTTCCTCCGACCTAAAATGCTCTCACTCTGCTGAACAACACGCCAACTTGTCCTTACCTCCTTTAGAGAATGTATGGCATTCTGTGCTCTATTATTTGTATGTTTGTTTTATATGCTTCATTAGATTGCAAGTTCCCAGAGGACAGGGGAAAAGCTTGATTCATATTAATCAATTAATTAATTATTCCATGGTCCTTTGCTTATAGTAGCTCTCAGGAAACTCAGAACAAATGTATGCACAACACATTTTTCTTGTCTATAAAGGCAGATCCCAGTAAGGCTCGGCTCAACTGCGTTTCAGTAATTACTGTGTACATGGAATTAAAAGCACACTTTTCCTTCACCTTTTCTCCCCAACATTTTATTATGAAAAATTTCATATAGACAACAGAGTATGTTTAAGGTCACCTAGATTCTACCACTAACACTTTACTATACTTGCTTTATCACATATCTATATACATATCCATTTTCCTGTCCATCCATCAATCCGTCTAGTCTTTTTGATGTATTTCAAAGTAAACTACAGATGTCAGACTTCCCCTAAATAATTCAGCATGCCTATCATTAACTGCAGTTCAATACAAATTTTTTTCTTTTGAGGTAAAATTCACACTCAGTGAAGTGTCCAAGTCTGAAGTGTACGTTCACTGAGTTTAGACAAATATATACACCTGACTAAAAAACCCCTTACTCCTCCATAAAGAACCACTGTTTTGATTTTTTTTCCCCACCATAGACTAGTTTTGCCTGTTCTAGAATTTCTTATAAATGGAATCATATAGTATATACTCTTTTTGTGGAAGGCTTCTTTCACTCAGCATGTTTTTTAGTTTCATAAGTGCTATTGCATCTTACGAATGTAATTTTCTCCTCAGTATTGCTGAATAGTATTCCACTGTATAAATATCCTATTGCTTGTTTATCCATTTTCCTATTGACGCCTAGGCTTTGTGTTTATTTGTCAACATATATTTCAATTTCCCTTGCATACATAACTATGAGTAGAATTGCTGAGGCAAAGAGAAGGTGTATATTTAGTTTTATAAGAAATGCCAGACTTTTTCCAAAGTGATTATACCATTTTATATTTCTACCAACATTGCCTGAGGTTCAAAATCGTTGTGAGAAGGTGTCTGATGTTGAATTAGACATTTTTTTTTTAAATAGACACAGACACAGGGCTATTCAGATTTTCTGTTTCATCTTGTGTCAGTTTTGATGAGTTGTATTTTTCAAAGAATTTGTACAGTTCATCTAAATTGTTTAATTTTTTGGCATAAAATTGTTCGTAACATTCCATTATTTTCCCAATGTTTGTAGTCCCTCTCTTATTCTGGATATTGGTAATCTTTGCTCTCTCTCTATTTAATAAATTTTATTGACCTTTTAAAAGAACAAGCATTTGGATTTATGGATTTTCTCTATTTTTTGGTCTACTTTCCAGTTCACTGATTTATGCTCTTATCTTTACTATATCCTTCTTATTACTTATATTGTGTACTTTTCTTAAGAGGAACCCTTTAGTCACTGATTTTTAGATCCATATTGTCCAATATGGTAGCCAATAACCACATGTGGGTATCAATTTAAATTAAATAAATTAAAAATTCAATTCCCTAGTTACACTAGCCACATTTCAAGTACTTAATAGCCACACATGGCTAGTGGCTACCAGACTGGACAATACACATACAGGACATTGCCATTATCACAGGAAGTTCTATTGGACAGCACATTTAAGACCTTTCTTTTTTCTAATACAAATATTTAAAGCTATCAAATTTCCTCTATATACTATTTTAGCTGCATCCTACAAATTTTGATATGCTGTATTTTCATTATCATTTAGTTAAAAATATTTTCTAATACCTTGTGATTTCTTCTTGAACCATGAATTATATACAGTGTGTTGTTGCATTTTCAAACATTTGGGGTTTCCCTAGATATATTTCTGTTATAGATTTCTAATTTTATTCCATTGTGGTCAGAGGATACCCTATATTCTCTATATATTTCAAACTTTTAAATTTTATTGAGACTTGTTTTATGGTCCAGCATTTCGACCAACTTGGTAAACATACCATGTGCGTTTTAAAAGAATGTGTATTCTGCTGTTGTTGAATGTAGTATTCTATATCAATGTGCTTTAGGCATTCATCTATGCCTTTACTGATATATATATATATATATATATATATATATATATATATATATATTTTTTTTTTTTTTTTTTTTTTTTTTTGTATAATTATTCTATCAATTGCTGACAGTGGAAAATCTCCAGCTCTGGTTGAGAAATTTTTTTGTTTCTCCCTTTAATTCTGTGAATTGGTATGTAAGTTGCTGCATGGCAACTTTTACTTCACTAGAATGAAATAAAAAGTTGTGACTAAAAGATTTACAGGGCTTCCCTGGTGGCGTAGTGGTTGAGGATCTGCCTGCCAATGCAGGGGACACGGGTTCGAGCCCTGGTCTGGGAAGATCCCACATGCCGCGAAGCAACTAGGCCCGTGAGCCACAACTACTGAGCCTGTGCGTCTGGAGCTTGTGCTCCGCAACAAGAGAGGCCACGACAGTGAGAGGCCCACGCACCGCGATGAAGAGTGGCCCCCGTTCGCCGCAACTAGAGAAAGCCCTCGCACAGAAACAAAGACCCAACACAGCCAATATAAATAAATAAATAAATAGCGTTCCCTTTTAAAAAAAAAATGTGTTTAAAAGATTTACAAAGCAGTTTTTGGTATCTCATTAATATGCTGAAGTCTACAATGAACCATGTTGCTTATTTGGGTGTTAACAGTAGTGCTGTTTACCAAGACCCTAAAAATAACAGTTTTCCTCTAGAAGTTCTCAAGTACCATGTTTTTATCTACTTATATTTTTCAAACTTGCTAATCTGAACTAATTATGGGAAGGAGCAGCTTGCATTTTAAATGTTCTTTAAAAAGTGTATTTTTGGTTCTACTTCTGGTATGGCCAAGTAAGCTCCTACTGGACTGGTTCTCCTGGAGAAAATAACTAGAAACTCTGGAGAAAAATTGAAAACACAACTACCTGAAGGCACTGCAGAAAGATTAAAAAGTAGGCAGATTCAAGAAGAAGGCTGACACTCGGAAGAAGGGAAAACATTTCGATGTGTTCCTCAATTTCATGGCTCTTAGCCTGGTGGCAGGCTGTAGTCAGTGGCATGTGAGGTGGCTAAAACTCCAATAGAAAGCATGCAGTCCTTGGGGGACAGATTTCGGGACAACCACAGACACTGGAAGTAAAGAGAAAATCCCAGAAAGTATAGAGCCAGCAAGAGAGAGACACAAATTCTGTGTTAAAACTCTGCCCAATTTCCGGCTGACTCCTGAACCAGGAATGTATGGAGCAGACTGTAAGCAACCTGGCTAAAGATGAAATAACTGAGCCAAGAACTGAGGTGCTGCCCAAGAGACAGAGTTTGTGGTTTTAGTTCAATCTAGCTAACCGAGAGCTAAGGCAAAAACCAAAACAAACAACAATCTGCCCCCAAAAACTTCTTCAGAAGAATATAAGAGAAGCCACAGTATTCGTAATATAATAGTATAATGTTCAAAATACACTCTAAAATTATTACATATACAAAAATAAAACAGGATGCAATCCAACCTCAAGGAAAAAGACAATCAATAGTGATCCCAAGATAACCCAGATGTTACAATTTACAGACAATAATTTTTTAAAATTATTTATTTATTTATTTATTTTTGGCTGTGTTGGGTCTTCGTTTTTCTGCGCGAGGGCTTTCTCCAGTTGCGGCAAGCGGGGGCCACTCTTCATCGCGGTGTGCGGGCCTCTCACTATCGCGGCCTCTCTTGTTGCGGAGCACAGGCTCCAGACGCGCAGGCTCAGTAGTTGTGGCTCATGGGCCCAGCCGCTCCGCGGCACGTGGGATCTTCCCAGACCAGGGCTCGAACCTGTGTCCCCTGCATCGGCAGGCAGACCCTCAACCACTGCGCCACCAGGGAAGCCCCCAGACAATAATTTTTAAGCAGCTATCATAATTATGCTCAATGGTCTAAAAGAATATATGAAATATATAGGAAACCTTGGCAGAGAAATAGAAACAATAAAAGAGAACAAACTGGAAGTTCTAGAACTAAAAAATACAATATATAAAATTTAAAAAAAAATCACTGGATGAGCTTAACAGAATGGAGATGATAAAGGAAAGAGTCAATGAATTTGAAGACAGACTGATAGAAACGATCCAATCCGAATAGAGAGAAAAAAAAGATTGAACAAAATATAAACAGAACATCACACCTGTAGGACAACATCAAAAAGTCTGCCATAAATCTGCCTGCCAGTGTAGGGGACACGGGTTCGAGCCCTGGTCTGGGAGGATCCCACATGCCGCGGAGCAACTGGGCCCGTGAGCCACAACTACTGAGCCTGCGCGTCTGGAGCCTGTGCTCCGCAACAAGAGAGGCCGCGGTAGCGAGAGGCCCGTGCACCGCGATGAAGAGTGGGCCCCGCTTGCCGCAACTGGAGAAAGCCCTCGCACAGAAACGAAGACCCAACACAGCCAAAAATAATAATAGTAATAAATAAATAAATAAATAAAAATTTAAAAAAAAAGCCTGCCATAGTTGTAACTGTAGTTTCAGAAGGAGAAACGAGAGAGAACGGGGTAGAAAAATATTTGAAGAAATAATGGCTGAAAATTCTTCGAATTTGGTATAAAACCTAAATTTACAGACTCAAGCAGCTCAATGAACTCCAAGCAGGATAAAACAAAAGATAAAGAAAAGATCTTGAAAGCAGCCAGAGGAAGATGCTACATTACATAAAGGTAACAATGATTCCAGGGACCACTGACTTTTCATAAGAAACCAAGGAAGCCAAAAGGTGGTATAACAGCATCTGGGGAAAAAAATCTTCAACCTGGAATTCTATATCCAGTGAAAATATCTTTCAAAACTGAAGGTGAAATAAATATACATTATATCTGTCATATCTCTTTTAATCAAAACTTTTTCTTTTACACTAAAAGTTGGTTAGCCACACAGCAGTTTGTACACCAATTCATAGAAACTGTAAGACACATGTTTTAAAATTAACAGTAATTAAAATATCAAGTGAACTGGGGGGAGAAAAAAAAACAAAACACCTCAGGTTTTCCTTTAAATTGAATAGTGGGTAAGCAGTTATTTTTATGTAATCTGACCTAAGACTGGGAATCATTTACATTCTGCCAGGATTTCCTGGTCTAAACTGTCTCTTCTCCTCCCTCCTTTCCTACAATTATGCCACTAGGAAAATGAAGAAATAGTTATATTTATTCCTCTAAACATTATTCAGGCCTAGAGAAAGAATGCAGAACTGGTCATTAAAAACTCACCTGCTAAGGTTCAAAATGAAGGGTGGGCAAACTATCAGGCATGAAGAAAGAAAACAGACAGGCAAAGGTATTCTGAAAGGACACATTCAAGTTGAGAATTAACTGCAAATGTTGCCAATGAGTCAATATTTGCATTAGAAATCTCAACCTGAATTAACACATTTGTTGGATTTGTTAGTCCAGAAACAGTGCCCAAGAGAGCTCTGGAAGTGTGACCTTCTCCTGCACATCTGCTCTGACTTTTACAAGTTCTCTGTATTCTTTTTAAAGCTGCTGCTAAGTGTTCATTTTTGTTCAAAGGATTACCAAACAACCTGTTGGTAACACAAAGATTCCCTTCATACTGGCCTTCCTTAAACCTAGAAGCAGACTGCTTTCCAAACTGTTAACATCCCGAGCTGACTGCCAAATACAGTTATTAACTAGCCTCTGATATCTAAACAACAGCTGTGTTCTGTCCTGCTAAAAGGCAGCCTCACCCAGACAGTGCCTCTTAAAGGTCAGATGTGTCCTGCAGCAGGAAGTCCACTCCATGGTTGATGGCACATGCCGGCACGACGGAACAGTCTATGTTTGTCCCAATCCCCTTTCCTCCCTTTTGGCTAATCTTCAACGGGTCGTAAATGTTCAGCTCGACCTGCACAGGAAGCGGGGGCCTGAGACTTCATCCTGCCTGCTCACTGCTGTTCTTGCTCTTACACAAACTCTCTTCACTGAAGATCATCTTAGAGATGCCACTGAAAACGGTGTTGACGACAAAGGGTCAGAAGATAAAGTACAAACACTCACCTCAGAAGCAAGTACATTTGTTACGTATTTATCAAGTGTCAGGCCCTGTTCCAGCGTTTTCTTACAATATCCTCCCCCCCATGTCATATAAGGATCATCTCTCCCATTTTACAGGTAGGGAAGCTGCAGCTGCTCAGAGCATTTAAATGAACTGCCCACGGTCACATTGCCTTGGAGGGATACCGCGAGACTATCCAATTCTTTTTGACTCAAGTCCAAGGGTCTTTCTACTCTGGCAACCTTCAAAAGTAGAGACACCCTTCAAAACTCCAACTGGATTAAAAAAAAAAAAAAAAAACTTGTCATATTGATGGGAGGTAGGTGGAAAGTTGACTTAAAAATTTACCTGGAGGAGTAAATGCATAGGAATAGCTAATGTCATTTTAATAATAATGATGGAGGACTTGCCTGTGCAGATATTAAAATATTTGTTATAAGGCTAACGTGTGAAATAGCGTGGTATTTGTTTACCCCCACAGTGCCTGGCTGATAGTAAGTACTCCAAAAATGTTAGTTATCATTATTATAATATGCTAAGTACATTTTATACATATTATGTTACTTAGCTTTTTTTTGGTAGGAACATTGTGAGGACAATTTTATTCCCATTTTATAGATCAGGAAACAGGCACAAAGAGTTTAAATAACTTGCTAAAGGTCACAAAGTAAGTAAATGGAGTATCTGGAATCCCAACTAAGGCTGTCTGACTTCAGAGTTAAGGGTACTATTACAACACTAATATTAATATCAAAAGTCTGGGAGAAATTAAATGTTCATCAATAGGGGACTCAGATAAATCAAAGTGTATCAGTATAAAGAATATTCTTGAGAAAGAGGCAGGTCTATAGGATATGAAAAGATGCCTATAATTTATGTCGACAGAACAAACATATTGCATTGCATATGATCTCATTTTTGTTGAACAATAACCATATACGTGTGGTCACAGCTGTTTGTGAAGATACATATATGTATATACATATATATGTTGTACAAAGTTGTACATACATACATATATACCATCCTTTTTGTAACATAGCTTTGTATTGTTTCAATCTGTTACAAGCATGCATCACTTCTATAATAAACAAGATTTTTAAAAATGGCTCACTACCTAGAAGATAAAAGAAAGATGTTCTGTCCAAAGGAAAACGCTTCCACGAACAGGTTAAATCACGACTAAATGAAAGTGCAAGGTGTCCTCCCCAGCTAGGAGTTTGGTACAATGGTTCCCCGATAAAATGGCACGCCAGGCCTGGTGTAGAAGAGGACAGACAGGGCTTCGATGCAGCCCAGTCTACACAGACAGCTGCGTCCTCGCTTGTGGCTGGCCTGGTGCCCTGCACACCTGGGTGTAGGAGTAGAAAGCTGCTTCCCTGTATAGTCACTTCTTTCAGACAGTGCTGGTCAATAGGAGTAGGGTATAGAGAAGTGAATGGCTACCTGACTATTGCTATGGTCTCAGTGGTCCAATTCTAACGAGACTCAGGGAACCCAGACAGGGATTAGTCTGCACTGGGGCAGGCCCCAGACTTATGATAAGGCACCTCTGTCAGCAGTGATGATGGATGGAGAGGTCACCCCCTGGATGAGGGGTGTGGGTGGGGGAAATCTGGTCCGTTCTGTGTTCTCTAGATAGATCACTGGGTCAGGCCAGCCAGAACCCTTAGTACCACACCCCAACTCCAACCTGGAGCAGGGGTGCGAATGGGATAGCCCAGTGTGCCCACTGGTTAACTCTGCTCCCTGGGGCTGGCTTAGAGACACACTGTTGAGTCATACCAGCCAGCTTCACATGGTAAAGAAGTGGAATCGTCATCTGATGCTATATTCAGCTGGTTGGTGCATTTCAGATAGAGTTTCCCTGAAGCTGTCTCAACAGTAAAGTGGCAAATCATTTTCTAAATCCATCTATGTAGGGGATTTTCTCCTTCCTTCCTTCCTCCTCTTTCCTCCCTTCCTGTTATGAGGCATACACCCGTGCTCAGCCTTATAACCTCATCTGAAACTCGGTATGACGCTGGCAGGAGACGGCCCAGTCACCTGCCAATGGACAGGGAGGCTATCCCGAGACAAGAAACATGGAGACAGAGCCTGGATTTGACAGAGACTCTGACTGTGTGCTCCCATCTGCCACGCCGCTGATGCCTGTGGTGACAAAAGCTTAGATGATGCAGGCTTGAGTTTCCCACTGATGGTCAAACTTTTGACCTTTTCTTCCTTTTAATTTATTTTCATTTTTCTCAGAGCAAACAAAAACACATGGTTTAAATCAAACTGCTCAAAAATGCTGAAACCAAAAAACAGTACCCTGAGGCAAACACTTTCAATGCTCTTAGCTTTTTTTTTTAGTATATAAATTTATTTATTTTATTTGTTTTTGGCTGCACTAGGTCTTCGTTGCTGTGCGTGGGCTTTCTCTAGCTGCGGCGAGTGGGGGCTACTCTCCGTTGCGCTGTGCAGGCTTCTCATTTGTGGTGGCTTCTCTTGTTGCGGAGCACGGGCTCTAGGCGCGCTGGCTTCAGTAGTTGTGGCGCAGGCTCAGTAGTTGTGGTGCACGGGCTTAGTTGCTCCATGGCATGTGGGATCTTCCCGGACCAGGGCTCAACCCCATGTCTGCCTGCATTGGCAGGCAGATTCTTAACCACTGCGCCACCAGGGAAGTCCCGCTTTTAGCTTTTTTAAAAAACCAAATAATATGTTAATATTGCCATTTCTTGGTTTATCTATTTACCCTTCACCCATTAACTTCCTGTTATAATTGCCTAGATTTAAGCTCTTTTACACCACCTACCACATTTCTCCTTCCCTTACATTATTATGATAAAGAATTGTTCACTGAAAAGTCAAGGAGTTAACTGATTTTTTTTTCCCTTCTACAATTTGTTTTCCTTGGAGTTAACACTCCCCTCTTGGTTTCATTTCCTTCATTTTCTATGCACTTACATTCAGGTTTTTCCAAACACTCTCCCTGAACTATCAATATATATACAAATATGATTTTCCAAATGGCTAAGTACAGCAGATACTCTGTGAATTCCAAAGTAGCCAGGCCTATTTTATACACATTGGGCTTCTCCAGGCTGTTTTCCTGTGTTGGTTCCCTGCCTTCTGAGTTCTATTTCTCTTTCCGTTTTTATTTATTTCCTCATTTTGCTCAAGTATTTATTCTGGTTGTTTCCTAGAAAAGGATCCACAGAAAGCAAAATTTTGAGTCCTTGTAGATTTAAAAATGTCTTTGTTCTACCCTCACACTTTATTGAAAGTTCAGCTGAGCATAAAATTCTAGATGGAAAATAATTTTCCCTCAGAATTTTGCTGACTTTGTTCTGTTGACTTCTAGCTTCCAGTGTTGATATTAAGAGCTCTTTTAGCATTCTGATTTTCCTTCTTTTGTTTGTGACTAGTTTTCCCCCAAAAGCTGTTACAATTCATTGTTTCTGGGGTTGTGAATGTTGATCACAGTGTGTCTAGGGATGGGTAATTTTTTTTCATTCATTGTGCTGGGCTCTAGACTGAAAGCTCCTTGACCTTCAGTTCTGAAAATTTTCTTGTATTATTTCTTTGGTAATTTCCTTCTGTTTTCTGTGTTCTTTCTCCTTGGAACTCCTATTCAGATATTCAAACTCCTGGATGTATCATTTAAATTTTTTATTTATTATTTCTCCCCTATTTTCTATCTCTTCATCTTTTCACTTTGCCTTTTGGAAACTCCCTGATTTTGTTTTTCAGCTCTTCTATTATACTTAAAAAGTGTTTCAGTTAGTTATATCTTTTATTTTCCAAGATCTCCTTCTTCTTCTCAAATATACTAGTTCACTTTTAAAAAACTTTATTATGAAAAATGTCAAACAGTTTGGTATTCAAAATAATGCTTCAGGGACTTCCCTTGCAGTGCAGTGGCTAAGACTCCATGCTCCCAATGCAGTGGGCCTGGGTTTGATCCCTGGCCAGGGAACTAGATCCCACATGCATGCCACAACTAAGAGTTCACATGCCACAACTATGGAGCCCATGTGCTGCAACTAAGGAGTTGGCGAGCCGCAACTAAAGGGGCCCACCTGCCACAACTAAGACCCAGCACAACCAAGTAAATAAATAAATATTTTTTAAAAATAATGCTTCACACATATGCACTCAGTGAGACTTTCCAGCCGTCGTCCTTCCTCTGCAGCACAGTGTGGTCCATGGTCTGCACTAACTGGGTATTAGGTGAACAAATGAAAGTTATAGCTGGCTAAGGCCTCCTGGCTACTGCCTGCCACCTGGCCATCAGGCTAGCACTCTGACCTCCCATAATGTTTGGACAGGCAGCAATAAAAAAGAATATATTCATCTTAAATTTTGCTCTCATTTGTAAATATTAAAAAATTATTTATTTTAAAGGACTTAAGGTAAGATTATGGATTTTCATCCAACAAGGCTTTCCTGGGCCTCATTCATCTCCAGGGACTTATTCCACAGCTGCTTCTTACTAAGGCAAATGGCAGGCTACCAAGTGAGCCTTACCGAGGCAAGCTTTCAGCCTGGCTCAGCTGACAGCAGCCCCCGTAGCACTCTCTCCATCCATGAATCTAAAGACCCTGGTTTGAGCATTATCTCCAAAAAGTTTGGGCAACCAATGAACTGTTATGGCTCCTCAGACAAGATGAGGATGATCCCTGTTTTTCTAAAGATAGTTCCAGAAACAAACTGACTTTCTGGTCTCTAGAAGTTTTGAGCCTTACGTTCTGATAAACACCAAGCAGTCTATTAAATGCCAGTCTTCTTTTAAAGAAATATTGCAGAACTCAAACAAGGCAGTCTAAGAAGTATTTTAGTGGCTAGCACATGAGATCACTTGCTAAGGGCTCACAGACTAGCATCTCTCATCCCAAAACAGAAATAAACCACTGTAATCTGCTTTCTAACACCCTTCTAGGGCTCTCCTGTACTTGGAATCTGAAGTATGGTACCACTACGTCTGAAGCACCGAGGAAGGGTAACTTGGCAGTGGGATACAGGAAGGTGATGCTTTGGCAATATATAAGTTGAGTTTTTTACATAAAAGTTTGATAAAACTTGATTTCAGAGATTTATTCAGCTTTGTGTCACTTTAGAGACTGATGCAATTGGTATTTTTAACTTAAAATATTACCAAGGAGTGAGAAAACACCTGCAATGTGGCTAATATAAGACAAACTTTCATACCTCCCATTGGCATTAGCTTGATATTTAACATTGGGAGATGTTTTTCAAGCCAACATGTGCCAAAATGTCACAGGGCATGCATGCATCCCCTAGACCTAAACTTCATGAAGCCCGCAGCTGCTGCCATGGCCTTCATCTATCACACCCGTCATCCTTGCGCTAACACATCTTTTCACAGCACCCTCTCCCCCACCTCTGGCTCTGCTCATCTGCGTGGTTGCAGCCTGTTATGTAACTGCCACCTTACCAAAGCACCAAAATGCTGAACTGCTGTAGAGCTGTTAAATTATGCAAGGCTTGACCTTATTGCTAGGAAATACCTAGCATATTTTAATTGTCTTCAGGGGTCCAGGCAGTATTTTGAAGAGCAATTACTACCTTATTAGTCATTCCTCTGATCAATGCTCATGCAACAAGGGGGAATTGGTAACTTTGGACAGATAACCGTGGAGAGCAGTGAGTCATCTCTTTAGATTCTCATTATTTCATCACAGTTTTCATGTAATAATTATAATAATTGTAATCCCTTACTGAACACTTACTATGTGCCAAACGCTGTTTCAAGGGCTTTTCATGCACTAATTTGTTATCACCATCCTGTGGGGTAGGAATTCTTTTTATTTTTTATAATATAATTATAATTAACTTTATAATTTTTACTCTCACTTTATAGATGAAGAAACAGGGGGCAAAGGGATGTCAAAGGTCACGCAGCTAGGAAAGGTGGAACTGAGGCACGAGCCCAGGCAGGCGGTGTGCCCAGAGTCTCGCCCTCATCACCATGCAGACGGCCCTTCCTCCCGCCAGCCTGGCCCAGGCACACGTTTGGGTTTGGTTTACGTGGATGCCTTATGACACAGAAAGTTGGCAGACCACAGAGCTTGGGCATCCACGCTTCGGAAGGTGCTCAGAAACACTCTGGCAAGGGGGGTGTTTCCAACAAGAATTCCACTACACTCAATATTTTGCCGAGGTATGCCTAAAAGGACTTTGAAAAATAACTTGGCTCCTGGGGCCAAATGGCCACGCACATCAAGAAGACAGCAGCTTGGGCCCAGGCCAGTTTGGGCCTGAGAAGGTGCACAGGCCACAATACTGCACTGTTGCTGTTAAATTCTGGATGGGGATCTGGATGGGGGGGTGACCCAAGCCTGCTCCTGAGATGCGAAGCTTCAGAAAAGCTTAACAGTGTCCACAGGGACAATATCAGGGAACTTAAAAAAGAAAGCAAAACCAAAGACAAGAGTTCTGTTGAGCTGAGGGCGCTCTACATCAGGATCATCCAGAGAGTTTTTTGTTTTTTTGTTTTTTTTAAATGCAGATACTCAGGTCCTATCCTGGACATACTGAATCAGGGTTTCCCCCCACTGGGCTTAGAAGTCTGGATTTTTAGCAATCTGATATATTCTCAACACTGATAACCACTGCTTTGGGTCTCTGGGACTTCATAGCCAGGCATCAGAGAAGAGCTGTTTTAAAAGCAATATTCAATTCAACAAGTAGCATTCAGGTCCGAGAATCAGGGTTCTAGTCTCAGCTCCATTAACAGCTTGCTGGTTGACTTTGGGGGTGTCTCTTGGCCTCTCTGACTCTCAGTAAGAACAGGGGCCTAGGTTCCTCCCAGCTCTAAGTCCTGTGCTTCCTCCTAAGTATACCTAAGTGTACTCATCATACCTAGGTGTTCACTGACACAGAACTGATGAGGTCCTAAAAGGAGTGATCAGATGAGTATCTGGAAAGGCAAAGATCAGTCAGTATGGGCTGGTGCAGGGCACTGGGGTGGCCATCCTGACAGGGAGGGCATCACAGAGACCTGGATGTGACGAGGTGGGGACGTGAGTTGGGAGGGAAACAAAGCACATCTAAGTAAAGGGAAAGCTTTGGAAACAAGTCTGGGAGGGAAGATTGTTCCAGGTTACAGAAGCCTTGGAAAGCCAGGGAGGGGAGGTAGTATATGATGGAACCAGAAAGGGAAGTGGCAATGGGAAGGGTGTTTTGGGAAGATGGCTGCAGCGGCCTCTGCAGGATGGGAAGGCTGGGAGGCGGAATGGAGCGGGCCCGGGCGCTCAGCTAGGAAGAGAAATTTGTGACCCCGAGGACAAGCTTATTCTAGAGCCAACGTGGCCTTGACCTGGATCTGCAGCAGTGGGAACAGGAGGGGAGAACACGTCAACGGGAAAAGCTCCAGGACCCTGGGATCGTGAGTCATTCTTATGATTCTTTTTGTTTACTTGTTTTTGCTTTTTGCTTATCTGTAGTTTCTGTTCTCTCTGTAGTGAGCAGATATTGCTTCGCGATAAGAAAAAGAGACATACAGTTCAGCATTTCCTTTGGGAAACCGGCCAACAAATCTTCAACCCTTTGCAGCTCAGCCCTTCCTCTCGCTAGTCTGCTTCTCTTTTGAATGCCGTTCTCGTATTTTTTGCTCACACATCTGCACCCCATGCCCTGTCCCTTTGCTAAGAAGCTTTTGCAGAGCATTCCTTCTCCTTTTCTGGAGCATTCCTTCTGCCAGCCTTCTGGACTGCAAAGCCCCACAGCTGTGAGGGGAGGCCTCTCCTGGAGTCCGGAGTCCGGGGTCCTGGTCTTAGGAGAGCAGGTCAATAGACTCCCTGCTGTCCCGCAGCTGCTCCAGTCCAGGACTCTACCAGCTCCCTCCATCAAGCCCTCTCTGAGGAGTCTTTCTATCCTTGAAGCCAATCTCTTAGTACCTGCCTCAAAATCTTCTCCAAAAGAATGCCTGTCATCATCCTGGGAAATGCTCCCATCCACGAAGAAGACCACTGGACCTACCAGCGTCACAACCCTTCGACCTTCCCAACTTCTATGACCATTCCTGTGCTCCCTTGGCCACCTAGCAGCCCTTCGTGTCTCCTATAACATGTCAAACTCTGAAAACCCACCCTGACCATGAGCACCTGTCCTCTGGCTTCTTGGATGTCCATATTCCAACTAAATCCCCAGTCCTCGGTACTCTTCTTAATTCACTTTCCTCCCAAGCATCCTGGATTCTAAGGTCAATCAGTATCCTGAATTCTCTCATCCTCTGAAGCGCTACTAAGCCTGCAGAGCCACCCTCTGACCCAGTACCAACTGTGCTTTTCTCCTAGAGAAAAACTGCCCAGCCATACCATCGGGCTCCCTTACCAAAGTTTCCGTAAGGCACCCAGGTCAGCTTAACTGTCCACACCCCAGTGAATCCCTCTCTTCCTGTCAATCCTATTGGAGACCCTTGCCACTTTCCTCAAGACCCCTGCTCCACTCTTTTTTCCCACTCTTTGCAAATAGTCTCACCCCTGATTTCACTAAGAAATTGGCAGCCGTGTGTTAGGAACATTATTTTCCCTTCTCTTATGCTCAGAACTTCTCCACATTTTCAACTGTCTTCCCCTCCTTTCTGGGAAGAAATGCTGCCCTGCCCCTTTAGGGCTGACTTCTGTGTCTGAGTCCAGGCCCTCCTGTCTTTCAGTTGATTACCCCTTCTTTATTGTAGCTTCAAGCTCTCTTTCTTCCCTGGCTGTTCTCCATCAGTCAAGAAATATGCTTTCACACTTCCCTCCCCTACCACCCTCTCATCTTCTTGTTACTGCCAAGCTCTTTAGAAAGTTTTGTTATTTTTATAGAAATGATGCATGTTCATGAAAACATTTTAAACAATACAGAAGAGCAAAAAGAATCTAACTGTTACCCAACATCCTACCACCCATAGATAATGCTGTTAGAAACTTGGTGACCATGCTTCCAAATTATTTTCTATGTACCCATTCACATACAGAAGTATATATTTAACACAGAAGAGGCTACACTGTACATGCTCTTCTGTAACTAACATCCTATATTTTGTAACTAAAAAAGGTAGTCTAGCAAATGTAAACAGCACAATTACTTCCCTGACTCCTATTGATTTGTTTCCTTTTCTTTTTTTTTTTTTGGCTGCTATAGATAATACTGTGCTGAATATTTTTGCATTTGTGAAATTATTTATTTATGGAAAATTCTTTAAAACTGGTAGTTGGATAAAATATACTCACATTTCATATTTGATATATACTATACTACAAAACAGTCTTCCAGAAAGGCTGTACGAATTTATTTATTTTTAAAAGATTTTTTTTTAATGTGGACCATTTTAAAAGTCTTTATTGAATTTGTTACAATATTGCTTCTGTTCTATGTTTTGGGTTTTTTTGGCTGTGAGGCATGTGGGATCTTAGCTCCCCACCAGGGACTGAACCCACACCCCCTGCATTAGAAGGCGAAGTCTTATTAGCCACTGGACCACCAGGGAAGTCACCAAGGCTGTACTAATTTAAATGCCTATCAATGGTTGTCATTTCCCTAAACGCTTAAGAACCCGGAGTTGTGTTAATGTTTAGAAATTTTACCTAATATAAAGGATGAAAAAGAGGACAGCATTACAGATTCTATAGATGTTAAAAAGGCAAGAGGACATTCTGAACAACTTTCACCCAGTATTTTGAAAACAGCGGAAATGGACAAATTCCTAGGAAAAGGAAACTTGCCAAAACGTAGATGAGAGGAAATAGAATATCCAGATAGTCCTGTATATATTAAATAAATTAAATCTATATTTTAAAAGCTTCCCAGAAAGAAACTTCAGACCTTGAAGGGCGTCACCAATGTAATCTACTAAACATTTAAGGAAGAAATAATACCAACCTTACACAAATTCTTTTTTTTTAGAATTATTTTATTTATTTATTTACTTTTGGCTGTGTTGCACCTTCGTTGCTGCGCGCGGGCTTTCTCTAGTTGCAGTGAGCAGGGGCTACTCTTCGTTGTGGTGCGTAGGCTTCTCATTGCAGTGGCTTCTCTTGTTGCAGAGCATGGGCTCTAGGCACACGGGCTCCAGTAGTTGTGGCTCGCAGGCTCTAGAGTGCAGGCTCAGTAGTTGTGGCGCACGGGCTTAGTTGCTCCGCGGCATGTGGGTTCTTCCTGGACCAGGGCTCGAACCTGTGTCCCCTGCATTAGCAAGTGGATTCTTAACAACTGCACCACCAGGAAAGCCCAATCTTACACCAGTTCTTCCAGAGAATAAAAGTCTCCAAACTGCTTTTTGAGGTCAGCATAACCTTGATAGCAAAACCTCAAGGACATTTAAAGAGAAGAAAATCACAGGCCAGTCTATTTTGGACATGATGATAAAGTTACAGGCACTGTTAATATTATACTGGTTTGTTGCCAGTTACTTCATAACTGTGAAAAATGCTAAATTTTAGTTAGAGGTCAACGAAAATTAAGATGTAATATTTTTTCCTAACCAAGTTGATGGACTCCCTGAATTCTACTCATGGGCCACTTAGGGATCTGTGGACTCCAGGTTAAAAATCCGTGCACTAAAAAAATGGTGCTGGAAGCAGCCTAGACCAAGGGGGAACCAGAGTTCCATCCAAATGAAAATCCCACCAGTTCAAAGCCTTAGTGAGGGTCTCTTCAAACACTTTTTCAGGTGATTTCTTTTAAGATGACTCCTCTTGATTTTGCATTTCACACATTCCTTTGTTCTCCTTCCAATATGATTTTCTTTTGCTTAATATAAAGGACTTGGCTCAACGTTTCAGTTCCTTTATCCCCAAAATAAATTCCCACGATAACAGGGTACAATTGGCAAATCAAGCAAACCATTCCTTTGATGACACCCAGGCTATTTGACCACACATTTGTAAACAGAACATTTTAAACCAACATGGACTTTTGTTGCCAGCACTCTACACAAAGCTAACTTGGCTCTAGACCAAGCACTCATGATACCCTTTGGAAGGTCACCTGAGAGATACATAATAGGACTGGGGTGTGACCTGGCTCCAGCTTGCATACCTGGCACAGCCTGAGCTATGACTGAGGACCACTCCAACTCCCTCTGGAAAGCTCAGTGACCAAGTGTTTTGGATATCTTCCTGAATACCCTCCTGTTGGGAAAAGAACCAGCTAAATTCAACAACTGCATTTTTACCACTTCTTTTGAATTTATCTCTATGGAAAGGAGGTAATATTTTTAAAAATTTACCTTAATACTCAACTAAAGCCCAGTATTAACACTTTAAATTATGAAACACTTAGATACGCAGAGAAGTACAGAGAATAAATATAACAAACAACTATATATTGGGCTACCCAACTACCCAGATCTTGGATTGCTTAACATTTTGCTGTATTTGTCTCAAGAAAATAGTTCATAAAATACAAAACATTAAAGATACAACAGAAGCTACCTGTATACCCTTCTCTGGTCCCACTCCCTGTTCTCCCTCTCCAGAAATAACCACTATTTTGAATTCATTATTCATCATTCCTGGGGATGCTTTTGTAATTTTACAGTATATGCATATATCCATACACTCTATAGAGGTTATTTTTGCATGTTCTCAAACTTTCTTTGGTGTGGTATCATACTGTATGTGTTATTATAGAACCTGCATTTTTGTTCGAAATTACATTTTTAAATTGTAGCCGTGTGAATAGATGTGGCTCTGGTTTATCCCCTTTAATTGCTGTATATGATTTCATTGTCTGAACACGCCTCAATTTATTTATCTAGGATTTTGTTTTTATAAGATCTCTTCTAACTAGATCTCAGCCCAGCTCCTCAAATGAGCATATGCCTCAAGAGAATCAAGTAGGCCTCTGAGCACTGGCTTCCTTTTATTTCTAATAGTTCTTAGAAAATGATCACCAAGTTTAAGGGGGGACAAATATTGTTCTGGTGACGCTCCTGAGCTGCACCAGCAGCAGGGGAGGACAGTAGCACGTTCACCAAAGTACTTCTAAGACATAGTTCAATGTTTTCTTCCTGGCTGTGAAACAGCCAAATCTAATTCTTTGGCCATACCAGGGGGTCTACAAGCCACTAAAATCTTTTGACAAATTCCTTTCTGTCTAAAACAGTTTAGGCGGGTTCCGTGTTTTGCCACTTAGAACTCGGACCAATATAATGGGATTCAAGCATCTTGAAGAGCCTTCTTAGCATCCTATCCCTCTAAAAATATCTTAAAACTCCACTTTTATTTAGTTACACACTTAGACATAGTGTGTAAGTCTTAATAGTGAAGCCTGTCACTTCTGCCAGATTTTTAGAGATAAAAGCCATTGGAGTCTTAACCTTTACTATAAACTTTAACTCCTCTCATTTCTACCACTCACAGTTCACAACTGAATATGAAGAGGGAGGTGAAGAGTTAATAGCAAGACTCAAGGAAACAGAATTTGTTATATAAATAACAGAACATGAATTGTAAGAAAATGTGGCCTGTCAACTTGGGTGAGCCCTAGAATTTATCCAGTTAAGTATGCTGCCTCTGGCAGAAGCAGAAAGAAGCATCTTTTGAAAAAATATGGTTGCTGTCTTTCAAGATGTAAATCTCAAAGGGCTTATGATATTCTCCAAATATTTCCTAAGTTTCCTTTTCATGGAGTCAGACAGCAGTTTAACTCTTGGCTCTACTATCTGCACCATATAGGCAAGTTGCTTAGCCTCTCTGAGCCTCAATGGGGATTATAACACCTACGTCTGAAGGCTGTTGGAGGATGAAATGAGATACACATGTAAAGTACTTGGCATATGGTCATCATAAAATAAATGGCAACTCCCATGGCACTTTAAATGTCTTCTTCTTAAAGCACGGTGCTTCGGCACCTCCGCTACATGGCCAGGGCTCACTCTTCTCTGCATCCCAAGCATCTGGTACAGGTGAACAGCACACAGTGGGTGCTCGATAAATGTTTACTGACTAAATGAACTAGACATAATAATAAGAAGTGCTTATTAAATACTTATGTACTTTGATACGCACTATATACACACATATATATATATTATATTATTTAATCCTCATAACCACCCTATTAGGTGTGTACCGCTATGAAATCAAGGCTCAGAGAGATTACGTAACTTGTCAAAGTTCACACAACTCAAAAGTGATGGAGCTGGAATTCAAACCCAGGCCTGTGCCCTTGAACATTACCACTCTGTTTACTGCATTTTGCTTGGACAGTGCAGGAAGGTATCAAGAGAAGGTGACGCTCGAGATGGATCTGAGGGGATGACTAAGAATCCATCAGGCACATAAAGGAAAAGGCATCTGGTAAGAGAAACCAGCATACGTACAGAGGGGTGAAAATGCACAGCATGTCTGGGCTCAGCCAGTGGATCATCACCGCGTGGAAGGGGATCCCTGGACAGGAGGATGTAGAGGTGGTCTAGGGTCAGTCCGTGAAGGGCTACAGGCTGTGAAGCACCACATTTTTATCCTAAGGCCAACGCGGAAGCACTGAGAAACAGCTTTGAGCCGGCAGCAGCAATGATCAGAGCTGTGCTTTGGCAATTTACATCCAGCAGCTTCGGGGAGGAAGAGCTGGAATGAGTGGCCAAACAAGAGACAGGAAGATAGCAAAGAACATTAGCCATTGGCCCAGTCTTCCACCTCTGAGATGCTGATCATCTCGACATCATTTTCTAAGCCATGTCTTAAAATTAGTGGCAAATAGACTGTGGTTTCTATACAAACTGAGTCATACTACCTGGATGAAGATTTCGTTCTCAGAGAAGTTTCACCTGGTTTATTTACCTGGTAGTAAAAGAACTCAAGCTACCCTGTGATTGCCAGGCTCTTCTCTTTTGTTTAGGTAACAGAAGCCCTTCCTTTTTTTTGGGCAGTTATCTGTAGACAGCCTGAAAGGTGTCTCCCACGCCCTCTGGAGCCCAGGCCCTCTCTGCAGAGCTGGGGCTTCAGCACATTTATTTCTGTTTTGGTGACATTATATTCTTTTGTTCGCTTGGACTCCATCAAGATAGTCACTATTTTTATACTATTGTATAACTATGGGAGACTATATTTTAAACTCAAATGTTTGGGTTTTTTTTTTTTTTAAAACATCTTTATTGGAGTATAATTGCTTTACAATGGTGTGTTAGTTTCTGCTTTATAACAAAGTGAATCAGTTATACATATACATATGTTCCCATATCTCTTCCCTCTTGCATCTCCCTCCCTCCCACCCTCCCTATCCCACCCCTCTAGGTGGTCACAAAGCACCGAGCTGATCTCCTTGTGCTATGCGGTTGCTTCCCACCAGCTATCTATTTTACGTTTGGTAGTGTATATATGTCCGTGCCACTCTCTCACTTTGTCACAGCTTACCCTTCCCCCTCCCCATATCCTCAATCGAATGCTTGTTTATCTTATCTTGTACTTTTGTATTAACTTTCTGCAGAAGGATACTTAAGATTAGAAGAAATTCTCCGTCCCAATTTTAAACCTGAAAAAAGATACTGTACAGGGCTTCCCTGGTGGCGCAGTGGTTGGGAATCTGCCTGCCGATGCAGGCGACACGGGTTCGAGCCCTGGTCTGGGAGGATCCAGCGTGCCGCGGAGCGGCTGGGCCTGTGGGCCACAATTGCTGAGCCTGCGCGTCTGGAGCCTGTGCTCCGCAACGGGAGAGGACGTGATAGTGAGAGGCCCGCGCACCGTGGTGAAGAGTGGCCCCCGCTTGCCACAACTAGAGAGAGCCCTCGCACAGAGGCGAAGACCCAACACAGCCATAAATAAATAAAAAGTAAATAATAAATTGCCATATCTTTAAAAAAAAAAAAAAGACCCAATGCAGCCAAAAATTAATTAATTAATTTAAAAAAAAAAAGATACTGTACAAAATCTGTTTGGGTAAGTTCCCAAAAGAGTGGAGAAAGTCACAGGTTTTGTCTTTCAGAACACCCTTCATTGCAAAATGCAGAGTAAATCTGCCCGGCCAGATTATAAAATGTCTTGGTCTTGTCTTCTGCTTAAATCATGACCAAAAATTTACTTCTGAGGGAGGGCTGGTAATATATTAAGCTTAACACTGCTTCACATTAATAGGATGCTGATCGAAATTTAAGGAGAGAATAGAGTCCAGAAATGGACCCACACATATATAGTCATTTGATTTCTGATAACGGTTCAAAGGCAATACAACAGAGAAAGGATGGTCTTTTCAATAACTGACGTGGAAACAATTGGACATTCACATGCAAACAAATAAACTTCAATTTCTGCTCTTCAAATGACATCATCAACACCTAACACCCATTAGGATAGCTAGTATCAAAAAGACAGAAATAACAAGTATTGGTGAAGATGTGGAGAAACTGACACCCTTGTGTACTTGGTGGGAATGTAAAATGGTACAGCTGTTGTGGAACAGCAGGAATGATGGTTCCTCAAAAATTTAAATATACAATTACCATGTGATTCCACAACAATTCCACTCCTGGGTATATACCCCAAAGTACTGACAGCAGGGACTGAAACAGGTAATTGCACACCCATGTTCACAGCGGTGTTATTCACAATAGCTACAACATGGAAGCAACCCAAATGTCCCCTGACAGATGAATAAATACACAAAATCTGGAATATTTTATATACCACATATATAAAAAGATATATAATACATCTGTATATCTCTCCCTCTCTCAATGCAACCTTAAAAAGGAATGAAATTCTGCCATGCTGAAAGTGGATCAACCTTGAGGACTTTATACTAACTGAAATAAGTCAGTCATGAAAAGACAAATACTGTATGATTCCACTTATATGAGGTAGCTAGGGTAGTCAAAATCAAAGACAGAAAATGGAAAGGTGGTTGCCAGGGGCTGGGGAGAGGGGGAATGGGGAGTTATTGTTTAATGGGTACAGAGTTTCAGTTTTGTAAGATGAAAAGAGTTCTGGAGATGGATGGTGGTGATATTTGTACAACAACATGAATATACTTAATATCACTGAATTGTACACTTTAAAATGGTTAATGGGACTTCCCTGGTGGTCCAGTGGTAAAGAATCCGCCTCTCAATGCAGGGGACCAGGTTCGATCCCTGGTCGGGGAACTAAGATCCCACATGCCGCGGGGTAACTAAGCCCGCGAGCCACAACTACTGAGCTTGTGCGCCTCAACGGGAGAGTGCGCCTGCTGCCAACCACAGAGCCCACGCGCCCTGGACTCCGTGCGCCACAACTAGAGAGAGAAAACCCGCACACCACAACTAGAGAGAAGCCCGAGAGCCACAACTAGAGAGAAGCCCATATGCCGCAACTAGAGATTAGCCCACGCTCCGCAACTAGAGAGAAGCCCATGCTGCAATGAAGACCCGATGCAGCCAAATAAATAAACAAACAAACAAATAAATAAATAAATAAAATATAAAATGGTTAAGATGGTAAATTTTATGTAAAGTGTGTTTAACCACAAAAAAATTGGAAAATCAGAGACATTGCTTAGAAAATGAAAAGACACATCAAAGACTGGGATAAAGTATTTGCAAAACACATATTCAACAAAGTACTTGTATCCAGAATATACAAAAAACTTTCAAACTCAATAATGAGAAATCAAATAATCTAATATCTTTTAAATTGGCAACAATTTGAACAGACACCTTGCCAAAAGGTGAACGGCACATAAGCACATAAAAAGAATCTCAGCACTATCAGTTGTTAGTGAAATGGAAATTAAAACCACAACAAGATACCACTAGATGCCCACCAGAATGGCTAAAATTTAAAAATTGACAGTGCTAAGTACTGACAAAGATACAGAGTAACTAGAATAGTCAAACATTGCTGGTGGAAATGCAAAATAGTACTGCTTCTTTGGAAAACTGTTTGGCAGTTTTTTTTAAAATAAAGTTAAACATGTACTTTCAGATTGTGGTACATGCATACAATCGAATACTACTCAGCAATAAATAGCAACAAACTACTGATACAGGCAACCATCTGGAGGAATTTCAAAAGCATTATACTAAGTGAAAGAAGCCAAACTCAAAAGGCTCCATATTGCATGATTCTGTTTAGATGACATTTCAGAAAAGGGAAGGACAGGGGAGAGAACAGATCAGTTGTTCTGGGCTGAGTGTGGAGGGTGGGTAGCAGCTAAGGGGCACAGGGATTATTTTGAGAGTCATGGAAATATTCTCTATCTTGATTATGGAGGTGGTTACACAGCTGTATGAGTCTGTCAAAGCTCACAGAACTTCGTAACCTTGGGTTACACCAAAAAGAATGATTTTTATCGTATGCAAATTTACCTCATTAAAAAATTAACTTAAAAAAAATCAGTCAAGCCTATGTAGTAAAACAGAATATCCTGTGGGACGGAAAAATTCACGCTCACCAATAAGTGCTCATACACTTGACAGAGTTAACAACTCCTCCAACTGCATGCTTGTTTGATGACTGCCTTGAAATGTTTTTGTTCTAACCCAAACAAAAATGAATATGTTGAACTGTTTCCTCAAAAACGGGAAAGAAAATACGGCTCTGACAGAAGGTTCTGGAATTAAAGTCAGTGGTTTCTGACCTGGACATAAGTGAGTCAAATACTTAGAACAAATTTATGATACGTTAAGCACGGAAGCTGGAGCTTGATCAGAATGCAGAGGGACACATTATACACAATGCCAAGTACAGGATGAATGTTTACTGGAATACTGACTTCTCCCTGATACTAAAAGGCTACATTTATTCAAGCCGTGTTGACAAGGTAGTGCATGTTGACAAGGTAGTGCGGTTTGTTCTTCATGATACCCTGAAACACTGAAAGCTTAGGTTAAACGCTAACTATGAAAGGTAAGAATAGTATCAGCCATCACATATCAAGCCACTTCTCTTCAGTTTTTAAAGTGCTTTGAGTACCAGGATTTTAAAACACTTTGGCAAGTAGCCTTAGTACGAGTTATAATTACAAAGAAACCTTTCAGTTTTTAACTTGAAGCAGCTACTCAGAATCAAAATGAGCGATTACTTAGGTGGTTACATAATCCTTAGTATCCATGAAGACCACTGTTTATTAGGCCCTAGTTTCAGAGAACTATGTGTTTACAGTGTTTTCTGTCCTGCTCCCAAATATAAAAATGTCCACATCCCAACCCAGGGCTACAAGCAGTTCCTAAGCCTTTGCTCCATTATGTGTTATTTCAAAGCCATAAAGGCAAATATTTGCTTAATTTTATTTTAAATAAAGCACTGACCATGCCTCCTCATTAAAAAAAAATAGTAAAATATATGTTAAAAGATTAAAGGAAAGGAGGGACTTCCCTGGTGGCACAGTGGCCAAGACTCCGCGCTCCCAACGCAGGGGACCCGGGTTCTATCCCTGGTCAGAGAACTAGATCCCATATGCATTCCGCAACTACGAGTTCGCATGCCACTAAGGAGCCCACCTGGTACAACCAAATAAATAAATATTTTTTTAAAAAAAGATTAAAGAAAAGGAAACTATTTAATGAAAGTAGATTTATTTATTTACTTATTTAATTTTTGGCTGTGTTGGGTCTTCGTTGCTGCCACGGGCTTTCTCTAGTTGTGGCGAGCAGGCGCTACTCTTCGTTGCTTCTCATTGCGGTGGCTTCTCTTGTTGCAAAGCATGGGCCCTAGGCGCGTGGGCTTCAGTAGTTGTGGCACATGGGCTCAGTAGTTGTGGCTTGCAGGCTCTAGAGCGCAGGCTCAGTAGTTGTGGCGCACGGGCTTAGTTGCTCCGGGCATGTGGGATCTTCCCAGACCACGGCTCAAACCCGTGTCCCCTGCATTGGCAGGTGGATTCTTAACCACTGCCCCACCAGGGAAGTCCCGAAAGTAGATTTTTTTTTTTTTAATTTATTTTTGGCTGTGTTGGGTCTTCGTTTCTGTGTGAGGGCTTTCCCTAGTTGTGGCAAGTGGGGGCCACTCTTCATCGCGGTGCGCGGGCCTCTCACTATCGCGGCCTCTCTTGTTGCGGAGCACAGGCTCCAGATGCGCAGGCTCAGTAGCTGTGGCTCATGGGCCTAGTTGCTCCGCGGCATGTGGGATCTTCCCAGACCAGGGCTCGAACCCGTGTCCCCTGCACTGGCAGACAGACTCCCAACCACTGCTCCACCAGGGAAGCCCCCGAAAGTAGATTTTTAAAAGAAAGCTAGGTCATTAAAAATACTAAACTTCAAATGTCTTATAAATCATGATTTAATATCTGGAAAATAAGTTTCAAGGTATATATTATACTTCAACATTTCCCAAGAGAATCCTTACATTCCCTTGATTAGTAGTTATATACAGCTGACCTTAGCATCATACATTATTGCCAAAGCAAGTGAAAAAAAATTATATATGTATTGTATATTTAAATCTAGAATCGTCTGTGGCCAGAGTGTTTCCTGACCTCTGCCAATTCCTGGCTGAAAGGACCCAGTGAACCCACTGGCCCTGTCATGTATCCCCCTTCTCCCACCCCCAACATCACTATACATACACACACACAAACACACACACACACACATATATCTATATATATATTCATATACATGTAAGATTCATATACATAGAGATTCACACATATATTATCAATATATAATGGAATATTATTGTCATAAAAAAGAGGAAAAAAAAAAAAAAGAAGGAAATCCTGCCATTTGCAACAACATGGATGGACCTGGGGGGCAGTATGCTAAGTGAAATAAGTCAGAAAAAGACAAATACTTTATGATCTCACTTATATGTGGATTCTAAAAAAAACCCAAATTCATAGGAAAAGAGATCAGATCTGTGGTTCCCAGAGGCAGAGGGTGAGGGGCGGGGGAACTGGGTGAAGGTGGTCATAAGGTACAAACTTCCATTTATAAGATAACAAGCACTAAGGATGTAACGTGCAACATGATGACTGTAGTTTACAATGCTGGGTGATATATTTGAAAGTTGCTAAGGGAGTGAATCCTAAAAATTCTCATCATAAGGGAAAACATTTTTTTGGTAGCTATATGAGGTAATGGATGTATACTTATTGTGGTAATCATCTCACAATATATATGTATGTCAAGTCATTATGCTGTATCCCTTAAACTTAAATAATGTCGTATGTCAACAAAAATGGAAGGAAAATAAATAAATACCTCAGAATTAAATGTAAAGCTGTGTGGTCCCCCCTGAAAGCCCAGTCCTGCTATTGCAAATGGGGTTCCCCTCCGACCTGGGCCACTCTGGTCAAGTGCAGCCTGGGCCAAGTTTCTGAAGCCCTCAGACCTACATTCAGGGCAGCACAGACTGGAAGCAGGCTTTTCCACTCACTGGCCAGTAAGCCCTGCCTGGTGGTCTCAAGCGCTAAAACCAGAGATAAGCTCCTTTGTGTTTACCCCAGGAAGACACTTCTATCTACTTAAATGGATGCTTTCTCATTTGAGAAACAAAGTGAAAGATAAGATATGGGTTTAAACATGCTTGCCAATCAAACAGAATATTAGATCAAAAATACATCTAAATCAGGATACTTGAGAATTCTGATCTAAATTCTGGTGTTAAGACGTAAGCTTATGAATGCATCCTTTGAAGGTTGGCTCAACAACAGTTGTCACTGAAGCCCCACTGATCTAGACCTGATTTCACACTGAATTCATTATCATTTCTCTTTTTCAGGGACAATCAAGATTCTCAAAGCACTAACTCAATTTGACTTTTACATCGGTCATTAGCACATTGCTGAAATAAACCTTTAAAGTGACAACTTTCCAAATCCAGTCTTCCTTAAAACACTTAATTTGGATAGGTCTAAAAATTAATCGGGGGACTTCTACTTCCAAGAAGATGAAGTAAACATACTTCTTCCTATTCTTTCCACTAAGTACAACTAAAAACCTGGTTTATATAGCAAACGTAAAAAGACTGAAAGGTGGAGAGAAGGCAGAGCAGCGAGGGACCTGAGACCTGAACCGACGGTGGTGATCCCTGGGTTTTCTTTTACCTCAGATAACCCAGACTTAGAGATGAAGGAGCTGGATATGGGCAAACATCAACACTTGCAGACAAAGTCCTCTCAAAAGCCTATTCTTTGTAAGCAAAGGATCAGAAAAGGGACAGTCTAGTAAGACAGAATACTTTCAGATAATAATTGCTCTACTGCAGCAAATAACACACACACACACACACACACACACACACACACACACACATACACACTGTGGCCCCAACCCCACCTATATTAGCAAAATCCAATGGGTTTGTAGAATTCCACCCCACCAGGGTGTAAGGAAGCACCCCACCACCCTGCTGGGGTAGTGTTTGAGAAAACCACGTAGGCAGAAGAGACTTTCATCCCTGACAGCTGGTATTGAGTCCCTGACGCTCCCAGTGATGTCAGTGGAGACCATGTGGCCAGCTTGGGCTTCTATCCCTACCCAGCAGTAATGAAATGCTCCTTCCCTACCTACTGGGGTGGAGTCAGAGGAGGGACAGGAAGATTCAGGGCTTTCACCATCACCCAGTGGTAGTGAGGCCACTCCCACTGCAGTTCAGTAGAGACCATGTGGGAGCCGAAACTCCCTCCCCTGCCCAGCAGTTTGCCAAAAGAGGACAAGTGGAGATCTTGGATTTCTACCTCAATCTGGCAATAATGAGGCAGTGTTCCCCCTTGCCTGCCAGAGCAGTGTCAGAGAAAACCAACTAAAACAGAAGGTTGAACTAAGACCCAGAGTCTCATAACAATATGAAAATGTCCAGGTTTCAACTGTAATTCACTTGTTATACCAAGAGCCAGAAGATCTCAAACTGAATGAAAAAAAGACAATCAATCGATGCCAACACCAAGAAGACAGAAATGTAACACTTACCTGACAAAGATTTTCAAGCAGCTACAATAAAAGCAGTTAGGAACACACTTAAAATAAATGAAAATAGAAAGCCTCAGCAAAGAAATAGAAGGTCTTAGTAAAGAAATACAAGACATAAAGAAAAACTGAATGGAAAATTTTGAACAAAAAAATACAAAAGTTGAAATAAAAAACTCGTGGATGGGCTCAATAGCAGAATGGAGGAGACTAAGAACAAATCAATGAACTTGAAGATAGACCAACAGAAATTACCCAATCTGAATCAACAGGGAGAAAAGATTAAAAAAAAAAAAAAAGAATAGTCAGTATTGATAAACCTGTGGGACTATAACAAAGGATCTAATATTTGTGTCATCAGAGTCCCAGAAGAAGAGGAGAAAAGGGCAGTGCTGAAAAACCACTTCAGGAAATACTGGCTGAAAACTTCCCAAATTTGGTAAGAGACAACCTTACAAATTCAAGAAGTTGACCGAATCCCCAACAGGATAAACCTGAAGAAATCCAGGTCAAGACATATCATAACTAAACTTCTGAAAACTAAGGTTGGTACAAATACTTTGGAAGACAGTTTGACAGTTTCTTACAAAACAAAAAATATTCTCACCATACAGTAGAGCAATAGTGCTCCTTGGTATTTACCCAAATGAGTTGAAAATGTGCGGGGTCAGCATTATGTGGGAACTCTATACCTTGTGCTCAACTTTGCTGTGAACCTAAAACTGTTCTAAAAATAAAGCCTATTTTTAAAAAATACATGGAACTGAATGAAGATGAAAATATAATACATCAAAATTTGTGAGATATTGCAAAAGTAGTGCTCAGAGAAAACTGTGTAGCACTAAACGCATACATTAGGAAAAAAGAAAAGTCTCAAATCAATAATCTAAGTTCCCCTCCAAGAACCTAGAAAGAGCAAAATAAACCCAAATCAAGCAGAAGGAAGGAAATAATAAAGAAAAGAACAGAGACATTCACAGAAAGATAGACAAGATGAAAAGGCAGAGGGCTATGTACCAGATGAAGGAACAAGATAAAACCCCAGAAAAACAACTAAATGAAGTGGAGATAGGCAACCTTCCAGAAAAAGAATTCAGAATAATGATAGTGAAGATGATCCAGGACCTCGGAAAAAGAGTAGAGGCAAAGATCGGGAAGATGCAAGAAATGTTTAACAAAGACCTAGAAAAATTAAAGAACAAACAAACAGAGATGAGCAATACAATAACTGAAATGAAAAATACACTAGAAGGAATCAATAGCAGAATAACTGAGGCAGAAGAATGGATAAGGGACCTGGAAGACAGAATGGTGGAATTCACTGCTGCGGAACAGAATAAAGAAAAAAGAATGAAAAGAAATGAAGACAGATAAGAGACCTCTGGGACAACATTAAACGCAACAACATTTATATTATAGGGGTCCCAGAAGGAGAAGAGGGAGAGAAAGGACCTGAGAAAATATTTGAAGAGATTATAGTCGAAAACTTCCCTAACATAGGAAAGGAAATAGCCACCCAAGTCCAGGAAGCGCAGAGAGTCCCATACAGGATAAACGCAAGGAGAAACACGCCGAGACAAATGGTAATCAAACTGGCAAAAATTAAAGACAAAGAAAAATTATTAAAAGCAGCAAGGGAAAAACGACAAATAAGATACAAGGGAACTCCCATAAGGTTAACAGCTGATTTCTCAGCAGAAACTCTACAAGCCAGAAGGGAGTGGCATGATATACTTAAAGTGATGAAAGGGAAGAACCTACAACCAAGATTACTCTACCCGGCAAGGATCTCATTTAGATTTGATGGAGAAATCAAAAGCTTTACAGACAAGCAAAAGCTAAGAGAATTCAGCACCACCAAACCAGCTCTACAACAAATGCTAAAGGAACTTCTCTAAGTGGGAAATACAAGAGAAGAAAAGGACCTACAAAAACAAACCCAAAACAATTAAGAAAATGGTCACAGGGACATACATATTGATAATTACCTTAAACGTGAATGGATTAAATGCTCCAACCAAAAGACACAGGCTTGCTGAGTGGATATAAAAACAAGACCCGTATATATGCTGTCTACAGGAGACCCATTTCAGACCTAGGGACACATTCAGACTGAAAGTGAGGCGATGGAAAAAGATATTCCATGCAAATGGAAATCAAAAGAAAGCTGGAGGAGCAATACTCATATCAGATAAAATAGACTTTAAGATAAAGAATGGTACAAGAGACAAGGAAGGACACTACGTAATGATCAAGGGATCAATCCAAGAAGAAGATATAACAATTATAAATATATATGTACCCAACACAAGAGCACCTCAATACATAAGGCGACTGCTAACAGCTATAAAAGAGGAAATCGACAGTAACACAATACTAGTGGGGGACTTTAACACCTCACTTACACCAATGGACAGATCATCCAAAATGAAAATTAATAAGGAAACACAAGCTTTAAATGGCACAATAGAGCAGATAGATTTAATTGATATTTATAGGACATTCCATCCAAAAACAGCAGATTACACTTTCTTCTCAAGTGTGCACAGAACATTCTCCAGGATAGATCACATCTTGGGTAACAAATCAAGCCTCAGTAAATTTAAGAAAACTGAGATCATATCAAGCACCTTTTCTGACCACAACGCTATGAGATTAGAAATGAATTACAGGGAAAAAAACGTAAAAAACACAAACACAAACACATGGAGGCTAAACAATACGTTATTAAATAACCAAGAGATAACTGAAGAAATCAAAGAGGAAATCAAAAAATACCTAGAGACAAATGACAATGAAAACACGACAGTCCAAAACCTATGGGATGCAGCAAAAGCAGTTCTAAGAGGGAAGTTTATAGCTATACAAGCCTACCTCAAGAAACAAGAAAAATCTCAAACAATCTAACGTTACACCTAAAGGAAATAGAGAAAGAAGAACAAACAAAACCCAAAGTTAGCAGAAGGAAAGAAATCATAAAGATAGAGAAGAAATAAACGAAATAGAAACAAAGAAAACAATAGCAAAGATCAATAAAAGTAAAAGCTGGTTCTTTGAGAAGATAAACAAAATTGATAAGCCATTAGCCAGACTCATCAAGAAAAAGAGGGAGAGGACTCAAATCAATAAAATCAGAAATGAAAATGGAGAAGTTACAACAGACACCACAGAAATACAAAGCATCCTAAGAGAGTACTACAAGCAACTCTATGCCTATAAGATGGACAACCTGGAAGAAGTGGACAAATTCTTAGAAGGTATAACCTTCCAAGACTGAACCAGGAAGAAACAGAAAATATGAACAGACCAATCACGAGTAATGAAATTGAAACTGTGATTAAAAATCTTCCAACAAACAAAAGTCCAGGACCAGATGGCTTCACAGGTGAATTCTATCAAACATTTAGAGAAGACCTAACACCCATCCTTCTCAAACTCTTCCAAAAAATTGCGGAGGAAGGAACACTCCCAAACTCATTCTATGAGGCCACCATCACCCTGATACCAAAACCAGACAAAGATACTACAAAAAGAGAACATTACAGACCAATATCACTGATGAATATAGATGCAAAAATCCTCAACAAAATACTAGCAAACAGAATCCAACAACACATTAAAAGGATCATACACCATGATCAAGTGGGATTTATCCCAGGGATTCAAGGATTCTTCAATACATGCAAATCAATCAATGTGATACACCATATTAACAAACTGAAGAATAAAAACCATATGATCATCTCAATAGATGCAGAAAAGGCTTTTGACAAAATTCAACACCGATTTATGATAAAAACTCTCCAGAAAATGGGCATAGAGGGAACCTACCTCAACATAATAAAGGCCATATACGACAAACCCACAGCAAACATCATTCTCAACGGTGAAAAACTGAAAGCATTTCCTCTAAGATCAGGAACAAGACAAGGATGTCCACTCTCACCACTATTATTCAACATAGTTTTGGAAGTCCTAGCCACGGCAATCAGAGAAGATAAAGAAATAAAAGGAATACAAATTGGAAAAGAAGAAGTAAAACTGTTACTGTTTGCAGATGACATGATACTATACATAGAGAATCCTAAAGATGCCACCAGGAAACTACTAGCGCTAATCAATGAATTTGGTAAAGTTGCAGGATACAAAATTAACGCACAGAAATCTCTTGCATTCCTATACACTAATGATGAAAATTCTGAAAGAGAAATTAAGGAAACACTCCCATTTACCACTGCAACAAAAAGAATAAAATACCTAGGAATAAACCTACCTAGGGAGACAAAAGACCTGTATGCAGAAAACTGTAAGACACTGATGAAAGAAATTAAAGATGATACCAACAGGTGGAGAGATATACCATGTTCTTGGATTGGAAGAATCAATGTTGTGAAAATGACTATACTACCCAAAGCAATCTACAGATTCAATGCAATCCCTATCAAATTACCAATGGCATTTTTTACGGAACTAGAACAAAAAATCTTAAAATTTGTATGGAGACGCAAAAGACCCCGAATGGCCAAAGCAGTGTTGATGGAAAAAAACGGAGCTGGAGGAATCAGACTCCCTGACTTCAGACTATACTATAAAGCTACAGTAATCAAGACAATATGGTACTGGCACAAAAACAGAAACATAGATCAATGGAACAAGATAGAAAGCCCAGAGATAAACCCACACACCTATGGTCAACTACTCTATGACAAAGGAGGCAAGGATGTACAATGGAGAAAAGACAGTCTCTTCAATAAGTGGTGCTGGGAAAACAGCTACATGTAAAAGAATGAAATTAGAACACTCCCTAACACCATACACAAAAATAAACTCAAAATGGATTCGAGACCTAAATGTAAGACTGGACACTATAAAACTCTTAGAGGAAAACAAAGGAAGAACACTCTTTGACATAAATCACAGCAAGATCTTTTTTGATCCACCTCCTAGAGTAATGGAAATAAAAACAAAAATAAACAAATGGGACCTAATGAAACTTCAAAGCTTTTGCACAGCAAAGGAAACCATAAACAAGACGAAAAGACAACCCTCAGAATGGGAGAAAATATTTGCAAACGAATCAACGGACAAAGGATTAATCTCCAAAATATATAAACAGCTCATACAGCTCAATATTAAAAAAACAAACAACCCAATCCAAAAATGGGCAGAAGACCTAAACAGACATTTCTCCAATGAAGACATACAGATAGCCAAGAAGCACATGAAAAGCTGCTCAACATCACTAATTATCAGAGAAATGCAAATCAAAACTACAATGAGGTATCACCTCACACCAGTTAGAATGGCCATCATCAGAAAATCTACAAACAACAAAATGCTGGAGAGGGTGTGGAGAAAACGGAGCCCTGTTGCACTGTGTGTGGGAATGTAAATTGATACCACCACTATGGAGAATAGTATGGAGGTTCCTTAAAGAACTAAAAATAGAATTACCATATGACTCAGCAATCCCACTACTGGGCATATACCCAGAGAAAAGCATAATTCAAAAAGACACATGCACCCCAATGTTCATTGCAGCACTATTTACAATAGCCAGGACATGGAAGCAACTAAATGCCCATCGACAGATGAATGGATAAAGAAGATATGGTACACATATACAATGGAATATTACTCAGCCATAAAAAAGAACGAAACTGGGTCATTTGTTGAGACTTGGATAGATCTAGAGACTGTCATACAGAGTGAAGTAAGTCAGAAAGAGAAAAACAAATATCGTATATTAACGCATATATGTGGAACCTAGAAAAATGGTGCAGATGAACCGGTTTGCAAGGCAGAAATTGAGACACAGATGCAGAGAACAAACGTATGGACACCAAGCTGGGAAAGCGGCGGGGGTGGGTGGTGGTGGTGGGATGAATTGGGAGATTGGGATTGACATGTATACACTGATGTGTATGAAATTGATGACTAATAAGAACCTGCTGTATAAAAAAATAAATAAAATTAAATTTAAAAATTAAAAAGAAAAAGAAAAGAACAGATATCAGTTAAGTTGAAAACATAAAGCAGTAGAGAAAAATCAATGAACCACAAAGCTGGTTCTTTCTAAAGATCAAGAAAATTGAGAAACCTCTATCAAGCCTGACCAAAAAATAACATGGAAGACACAAATTACCAATACTACGAATGGAACAGGGGATATGAGAAACAGCGGCTATCACTTCAGACCCTGCAAGCATCAAACAGGTAATGAGGGAATAATGCTATGAACAACTCTACACACAAATCTGACAACTTCGATGAAATGGATCAAATCTCTAAAAACAAAAATGACACAACTTACCCAGTATGAAAGAGATAATTTGAATAGCTCTGTAACTATTAAAGAAATTGAATTTGTAATTTAAAAACTCCCCCCAAAAGAAATCTCCAGGCACAGATGATTTCACTGAAGAATGAACACCAGTGCTACACAATCTCTTCCAGAAGAGAGAAGAGAGAATACTTCCCAATTTATTTTACAAAGCTGATACCAAACCAGATAAAGACCATGCCAAAAAGGAAAACTATGGACCAATATCACTCATGAATACAGATGTAAAAATCCTCAAATATTAGCAACAGAAATATTGCTAATATTAGCAATATGAGCAATTAGAATTCACTAATATATAAAAAGAACTATATATATATAACCATGAGTTTTATTCTAGGCATGCAAGCTGGTTTGATATGTCAAAATCCATCAGTGTAATCTACCATATTAACAGACTAAAAATGAAAACTCATATGATCATATCAATTGATGCAGAAAAAGCATATGACAAAATTCAACATCCATTTCTGAAACTCCCAGAAACACTGGGATACAGGAGAACTTCCTCAACCTGATAAAGACATACAAAAAAACAACAGCTGACAATATACTTAACGGTAAAAGACTGAAATGGTTTCCCATGGGGAACAAGGCAAGGATGTCCTTTCTCACAACTCTTATTCAACATACTTCTCTAAGTTCTCGTCAGTGCAATAAAGCAAGAAAAATAAATAAAAGGCATACAAATCAGAAATGAATATAAGTGTTCTTATGTGAGGACATGTTTGTCTATGTTAAAAGCCCCAAGAAATATACAAAGCCTCTTATAACTAATAAGTGAGCTGAGCAATCACAGGATACAAGGAAAACATACAAAAATCAATTGTATTCCTATACACTAGCACTGAACACATGAACACCAAAATTAAAAATATAATAAAATAACTTAAAAAAGAGAAACACTGAGATACATATCTAACAAAAACATTAATAGGACCTGTATGCTGAAAACTATTCAACCCTGATGAAAGAATCAAAGAATATCTAAATAAATGAAAAGACATACCATGGTCATGAACTGGAAGACTCAACATAGTAAAGATGTCAATTCTCCCCAAATTGACACACAGGTTTAATTCAATTCCTATCAAATCTCAGCAAGTTTTTTTTAGTAGATATAGACAAGATTATTGTAGAATATATATAGAAAGACAAAGGAACTATAACAGCTAAAACAATTTTGAAAAAGAACAAAATTTGGAGGAATCAGGCTACCCTATCTCAAAACTTAATATATAGCTACAATAATCAAGACTGTGATACAGGCAAAGGGATAGACACATAAATCAGTGGAACAAAATAAAAAACTCAGAAAGAGACCTACACAAATATGATGCACTGATTTTTGACAGAGATGGAAAAGAAATGCAAAAGCGGAAGGAAAGCCTTTCCAACAAATGTGGCTAAAGTAATTCGACAGCCAGAGACATAAACTGAATCTAAGTCAATCACCTTATAAAAATTAAATCAGAATAGATAATGGTATTAAATGTAAAATGTAAAACTACAAAACTTTTGGGAAAAGCATATGAGAAAATCTTTGGGATCTAGTGCTAGATAGAGTTCTTAGAGTTGACCTCAAAAGCACAATCAATAGAAGGAAAAACTGATATATTGTACCTTATCAAAATTTAAAACTTTTGTTCTGCAAAAGTCTGTGTTAGGATGAAAATACAAGCTAAAGATAAGGAGAAAATATTTGCAAACCACATATCTGATGAAGGACTAATATCTAGAATATGAAAAGAATTCTCAAAACTCAACAGTAAAAAGAAAATCCAGTTAGAACACAGACAAAAGACACGAAGGGACATCCCATCAGAGAAAATATACAGAAGTAAAAGAGTACATGAAAAGAAGTTCAACATCATTAGCCATCAGGGAAATGCAAATAAAACCACAATGAGATACCACTACATGCTTATCAGAATGGCTAATATAAAAAAGTGACATCAAATGCTGGTGAGGATGTGGTTCTCCACATTGGATCATTCACACATTGTTGGTGAGACTGTAAACTGGTACATTTAATCTGGAAAACAGTTTGGCAGTTTCTTTAAAAAGTAAATATGCAACTACCATATGAGCCAGCAATTGCGTGCCTGGGTATTTATCCTGGAGAAACAAAGACTTATGTCTACCCAAAAACCTGTCCACTAATGTTTATAGCAGCTTTATTTGTAATAGCCCAAACCCAGAAATGATCAGATGTTCTTCAAAGAGTAAATGGTTAAACAAACTGTAGTATCCATGTCATGGAAAACTACTCAGCAATAAAGAAGAATAAAATATTGATACAAGCAACAACCTGGCTGAAAATCCAGAGAATTATGCTGAATGAAAAAAGTCAATTCCAAAAGAGCACATATTGTTTGACTCCATTTATATACATTTATATACTTTATTTATTTATTTTTAATTAATTTATTTATTTATTTTTGGCTGCCTTGGGTTTTCATTGCTGCACGCGGGCTTTCTCTAGTTGCGTCAAGCGGGGGCTACTCTTCCTTGAGGTGCGTGGGCTTCTCATTGCGGTGGCTTCTCTTGTTGCGGAGCATGGGCTCTAGGCACGCGAGCTTCAGTAGTTGTGGCCCGCAGGCTCGGTAGTTGTGGCTCACAGGCTCTAGAGCACAGGCTCAGTAGTTGTGGCATATGGGCTTAGGTGCTCTGCGGCATGTGGGATCTTCCCGGACCAGGGCTCGAACCTGTGTCCCCTGCATTGGCAGGCGGATTCTTAACCACTGCGCCACCAGGGAAGCCCCTATACATTTATATAAAGTGACAAAATTTCAGAAATGAAGAACAGACTAGTGGTTGCCAATGGGCTGAGAAGGGGTGAGGATGGGAGGGAAGTAGGTGTGGTTATAAAATGGCCCCATGAGGGATCTTCCAGGTGATGGAATTTTTCTGTATCCTGACTACACCAGTGATTTTGTACTAAGGTTTTGCAAGATGCTAATATGGGCAGGAACTAGGTGTCGGGGTGGGGCGGGGGGGAGGTCAGGCGATCTCTGTGTGATTTCTTACAACTGCATGTAAATGCACAGTTATCTCCAAGTAAAAAGTTTATTATTAAAAAGCTAATCAAACTGAATCTACTTCAAATGTGTTCCGGCATCTGAAATAACTATTGCTTCCAGGAATCTTCTCCTTGCTATAATTTTGTTAGCAGCCCAAAGGTTAAAGGTTTCTGAGTTAAGCTTAAGTGTTGCAAACATTTGGGGGAATTATACCTAGCATTTTAGGCCAAAATTCTGCCAAAACAAACTTGCCTGCAGAAATCTCATCAAGCGACATGTATTAGCTTACAAAAATTTGTTCCTTTTTTTTAGTTAAAAAAATTCTTCTGTAAAGCACAAGTACATTTTCATTAATATTTAAACAAAAAGGCAAAGTTCCCTCGCTTCCCAGCCCAGTCTTTTCCCCAGGGAAATATTGTCTGTTTGGAGTATTTCCTTCAGATTTTTTTCAGATTATTTTTTGTGCATCTCTAGACATATGTACAGTTTTATGTGTGTGTCTGATTTTTTTTTTTTTAAATAGAGACAGGATCACAATGTTTATACTGTTCTTCAAATTCCTTTTTCCCCCTGCTTCCAAATGTCTTGGAAATTTGCACGTTAGTATGTTTAGATCTATGTTTACTCATTCTTTTCAAGTACCTTGCAGTATTCTATGGAATTGATGTACCACAGTCTAATCCTTTGACACTTAGGATATTTCCAATTTTTGCTATTGCAAGCAATGTAGCCATTGGTGAAAATCCTTGTGCTGTTTCTTGGAGCACATATGAGGATATTTCTCTAGGAGAGAAATCCAGAAGTAGACCGGGGCTTTGCAGGTGTGGCCAAAATTGTTGATTGGCTGAACCGACACCTGTTCCCACCTATTGCCAATCATCTTCTCCTCTCCCACCTCCAAAACAAAGGCTCGACTGACTACATGACCAGTTCTGGCCAATTACACATCAGCAAAAGTTTGCTGGGCCGTCCCTAGGAGTGTTTCTGCTTTCCAAGTAAAAAGGGCTGAACATGACTGGCACTGTCCCTTTTTCCTGCCCTGAAGGTGGCTGTGGTGTTTGGAGGGGTGGCAGCCATGTTACAACATGTAGGAAAGTCAAGGGAATCACAGTAATGTCAGCCCTGATACTAATGAGTTGCTGAACCAAAGCCAGCCGGCAGTTACCTCCAGACTGCTTGCTACGTGACAAGAATAAACTCCTATCAGGTTAAGTCTGGTTTTCTGTTACTTGCAGCCAAATGTGTTCCTAAATGAGTCAGTACTAAATTACTCTCTAAAAAGTCTGTACTCTATTCTCTCACAAAAGACTACAAAAGTATTCGTTTCCCAAAACTTTTGTTTACTTTGAATGTTGTCAGTCACTTAAATATTTAACCTAGCTGATGCATGAAAAAATTTCACAGGAAGTAAAGTGTCATTTCATACACTTACTGGACATTCAAATTTCCTCTTCTATGATTTTTCTTGTTGATATCTCTTGACCACTCTTCTACTGTATTGTTTGACTTTTTCATATTGATTTGTAAGAATAAATTTCCAGATAGCAAAGCAAGCTGAGCTAAACTCACAGGTAAAACTGCCTCTGCATCTTTATACTATCAGTCAAGTCAAACACGATTACAAAAAAAATCTTCGGTAACAGGCCACACCTCTGACAGGGAGAGTCATCTCTGAGTGGTGCACCACCACGTGGCAAAGTGTCAAAAAGTAATTCAACTCGTGCAAACTGCCCCCACCCCCGCCCAAGCCCTTGCTTACTACTTTCTCTGCAAACCTAAACCTAAACCTAAAGAAAGGTTTACGGGATAGTGACACACTGGTGAACCAGGCAGAGTCTTTAACATACCTCATCTCATTTAACCCCCAAATCAAACCCAAAAGGCAGTCATTATTATTCCTATTTTAAGAACAAATGATAACAGTAAACTTTTAAAACCAAGCATTTCTTTCCTATCACAAAATCTTACAACATTCCAGGCCCCATAATAAAAACCAAAATGATTAAGTATTTACCTAAAACTCAAATGATATAAAATACATTGTGCCTGTTTTGTCTCCAATAAATTGTTTTTTTTTATTAGAGCCCTGAGATCTTAAGCTATATCTATCTCATCTACTGTGTATACCAAATGGAAGGCACCTTATAAATACCATATTTTATTAAAAATTAAAATTGGCAATTAAAAATAAATAAAAATAAAATACATTGTGCCTATCTAAATATATCAACATGCTTAAGCAAGAAACATTGCTAAACCTGTTTAGTGGTTTATGAATCTGAAGAAGCTATTCCAAAGCTTGGCTCTAAAGTTTATTGCCACACTATAGTTAACCAAAATTATTTCCAGCTTTTAAAGTGAAAAACTAAATTGAGTAGGATTTTAATGCTTCAACAAGAAGCATCTACTAGCTAGCCACCCCATCCCAGAGCGGCAGGTGAGGAATTCCTCTAATCAGTTACCAACCAACCAATCTGACACTAGAAAACAAACAAAATAAACAGTTAAAGATAATAAAAGATTATCATGGAGAGCAATGTAAACGAGTTGAATAGAACAAGCACCATCCTTGATTATTTGTACATGGTTTGGATTTTGGATAACTGACTCCACTTTAGAAGCCTAGCAGCTAGAGGAAAAGAGAAAGTTGGGGAAGCTCCTGCTCCTGGAACCAGGTGGGGAGCAGCAGGAAGGCTGAAGCCTTGACAAATATTTCCTTGCTTTCCACCACCCCTCTCCTCACAAGAGCTGTGGATTCTCTCTGGCAAAGCATCACACAAAGCACTCAATCCACAGCGGGAGAGAAGCAGAGGCATCAAATCTCCTTGATGCCTCCAACCAAAACGTCCCTGAGGGGACATGCCCAGCCCAGAGCCAGCAGGCCAGGGCCCCAAGAACTAACAGCCCCAGCGGCAGGAAGGCCAGACCAACCAAGGTGCTGCCCACTTGGGCCCCAGAGAGACATGAAGATTCATCTGGAGCATCCTTTTGCAGAGTTTTTTATAGCCCATTTGTAAGGCACAGAAAAATGCCTGGGGGAGTCTGATTTCTAATTTTACGTAAAAGAAAACAAATCCACAGACTTACAGTGTTTATGGTCTATGAAAGTGCAAATGGGTTGACAAATCCCCAATCTCAGGGTGCCTCTGGTGGTTTCTTGCATTTTCCTGGTGGGCTTGCTCAGCCGTTCCTGCTTGGGGAGAGGCAATGGGGTGTTCTCCCCACCCCCACGCCACTGCTCCGTAGGGCTGCACACCTCACCCGACTGGCACAAGAGTAATAACACATGGAAGGAAATCTGACTCTGTCAAAGTCAAAGGCCAGGCCTGGAGAGGGGAGGGGCGTGTCCTGGTGGGCTGCTCCTGACCTGGGTCCAGGTATTTGCCGGGCGCATAACAGGAAGCTTTAGTCACCAGAACAAAACAAGCCAGATTCCTAGGCCCTTCAAAACTGCCCAAACCTCAGGCCAGCTCACTAAAGGGACAGTAAGCAGGGCACATGAGAGAGGGGACAACAGGTCTCCAAGAGGGGCAGGGACACAAAGGAAAAGAGCAAAAAAGATAACAGAAGTGGGTGACGGGGCCAAAATGTGCTGAAATCAGACCAGGTGCTGCAGCACAGTGCCGACTCTCTGGGAAGGGATACACCTGGCCCCCAAGGGCTCCTCCAGTGCCCATTAGAGCTGGGCCCTAAAAGGACCCAGGGAGGACCAGGCCTCGCAGATGCGCCCAGCAGGCTGGTGTCACTGAGACAGCAGAGTCAAGGAGGGCGGATGGCTCAGCAATGCTCCCCCCGACCCCCTACCCTACTTGTGCAACCAACTAAACTCACGGCACACAGCCTCACTGTCGGGTGTGCACGCTGCACACACAGGCTCATGGTCAGGCACAGCACACACACAGCCTTCTTAGGTGTGAGTGCACACACACATACACCCTCCCAGTTGACGGACACAGCATATCCAACCTGCCAGTTGGGTGCTGTAGGCACACAATCATCTGCACACACAAACTCTGTCAGGAGTGAACACATACGAACTCTCAGGCTCAGGCTCTTTTGGGCACGCACACATACATTCCGCAACCTCCTAGTCAGGTACACAGAAACCTCTACATAAGGTACACACCCGCACTCACAGCCCGTCAGGAAAACCCGAGCGCACCACCTCTGTTAGGTGCACACACACACAACTTTACCGTCTCTCAGTTGGTGTGTGCCCACCCACAACATGCAAGTGCACACACACACATATAATCCGATAGACACATACACACACTCCCAACGTGTCGGGTGCACGACACTCACAACTTCTCCGTTAAGTGCACACACACCCTTCCAATGTCTGTCTCCTGCACACACACTTCCAACCTGCCAGGAACACACACGCGCGCTCACAACTTCTCCGTCGGCGTGAGCGCACACACAAACTCCCGGCCGGCAGGGTCGGCCCCACATTGCCACCACCCCCCCCCCGGGAGAGGCGCACGCCCCCTCCCGCGCCCCGGGTTGCGCGGCCACACTCCCCCTCCCGCCGGCACCCGCAAGCCGGCCTCCCTGCGGCGCACCCCGCACCCACGCACCCCTGCACCCTTCCCCCAGCCCGCGCCGGCGCCCGGCAGCCAACTCCGGCCGCGCGGGGAGTGCCCACGCCCCCGGTCCGCCCCGCCCGCGCCCCTCCTCACCTTTCTCGCTGGCGCCCAGGGCCCGGCCCTCGTCCTCCTTGGGGTTGGTCACCTGGGTGATGATGGCCGGGCCGTCCATGGGTGCGCGGCACGGCGGCAGCCCGCCGGCCCGGCCCCCCGGCAGCCAGGCGCACGGGCGCGCGGCGCGGGGGGCGCGCGGGGCCGCGGGCCGGGGGAGGCGCTCGCCGCCGCCGCCGCCGCCGCCTGGGCGCGCCCGCCGCCCGTCCCCGCTCTCTGGGAGAGGCGGCCCGGGCCCGCGCCCCCGCTCCCGCCGCCGCCGCCGCCGCTGCCGCCGCTGGGCTGGAGCGGCCGCCGCCTCGTCACCATGAACCCCGGAGCCGCGCCCGGGAGAGCCGCGCACGGGGAGGCGGAGCGGGAGGCCGGGCGCCGCGGGAAGCGGGAGCGGGCGAGGGGGAAGGAGCGAGCGAGGAGCGAGGGCGGGCGGGCGGGAGAGAGGGAGGGAACGAGGGAGGGAACGAGGGAGGGAACGAGGGAAAGCGGGAGGGCGGGCGGGTGGGTGTGTCCCGGCCCGAGGACCGGCCTCCGCCGCCGCTGCCGCCGCCGCTGCCCGCCGGCCCTGGGGGAGAGGGTTGCGGGGTGAGGCCGAGGCGGTGAGTGGAGGGCGGGCGGGGGTCTTGGGCAGACGAGTGGGGTGAGGGGCTTGGGGTGGAGGGGATTCCAGAGGGATCCTGGCGGTAGGTAAGAGGGCCGGGGTGTGTGGGGTTGTCAGGGGTTCTGGGAAAATGAGTGGGGTGAGCGGCCTGGGGTGCGAGGGCCGTGAGGAGGAGTCCGGCAGATGAGTGGGCTAAGGGGCGTGGGGGGCTAGGCAGGGGCCCGCGGGGGTGCGGGTAGGGCTCGGAAGGGTGTTCAGAGTGGGACCCCGGCGGCCCGAGGAGGGATCGCATGGATGCGAGAGTGAGGAGGGCCCTGGGAGGGATGTTTACCGGGAGGAAGCAGGAAGAGTAGGAGGCAGATGTGAGGGAAGAGGAGGAGGGTCCCGAGAGGGTGTCTTGGGGGAGGTGCTGGGTGAGGGGCATCCCGGCGCGGGAAGCGAGGGGTCAGGGACTTGGGCGCGGAGGGCAGCGGTTTGCGGAGGTAGAGGCTGCTAAGAGAGGTCCCTTACACCGAGGCGGCCCGCGGAGGGGTCCGGGGCGCTGGTGCGAGGAAGAACCCCTGAGTGCGAGGAAGGTTCAGGAGGGACCCGAGGGTGCGCCGGTCAACGGAGGGGTCCCAGAGTGTGGGGAATCCTGAAGGGTCCGGATATGCGGGACCCAAGAGTGACCAGGGGTTGGGTGGGGGGAGGAGGAGTCTGCGGACGGAGCTGGAGGCTCCAGGCGGGGGATGCTTGCAGAACCGGTTTCAGCATTGGACCCTAGAGCCCGCGTGCTGGACGGTGGGTCCTCGAGGACCAACCTCATGGCACGTGGGGGATGTAGGCGTCGAGCGGGGCCTGGGCAGTGGGCAATTCCGGGTGCTGTTGCAGTAAGGGGCCCGGCCGGGGTAGCGGGTCGAAGGCTGAAGAGAGGAAGGGGCCTGTGGCGGGCCGAGCTGAGCAATGACTGTGCTTCTGAAGAGCAGCCAGCCAGTCAGGTCTGGGGCGAGGGCGAGGGCGAGAGCGCGAGCAAGACGGGAAAGTGCCCCCTCACCCTTGGTGGGTCTGGGCCCTCTCGCGCCCGCGCCTTCGCTTTCCAACTTGGAAGCTGCACTGGCAGCCCGGTAAGCCAGGGGGCCGGGCAGTGCCGCAGGGGGGCGGACCTGGGGGTGGGAGGGGAGCCCTCGCGCGCGCTCTGCACCAATCAGGAGGACCTGGGCGGGCCTGCGGAGCGTGACGTAGGTGGGCAAGGCTGAGTGGGCGGACTGCTGCTTGGAGCTCCCTGCCTCCTTGCGCCCGGTTGCGCGCGCACTTCAGGCGTTATAGGCACGTCCGTCCATGTTGTGGCTGAAAGGAAGCCAGGCCCTTAGGACTTCTCTCACTCCCTAACCCCTGGAACCCGGAGCTGGTTACCGCGAGGTAACGTGCTCACCGGGAGAAGCAAGGAGACTCTCCAAAGTTTTCAAGTACACTTCCGGAAGCGCCTCTGGCGAAGGGCAGCCCGCAGACCTAGCGGGTGTCTGCACGGGGTGGAGCCCAGTGAGGGTTCCGGTCTGGGAGACAGTCCTGGGACAGGGCTCCTGTGGCAGGTGGGAAAACATTTCAGGGGAGCTGCTCTAAAAGGCAGTTAGGCAAGCTGTAGGGGTTTTGCCCCCAAATCCAGGACCTCAAGTGACATCCTGGCTTTGAGCTTCTGCGTGGGTCCTGGTGCCCGCTGCCTTGGCGTGGGCTCATGTGTGAGTAGCTGCTCTTCTGTTGGCTCCTTTGGGACCATAGTGATTTCCTGGGGCAGCTGAGCAAAGAAGGTTGAAGCGAAGTGCCCTTTTGGTTAGGAAGGTGTAAGTAGCCCAGGCTCCAGCGCATGCCCAGCCTAACCCTCCGAAGTGCAGAGCAGATTAGGGCCCCATGGCACCCAGGACTTCCCTTGTCCCCACTTCTAACGCTCTTTGCATTTGTTCAGAGTCTATGGCTGGCCCAGGGGCTGGCAAATTAAAATGTTCTCTGAATTCAGAAAAGGGAACCCTCCTACACTGTTGGTGGGAATGTAAAATGGTGCAGCCACTATGGAGAACAGTATGGGGGTTCCTCAAAAAAACTAGAGTTGCCATATGATCCGGCAATCCCACCCCTGGGCATATATCCGGACAAAACTATAATTTGAAAAGATACATGCCCGCAGTCTGTGGCATGACATGTTTCACAGGCAGGTCTGGTGACATCTTGGCACACACAGGAACAAGCTCATTCGTACACAGGCTCAAATTCATGCCAGGACACAGGGCGCACCCGTGACAAGGTTGTCTCTGCCCAGGCTGGTTTGTCCCACCTTGGCACTGCCCTCCCTTGCCCTCTGGCCTTCCCTGGCCCAGAAGTTCCCCTGGAATCCTGGTCCTCTGCCCTCCTGGTCTTGGATCATCCCTCAGGCACATGAACACAAGTGAGAGCAAGGGAGCGTCTGCAGGCAATTTCTATTTTTTGCGCAAACTTCCCCAGAGACCTGGGGAAAGAGAGGGCTGGGCTGTCTCCTTTGGAACTGGAGGAGTGGAGAATACAGGGAGGAAAAAATAAGATCTCAATAAATCAGCCCATCTCTGACTCCACTCTCCCTCTCTCCCCCTTTCTTCCCGCCCCCAAGCCTCCCCCCCTTAGTTCCCTACCCCCGCATGCTTGGGCGCCTCTGCCTCACCTTGTCTTCCTGCACTGCTGCCCCTGAAGCACCGCTAAAGCTTCACCCCAGGGAACCCCCACCAACTACCCAGTCTTGTGCTCCACACCTGAGTGCTGGGCTGGGGTAGGTGGAGAACGGGGGTGGCGTGTGGGGACCGGGGCTGAGGAGGCCCTGTCTCTGCTGAAAGAGGCCATGGGCAAGTGCTCCCTCTCTCTGGGCCTCCCTTTTGCAGGCAGGAACACGCAGATGACGGTCTGTTGCCAGAAGGCTCTGGAATGAGTACGGACCACAAGGGGGCACCTGTCCCGGTCTGAGCTTGGAGCTGGGACTGAGGAAGTGAAATTTCTGGACATTTTTGGATGATTAAAATTATTTTTAAAGTAGTAAAAGTAAAATATTTTGGAGAAATGAAGGAGATACTAGCCACCCACATGGATTTGTCCAGACCTTGAGTGTTCACAAAGCTCTTTAACATTTTCTGTCTCTGTGAGTCCCACGATGAAGGCAGGTGGGTGTCCCCCATCCTGCTTGCTTACTGTATGCCAAGCTCTGGCTGGGTACCATGTGCCTCCAAGGGTGAGAGGCTCCCTTGGCTGCAAGGAATGGAGACTCTCTTGGGGAAGGATTAGCATGAGGGTCTCAGAGCAGGGCTCTCTGCCCCATCCAAGACCGCACAGGAGCCCAGCTCAGACCCTGGAGAAACCCACTACCTGAAGGCCTCAGGAATGATGAGGTCCTACTACTGACCTCAGGAAACTGGATCATTCAGGACCAGAGCCACTCTAGCCCAGCACTCCTGTTATTCCAGAATAAGTCATGTGTCATGAATGAGACTCTCTTAGGGTCTAACCACTTGTCTCCTGCTAGCAACTCACTCATTTCCCTTTTCTTTTTCTTTACTTATTTTTTGTGGCCATGCTGCGTGGCTTGCTGGATCTCAGTTCCCCCACCAGGGATTGAACCAGGGCCACGACAGTGAAAGCACCAAATCCTAACCACTAGACCACCAGGAAACTCCTGACTCACTCATTTTCCTAAGTCCCAGTTTAAATTCTGGAAAGAGAATTTGTTCAGCTTAGTTCATTACCATTGTTCAAGTTACTATAGTTGTATAAAAATTACTCTAAAACTTAGTGACTTAAAAAAATATTTCTATGCATACGACTTACAATTTGGGCAGGACTTGACACGTGTAGCTCATCTCTGCTTTACATGGTGTCACCTGGGCTGCTTGAAGGCTGGGGGCCAGAATCATCTGAAGGCTCACTTTCTCACATTGCAATTGATGCCAGCTGTAAGGCTGAGCCCTTTGGGCTCTTGGCTGGAAAACCTACAAATGGTTGTATTAGCCATGGCTTTTATTTACTATACTCTGATGTTTTGACATCTTGGGGCCTTGCTGACTCTAGAGCGACTGCCCATCCCAGGGCTAGAGAAAGCAAATAACTGGCTTATAAACATGTCTTTCATATGCAAACCGATCAACCCAGAGCCCATTCCCCCAGCCACCTCCTTTTTGGAGCTATTACACTCCAGGCCATTATTGCCCTAATCACCTTAGGATCAGGTACCAGACAACTAGAGATAGTCCCTACATCCTAGAGCCCACCGAAATTATTCTAACTAGCCAATCCTAAACCACTAACCCCGTCTCACCTGTTCCTTTCCATAGAAACCACAGTAAAGTCTCTTGCTACAGTTTCCCTTTCTCCCTCTGCCTCCTGACCCACCCTGGTGCTTCCCCACGTGGCATCCCCCTTCCTGTGGCATGGGGCACCCCCTTCTCTTGGAAATTCTGAGTATAACAAACTGTCTTTTCAATGGCAGTCTTCTTTTGGCCTTTCCAAGGCCCGATCATCAGGGAGCCTGCTCTGAGTTCAGTATTCCTGGGCTGTGTTCCCCTTGGCCTTTGGACCTACTAATCAGGAAAGTACAGTTGCAGAGTGAGAAGGGAGAGGTGGCAGGAATGTCCCCTGGATCAGTCTGCAAACTGCTTTAACACATCCTGGCTCTGGCAGATTGGGCTGCACCCTCAGATGAGACCATCCCATATACTGCACAGGGCCCCTGAAGGAGGCCCTGCTACTCAGAAAAGTTTGATGTGCCAAGAACAACATTTCCCTCTCATATATTGAAACACATTTTCTTCTTTCCTAACTTAATTCAACTTTAAAGTCTCTTTTCCCCCTTTACTGATATAAACACATTTTCCTCAACAGTGGGGTTCTGAAAGATGCTTAGATACCCCCCTAGTGCTGTGTATGACTGAGACCAGGAAAACCAGGCGACAAGTTTGCTTGCACCTCTCCAAAGGCAGCTGATGAAATGCAGGACTTCCGCGGGGGAAGACTGTCTGGACCACAACCGCTCTTCCTCGTCTCTGAGGATTGGGGCTGCGTCCAGATTGAAACTCCTTTATTAGCAAATTGATTATTTATATGAGGGCTGTCTCAGCAGCTTCCTTGTTGGTGCTAAGCTGGTTTAAAAGTTCCAGATGCAGCAAAGCACTCTCCAGCCCTGGCAATGGTAGTTATCAGCAAGACCTCACTCAAATCAACTCAAGAAAATAGCTTTAAACTGGAGACTGCAAACTAGCAGCCCAGGGGTGGCACCCAGCCTACAGGTCCGTGCTGGTGGCAAACATGGTTTGTTATTGTTTTGTTTTTGCTTGTACAGCACAGACTCTCACACATTTTTGTTTATAATTATAGACTTACAGAAACTTTGCAAGAATAAAGAATTCCCATATACCCTTCAACTAGATTCCCAAATGTTAACTTTTTATCCCCCCCTTATTATTATCGTTTGGACCATTTGAGAGTAAGTTGCAGACTTACTCCCAAACAGTTCAGTGAATATTTCCTAAAAAACAAGAATAGTCTCTTGTATAATCACGTACAGCTATCCAATCAGGAAATTAACATTGTTATACAATTATTATCTAATCTGCAGACCTTATTCACATTTCACCAACTGACCCATTCTGCCCTTTACAGCAAAAAAGAAAATATATTTTTTCTGGTCCAGGATCCAATTTAGGATTATGTTGTCAGGTTTCTTTTCTTTCCTTTAATCTGGAACAGTTCTTTGGTCTTTCTTTGTCTTTCACGACCTTGCCAGTTTTGAAAAGTACAGGCCAGTTATTTTATAGGATATCCCCTAACAAGGGTTTGCCTATTGTTTCTTCAAGAGTAGATTCAGGTTATGCATTTTTGGCAGGAATGCTCCAGAAGTGATGTTGTATCCTTACCAGGATATCATATGAAGAGGCATGTCATGTTGCTTTACTGTGGCATGATTGGTAACATTTTTGGTAACAGTTACTTTGATCACTTGCTTAAGGCAACAGCTCTAAGGTTTGTCCACTATAAATTTTGTCCCATTGTATTTTCCCATTTCTAATTAAAGAGCTTTATGTGGGGAGGTGCTTTGAGACCATTCAAATATCCTTACTCTCATCAAACGTTTAGCCTCTACCTTTAGCATCTGTTGATGATTCTTGCCTGAATTTGGTTACTGCTATTAGGATTTTCCCCATTTCATCAGTGGGAATCCATTCAAGTTGGTTTTTGTGTGCGTTCGACATCTCCACATTACTCTTTGAGCTCTTCCTCACTTTCTGGTCCAACAAGATGTTCCAGGCTCATCTTGTCCTTTCCCTGCACTACTACTGGAGTCAGCCATCTGTCTAAGGAGCCTTGATTCTTTTTAGTGGAGAATGGTATTTAGAGACCAAGATCTGGGGGCTAGATGTGTGTTCATTGCTACTGGGGTGTTATTGATTCTAGGCTTACTCAGTGGACACAGCTATATAAATTTATCTATCTATCTATCATCTACATCTACATGAATTTCTCGATCTATATCTGTATCAAGCAGTCTATCTCTTTACCAGTCATCTATCCATATTCAATCTGCTAAAACCATGAGTTCCTATCTAACACCACAGATTTCATTCTAGCCTCCCCTCTTCCCATATTTGTAACTCCCATTTATGGCAGGGAGAAACTTGACTCCTGTAATCCACCATATAGCTGTGTGCTCAATCTTAGCATACCCAGAGAGTAGCTGCAGAATTGCTAACCCATTCCACAGCAAAAATCCATCCCACTAAGTAGAGTTCAGTATTTGTTTACAGTCCTCTGTCTTTTTTTTTTTAATGTGTTTTATTTTACTTTATTTTATTTAAAGATTTTTTTTGATGTGGACCATTTTTAAAGTCTTTATTGAATGTGTTACAATACTGCTTCTGTTTCATGTTTTGGTTTTTTGGCTGCAAGGCATGTGGGATCTTAGCTCCCCGACCAGGGATCGAAACCACACCCCCTGCATTGCAAGGTGAAGTCTTAACCACTGGACCGCTGGGGATGTCCCAGTTATCTTTGTCTTTTGTCAAAATAGTTTATTCACATGTTACTTGGGTTTGTTCTTCCAACCTCAAGTTAGGGTCATTCTTTTCTGTTTATTCTATGTTAGGTTTTTTCCCCATTTGTGTAGATTTTTTTTTTTTTTTGGTAAGTGGAACGTTAATATGGTCCCCAAAGTCAGAACTATATAGCAAGGTATACTCAGAGAAGTGCCACTGCCCCACGCTTTGTATCTCACCCCTGACCCCATATCCTCTCTACTCTGTTTCTACCCTAGAGCTTTAGCTGTTTACTCTCATTAGTTTCTGGTGTATCCTTCCTGGGTTTTGTTTTCTTGTTCTGTACAAAGAGCAGATACATGTATACATGACTATTTCTCATGTCCTACATAAAAGGTAGCCTATAATACTCACTTGTACCTTTCCTTTTCACTTAACAATATAGCCCGCAAATCACTCCATTTCAGTTCATAGAGATCTTTCTCATTTTTAAAAAAACCACACTGCATAGGAGTATTTTAAGGGTAAATTCTTGGATACTTTTGACCCAAATTCTTGGGTCAAAAGGTAAACACACGTGTAGTTTTGCTAGGAATTGCCAATCTCTTCGAAGAAAGATTATGTCAAGTTGTATTTCCACCAGCAACAGATGAGAATGCCTCTTTCCCCTCAGCTACAACAATATTTTCATATTTAAAATTTTTGCCAATCTGCTAGGAGAAAAATGGTGTCTCAGATAGTTTAAATTTGTATTTCTCTTATCATGTGAGTTGAACATATTTTCATTTATGTATAAAGTAAATTGTCTATTCATGTTGCTCACCCATTTTTCTATTTTTTAAATCTGACATCCCTGAGGTTTTAGAGTTCTTTCTATATGAGGATATTGGCCCTTTATTTGCAAAATAGATTGCCAATATTTTCTCCCATTTTGTCATTTGACTTTGCTTATGGTGTTTTTTTTTTGCCAAGAGGAAATTTTTATGTAGTTAAATTTATCAATCTGTTCTTACTGCCACTGAATTTTGAGTCATAGTTAGAAAGCCTTTCCCTACACCCAGGTTATGAAGGGATCCATCTAAGTTTTTCTTCTAGTACTTGTATGGTTTCATCTTTTACAGTTAGATTTCTAATCCATTTGGAGTTTATTCTTTTGTAGGGTGTGAGATAAGAATCTAGTTTTTTCTTTGTCCCATGGCAACCCTGTTCTCCCAGCACCATTTATTAAAAAGTTAATCTTTGCCCCAGTGATTTGAAATGCTACCTTTATTGTATATTAATTTCCCATATGTACCGAAGTTGATTTCTGGGCTTTCTATTCTGTTCTGCTGGACTGTCTGTCTGTTCATGCACCAATACCACATTGTTTCAATTATAGAGGCTTTAGAATATGTTTTAATGTCTAGTAAGGCCAGTCCCTGACTCTCACAATAGCTTTTATCCCCTCAGTATTTTCCTAGATATTCTTGCATGTTTTTTTCCATATAGACTTTAGTATCAACTTATCTAGCCCCATTGAAAAATAATCTGTCCTCAAAATGTTCCTAAAAGTTTGAATTAGTCTCCAACATTTAAAATGGGGAGATATCACATGAAAATATGGATTTCTGTTTTTTTTTTTTTAATTGGGGATCTATCAACAAGGACCTTTTCTTTCCACACGATCCAATAGTGTAGAGCAGACCAGTAGCTGCAGCCTTTACACAGGCCTTGTGGTCTCCAGGACTACATGGTGCCCACTATGCCCTCTGACGTCTCACCCGTGACCTTCACACATTTAAGTTCCCTGTGTGGCATCTGAGTTGGTGACTCAGGCTTTAAATGATCAGGAAAGTTATATATCATGCCCACACTTAGTCATCTATTTCTCTGTCTCACAATAAAATATTATGAAAGCGGTATGTCTGTTTTGTTCACTGCTGTGTCTCCAGGGCCTAAGAAGAGGGCTTAGGGCATAGTTGGCACTTGGTAATTATTTGTTTAATGAATAAGTGTTTATATATAGGAAACAAGAAATGATAAAAAAATGTGTTCTCTCTTCAAAAAACCATTGAAAACACATCAAGTAGAACCATTATGGGTGGGAGTAAGTTGTTACAGTGCTTACAGAGAGCAATTTGGCAATATTTGTCAAAGTTACAAAGGGATAGATTGGTTTTCCCTGTGGTTCTACTTCTAAAAATTTATCCTAAAGTATATTTGCACACAGGCAAAATGACGATTTTTCAAGGTTATTTACTGCAGTAATAATAAAAGGTTGGAAAGAAATTACATTTCTTTCAGAAAGGGACTGATTATATAAATTATGGTTTACCCATACATTAGAACAATGGAATAATAAATATACAGTAATAAAAAAGAATAAGAATGCTTTCTGTGAACTGAGACAGAAAAACACAAAATGCAGGGTAGTGTATATAGCAGGCTGCCTTTTATGTATAAAAGGAAAATAAAACAAAGATCCATATTCGTATTTGTTTGTAAGCATATGAAGAAAATCTGGATGGACTCATAAGGAACAAATAGCAGTGGTTAGTTGAAGGGTGGAGGAAATGTGGTGAAGACACTGGACAGATGGGGACAGGGTGGGAGGGGAATTCTCTCTCTCTCTCCCTCTCCGCTGACCCTGAGGAGTAGGTTTTAAATCAGATATTTCCAGGGACTTCCCTGGTGGCGCAGTGGGTAAGAGTCCGCGCTCCCAGTGCAGGGGGCCCTGGTTTGATCCCTGGTCAGGGAACTAGATCCCACGTGCATGCCGCAACTAAGAGTTCACATGACACAACTAAAGAGCCCACGTGCCGCAACTAAGGAGCCCGCCTGCCACAACTAAGACCTGGCGCAACCAAATAAATAATAAAATACATAAAATTAAAGAAATCAAATACTTATATATGCGCACATAATGTATACATACATACCAACAGACATGTATAAAAACAACTATTAAACTAAAAGGACAGCAGAGGAAGCCATTAGACCCTGGAAACCACAGCTATCCAGCTAGGACTCTGTCTGGACAACCATGTGATGGAGACTCTAGGTCACTCACTGGTATTTCATCTCTTCTTGCTAGAAGATGATATATTGTGCCTGTTAATTCCATTTGACAGAAAGGGCAATGAAATATGTTTCCCCTCCTACTATCTTGTGTTCAGATAATCCCAGAGTGCACTTTACAAATTGACAGTCAATAAACCACTTCACCCAGTGAAGAAATAGAGCACATTTCAAGATGGAATGGTGATATCCATGCCACAGTCCCCCTTCCCTGCCAATGCTTCACAATGAAAAAGTGAAATATTTCAGCTAGTGAAATTGGGAATTTAGCAAAGAAAGAATTTATCAACTATAGTTCTAGAATGATAGAAAGCAAGATCTTCTAAAATATTAAAATGCAAAGTCAGGAAATCTTCAGAGAATATAGGTTTTGGTACATGGCATATGATTAATGTGAAATGAATTAAAAAAAGAAAATGTATTAAGTTGAGTGCTGTTACTCAAATAAATTAAATGGATGAATCTGTATTTGTCATAGAGTTTATCAAAATATTTTAAACTGGGGAACCCACAGAATAATTAGAACTAACGCTGTGGCAAATAATATTTTGGATGGATGCATATCTCAATAATGTTTCTCTTGTCCTGTTTTTTATTTTTGGTTTATAGATTTTTTTTTGTTTGTTTCTTGGGAGTAATTAGCTTCCTTTAAAAAAATTCTCAAATGGCAAGCTATTCTGTTTTACACTTTTGCAGATGTCTGATAACAAATTTTAACATTTTTGGTAGGCAAAATACTGGTGTTTTAATTCAGTATGCCATAGCTCAAGGCCATATATTCAAAGTAGAAGAATATTAATTTTAAATAAACCTGGCTTCCCTGGTGGCGCAGTGGTTGAGAGTCTGCCTGCTAATGCAGGGGACACGGGTTCGAGCCCTGGTCTGGGAAGATCCCACATGCCGCGGAGCAACTGGGCCCGTGAGCCACAATTACTGAGCCTGCGCGTCTGGAGCCTGTGCTCTGCAACAAGAGAGGCCGCGATAGTGAGAGGCCCGCGCACTGCGATGAAGAGTGGCCCCCGCTTGCCACAACTAGAGAAAGCCCTCGCAGAGAAATGAAGACCCAACACAGCCATAAATAAATAAATTTAAAAAAAAAAAACCTTAGCATAAACCACGTGAGAGTAAAGATACGTACAATGAAAAGCGTTTTCAACTCATGGGCTCAGAGCATACACTGAAGCATTCATACACACATACATAGACACAGACATGGAAAAGGATCTATATTAAACACCACAAGAAGAATATAAACATCTTAGAATCAAAGCTCGTCTCTGTTGCCTTTATAAGATGTGTTTAAAGTTAAGATTTTTTTCTGGTAATTGCAATGACATTGTAGAGAAAATGTTGCCAATAGATATCCATTGATTGAGTGGCATTTCACCCATGGTTACAAGGGGATTATGAGTGACTCGCCTTGACAGTGATATAGTTTTGGAGGGGAGTGGGGAAAATAGGTTACAAAACAGTCCACAGAGAACAGCCCCATCTCAGTAAGGATCACGTTCTATGTTTCACTGTAATTCTCAATTTCTCAACAGTTCTGCAACTCGAAACGAATGCCAAATTCAAAAATTGCTTTTATAAGTTTATGATTGAAGTATTTTCGTTGTTTGTTTGTTTGTTTGTTTATTTATTGGCCGTGCCTTGTGGCTGTGTAAGCACAGAGCCCTAACCACTGGACCACCAGGGAATGCCCTTGTTCTTTTAAAAAATGCTTGCTTGCTTTCCTTTCCTCATTACTCCCGCTAATTGCATCACTTAATTTCTTGATTATTGTTGCCCCTCAGCCCTATTCCACTGATGTTTTAGGAAGTTAAATGTTCTGTTCCCATAAATACCAAAAACATCCGCATACCTTCTGAGCAGTTGTTAGAAAGGCTGCCCTGACGTTTCCTGACCACCAGGGGGCAGCCAGGAGCCAGATTCTTTGCTTTCCTCCCAATTCATTCAGAAGCAGGTTCCAAAATTCAATTGTGTAACTATATCATGGGGATTAGAAATTTCTTAAATGTCCACTAAGACTGGAATGAATAAATAAAATGCAGTAATATCATATCATGGACTACAACATGATTGCTTTAAAAGGGAATGAACTAATTTTATACAGATATTTCTTGACTTATGATGGGGTTAAGTCTGGATAAATCCACTGTAAGTTGAAAATATCTTAAGTAGAAAATGCATTTAATACACTTAACCTACCAAACATCACAACTTAGCCTAGCCTATCTTACATGTGCTTATAACACTTATATTAGCCTACAGTTGGGAAAATCATCTAACACAAAGCCTATTTTATAATAAAGTGTTAAATATCTCATGTAATTTAATGAATACCATTCTTTTTTTTTTCTGGAGAGTTTTTATCATAAATGGGTGTTGAATTTTGTCAAAAGCTTTTTCTGCATCTATTGAGATGATCATATGGTTTTTATCCTTCAATTTGTTAATATGGTGTATCACATTGATTGATTTGTGTATATTGAAGAATCCTTGCATCTCTAGGATAAACCCCACTTGATCATGGTGTATGATCCTTTTAATGTGTTGTTGGATTCTGTTTGCTAGTATTCTCTTGAGGATTTTTGCATCTATATTCATCAGTGATATTGGTCTGTAATTTTCTTTTTTTGTAGTATCTTTGTCTGGTTTTGGCATCAGGGTGATGGTGGCCTCATAGAATGAGTTTGGGAATGTTCCCTCCTCTGCAACTTTTTGGAAGAGTTTGAGAAGGATGGGTATTAGCTCTTCTCTAAATGTTTGATAGAATTCACTTGTGAAGCCATCTGCTCCTGGACTTCGGTTTGTTGGAAGATTTTTAATCACAGTTTCAATTTCATTACTTGTGATTGGTCTGTTCATATTTTCTGTTTCTTCCTGGTTCAGTCTTGGAAGGTTATACCTTTCTAAGAATTTGTCCATTTCTTCCAGGTTGTCCACTTTATAGGCATAGAGCTGCTTGTAGTAGTCTCTTAGGATGCTTTGTATTTCTGTGGTGTCTGTTGTAACTTCTCCTTTTTCATTTCTAATTTTATTGATTTGAGTCCTCTCCCTCTTTTTCTTGATGAATCTGGCTAATGGTTTATCAATTTTGTTTATCTTCTCAAAGAACCAGCTTTTACTTTTATTTATCTTTGCTATTGTTTTGTTTGTTTCTATTTCATTTATTTCTGCTCTGATCTTTATGATTTCTTTCCTTCTGCTAACTTTGGGTTTTGTTTGTTCTTCTTTCTCTAGTTCCTTCAGGTGTAACGTTAGATTGTTTATTTGAGATTTTTCTTGTTTCTTGAGGTAGGCTTGTATAGCTATAAACTTCCCTCTTAGAACTGCTTTTGCTGCATCCCATAGGTTTTGGATCGTCGTGTTTTCATTGTCACTTGTCTCTAGGTATTTTTTGATTTCCTTTTTGATTTCTTCAGTGATCTCTTGGTTATTTAGTAATGTATTGTTTAGCCTCCATGTGTTTGTGTTTTTTACGTTTTTTTCCCTGTAATTGATTTCTAATTTCATAGCATTGTGGTCAGAAAAGGTGCTTGATATGATTTCAATTTTGTTAAATTTACTGAGGTTTGATTTGTGACCCAAGATGTGATCTATCCTGGAGAATCTTCTGTGTGCACTTGAGAAGAAAGTGTAATCTGCTGTTTTTGGATGGAATGGCCTATAAATATCAATTAAATCTATCTGGTCTATTGTGCCATTTAAAGCTTGTGTTTCCTTATTAATTTTCTGTTTGGATAATCTGTCCATTGGTGTGAGGTGTTAAAGTCCCCCACTATTATTGTGTTACTGTCGATTTCCTCTTTTATAGCTGTTAGCAGTTGCCTTATGTATTGAGGTGCTCCTATGTTGGGTGCATATATATTTATAATCGTTATATCTTCTTCTTGGATTGATCCCTTGATCATTAGGTAGTGTCCTTCCTTGTCTCTTGTAACATTCTTTATTTTAAAGTCTATTTTATCTGATTTGAGTATTGCTCCTCCAGCTTTCTTTTGATTTCCATTTGCATGGAATATCTTTTTCCATCCCCTCACTTTCAGTCTGAATGTGTCTCTAGGTCTGAAGTGGGTCTCCTGTAGACAGCATATATACGGGTCTTGTTTTTGTATCCACTCAGCAAGCCTGTGTCTTTTGGTTGGAGCATTTAATCCATTCACGTTTAAGGTAATTTTCGACATGTATGTTCCTATTACCATTTTCTTAATTGTTTTGCATTTGTTTTTGTAGGTCCTTTTCTCCTCTTGTGTTTCCCATTTAGAGAAGTTCCTTTAGCATTTGTTGTAGAGCTGGTTTGGTGGTGCTGCATTCTCTTAGCTTTTGCTTGTCTGTAAAGCTTTTGATTTCTCCATCGAATCTGAATGAGATCCTTGCCGGGTAGAGTAATCTTGGTTGTAGGTTCTTCCCTTTCATCACTTTAAGTATATCACGCCACTCCCTTCTGGCTTGTAGAGTTTCTGCTGAGAAATCAGCTGTTAACCTTATGTTAACCTTATGGGAGTTCCCTTGTATGTTATTTGTCGTTCTTCCCTTGCTGCTTTCAATAATTTTTCGTTGTCTTTAATTTTTGCCAATTTGATTACTATGTGTCTCGGCGTGTTTCTCCTTGGGTTTATCCTGTATGGGACTCTCTGCACTTCCTGGACTTGGGTGGCTATTTCCTTTCCCATGTTAGGGAAGCTTTTGACTATAATCTCTTCAAATATTTTCTCTGGTCCTTTCTCTCTCTCTTCTCCTTCTGGGACCTCTATAATGCAAATGTTGTTGCGTTTAATGTTGTCCCAGAGGTCTCTTAGGCTGTCTTCATTTCTTTTCATTCTTTTTTCTTTATTCTGTTCCACAGCAGTGAATTCCACCATTCTGTCTTCCAGGTCACTTATCCGTTCTTCTGCCTCAGTTATTCTGCTACTGATTCCTTCTAGTGTATTTTTCATTTCAGTTATTGTATTGTTCATCTCTGTTTGTTTGTTCTTTAATTCTTCTAGGTCTTTGTTAAACATTTCTTGCATCTTCTCGATCTTTGCCTCCATTCTTTTTCTGAGGTCCTGGATCATCTTCACTATCATTATTCTGAATTCTTTTTCTGGAACATTGCCTATCTCCATTTCATTTAGTTGTTTTTCTGGGGTTTTATCTTGTTCCTTCATCTGGTACATAGTCCTCTGCCTTTTCATCTTGTCTTTCTGTGAATGTGGTTTTTGTTCCACAGGCTGCAGGACTGTAGCTCTTTTTGTTTCTGCTCTCTGCCCTCTGGTGGATGAGGCTATCTAAGAGGCTTGTGGAAGTTTCCTGATGGGAGGGACTGGTGGTGGGTAGAGCTCATGAATACCATTCTGAAAGTGAAAACAGAATGGTTGCCTGGGTACAGGATGGTTGTGTGTGTATCGGTTGTTTACCCTTGTGATTGCATGCCTGACTGGGGCCTGCAGCTGCCCAGCATCTCAAGACCACACCTTACTGCATATTGCTAGCCCAGGAAAAGATAAAAATTCAAAATTCGAAGTATGGTTTCTACAGAATATGTATTGCTTCTGCACCTTCATAAGTCAAACCATCATAAGTCAGGGACTGTCTGTATGTGTCTCCAATGGGGCAAGATGTTTGCTTCTGACTACCCGAGAGTGCTCCATGAAAATGTCTTAAAAGCAAAATGTTTAGCAAAACCAGCAAGTAAAAATGATGCATACGACATGATAGCATTTTTGTAAATTAAAAACCTATAAAACATATAAACATTGTTCATAGATTCATATCTATAAGTCTCTGAAAATGTAAAAAAAGGACTGAAAAGATGCACTCTGAGCTCACAGTGGTGGTTCCCTGGAAAGGAGAAATGGAGGAGAATAGGGCTAGGAATTGGGGACAAAGGGGCTTCAACTTCATCAAGAATGTTTTGTTTTTATATTTGAAATAGCTGACACATTGGAGCAGTTGGGACTTTCATAGGCAAAATAATGAACCTTGATTCCAACAATGAGATACCACTACATACCTATTAAAAAGATGAAAATCCAAAATGCTGACAACACCAAATGTTGACAAGGATGTGGAGCAACAGGAACTCTCATTCACTGCTGGTGGGAATACAAAAGGGCACAGCCACTTAGGAAGACAGTGTAGCAGTTTCTTACAAAACTAAACCTACTCTTACCATTTGATCCAGCAATTTCACCCTTTGGTATTTACTGAAATGAGTTGAAAACTTTTTTTTACACAAAAACCCGTACACGGATATTTTAGCAGCTTTATTCATAGTTGCTAAAACTTGGAACTAACCAAGATGTCTTTCAGTAGGTGAATGCATATATAAGCTGTGGTATATCTATACAATGGAAAATTATTCAGCGCTAAAAAGAAATGAGCTATCAAGCCATGAAAAGACGTGGAGAAAACTTGTGTTAATTTAGTAAGTGAAATAAGCCAATTTGAAAAGGCTATGTGCTGTATGATTTCAACTATATAACATTCTGGAAAAGGCAACACTAGGGGGAAAATAAAAAGATAGGTCATTGCCAGGGGTTGGGGGGGATAAAGGATGAATAGGCAGAACACTGAGGACTTTTAGGACAGTGAAACTATTCTGTATTTTATTATAATGATGGATACATATAATTATACCTCTGTTAAAACTCATTGAATTCACAAGATCAAGAGTGAACCCTAATGTAAATTATGAACTTTGGTTGATAATGATGTATCAGTCTAGATTCATTGATTGTAGTAAATGTACAACTGTGCTCCAGGGTGTTTAAAGTGGGGGAGGCTTAGTGTGTTTGGGGGCAGGGAGGATATGGGAATTTACTGGACTTTCTGCTCAGTTTTGCTGTGAACCTGAAACACTCTAAAAATAGTCTATTTAAAAAGCAAAAAAGCCAAAAAACAAAAAATGCAAAAACCCCACACCTTATACAAAATTAACTTAAATGGGTCATAGATTTAAATATAAAATACAAAACTGGAAAACTTTTAGAAAAAAAACATAAGAGAAAATCTTCACCATCTCAGGTTAGATGACGTGTTCTTTCACACCAAAAACATGATCCATAAAAAAATTGATAAATAGATAAGTGAAAAACAAGTTACAGACTGGGAGAAAATATTTCCCAACTACGTAGCTAACAAAGGACTAGTACCTAGAATATAAAAAGAGCTCTCAAAACTCTGCAGTAAAATATCAAACAGTCAGTTAGAAAATGGGCAAAAGACTTGGAGAGACATTTCACCAAAGAGGATATGCTGACACAAATAAGCACATGAAAAGATGTTTGGCATTGTTAGCCACTAGGGAAATGCAAATTAAACCCACAATGAGATATTACACCTACTAGACAGCTCAAATAAAAAATAGTGATGATACCAAATACTGGTGAGAATGTAGAGAAACTACATCTTTCATACATTGCTGGTGGAAAATAATTTGGCAGTTTAGTTTTAAAACTAAATATATACTTACCTTACAACTCAGTAACCTCACTTTTAGGCATTTATCACAGAGAAATGATAACTTATGTGCCACAAAACCCTGAAATACAAATGTCATAATACATCATTATTTGTAGCAGCCAAAAACTGGAAACAACCCAAATGCCCTTCAGCAGTTGAATGGTAAAACTGGGGTACATCCATATCATGGAATACTATAGAAATAAAAAGGAACAAATGATTGATACTTGTAACCACTTGGATGGATCTCAATGGAATTATACTGAGTGAAAAAGCCAATCTCAAAGGTCATATATATATATATATATATATATATATATATATATATATATATATATATATATATATATATATATATATACATATTTCTTTTTTTTTACCACAACTGAAAGAAATGCGAATATTTTTGTTTCTCTGACCCCAGTTAGATAAAAGTTACTCCAAGTCCACACAATGTTTGGCAAAGCAAAGTTGGGCACACAATTCCAACACAACGTTTGCAAACACCAATAAACGGATTGTTTTCCAGTTTGGACTTTGGGATATATTTTTTCACAGGAACAATGTTATGAATAGTACTTTGTCTAGTCAAAAAAGTCTTTTGAATCCATAATGTGTCCACAGGATGATAATAGAATAGTAGTGCTACCCCTATGGAAACTTAATACCAACTGCATTTTCTCAGAGAAAATTAATTCAGTTTTCTCAGTGGATTTGGGAATCTCCCTCCTCCTGCTTTTCCCACCTGGCTGAAGAGGGCTTTCCACACATATGTAAAGTGGGTACTGCCTGCAGAGAGGAAAAAGGGACAATTTCTATGACTAGAAATAAATCTGACTAGAATCTACAAATGGAGAAAAAAAGTTGTATAATCAATGATTCCACTTACAAAATAGTCTCTAAAAGACAGAATTATAGAGGTAGAAATTAATGATTGTTAGGGGTCGGGTTAGGGGGTAGCATGAGGGAGTCCCTTTGTGGTGATTAATCTTTAAAAAATTTTTTTAAATTGAGATATAATTGACATATAACATTATATTATTTTCAGGTGTGCAACATTATGTGGTAATTAATCTTTTTTTTTTTTTAATTAATTTATTTATTTATTTATTTATGGCTGTGTTGGGTCCTCGTTTCTGTGCGAGGGCTTTCTCTAGTTGCGGCAAGTGGGGGCCACTCTTCATCGCGGTGTGCGGGCCTCCCACTATCACGGCCTCTCTTGTTGCAGAGCACAGGCTCCAGACGCGCAGGCTCAGTAGTTGTGGCTCACGGGCCCAGTCGCTCCGCGGCATGTGGGATCCTCCCAGACCAGGGCTCGAACCCGCGTCCCCCGCATTGGCAGGCGGACCCTCAAGCACTGCGCCACCAGGGAAGCCCGGTAATTAATCTTGATTGTGGTTGTGGTTAAAGGAATCTGTACATGTGATCAAATTGCATAGAACTATAGATCACACACATGCACACAAATGAGTGAATGTATATAAAAACTGATGAAATCTGAGTAAGATCTATAGATTGCACCAATATCAATTTCCCCTTTTTGATATTGTATGTATTATAGTTATGCTTGATGTTACCACTGGGGAAAGCTGGGTGAAGGGTACATGGGACTTCTTATTTTTCAACTGCCTGTGAGGTTATAATTGTTTCCAAAAAAAGTTTTAAAAATCCAATGAAATACTTGAAGCAAATGTGACAAAGTGGTGGTAGGTTCCCAGGCATTTGTTATAATACTGTTTGCAGTTTTTTGAAATATTTTTCAGAATTAAAACAAATGGCATCGGGAAGGTCTTTTCTTTTTTCTTTTATAGGAGTGAATTTTAAAATACCTAGGAGTTGCCCACAATCTTAATATGAGTCAACGTGGTAACAAAGCTGCCAACAAGACACAGATAAAAATTCTTGTTACTGAATTTAGTTCTATGCTGGCAGCTCAAAGCAAGGAGGGAAATTTGAGGGGTAGCTTCATTACAGGGTGACAGTTATTTTCTTCTTTATGTCAGAGATGGTACAGGATGTGGAAGCTGTCATAAACATAGTTTTAGGAACTAGAGATTTCTTTATGTAGGAAAGAGAAATTTTATAGGTTATATAGCAGCTCTTTTCATATGCTTTGAGTGCTGTCATGGAGACAAAGTAGATGTTTTACTTTTAAAGGGAAACTTGTGACAGATGGCTGGGAAGTTTGGGGATACAGAGGGAAGAATAGAAATATAGACCAATGGAATAGAATAAGGACCCCAGAAATATACCCTCACATATTTGGTCACGTAATTTTTGACCAGGGTACCAAAACCATTCAACACTTTTCAACCAGTGGAACTAGGAAACTGGATATCCAGATGCAAAAAAATGCGGTTGAACCCTTACCTAACACCATATGTAAAAAGTAACTCAAAATGGATCAAGAACCTAACTGTAAGACCTAAAACAATAAAACTCTTAGAAGAAAATACAAGACACGAGCTTCCCAACGTTGGATTTGACAATGATTTATTGGATATGACACCAAAGGCATAGGCAACAAAAGAAAAAATAGACAAATTGGACTTGATGAAAATTTTTAAAATTTGCACATCAAAAGACACTATCCAAACTAAAAAGACAACCACAGAATGGGAGAAAATATTTGCAAATCATATATCTGACAAGAGTTTAAGATCCAGAATATATAGAGAACTTCTAAGATTCGACAACAACGACAACAAAAAATCCATTCAAAAATGGACAAAGGAAAAAAAAAAATGGACAAAGGATTTGAATAAACATTTCTCCAAAGAAGATATACAAATGACAATTGGCCCATGAAAAGATGCTCAACATCACTAATCATTAGGTAAATGCAAATCAAAACTACAAGGAGATACTACTTCACACCCATTAGGATGGCTACTGTCAACAAACAAACAAACAGAAAACAACAAGTGTTGACAAGGATGTGGAGAAATTGGACCCCTTGTACACTCTTGGTGGGAATGTGAAATGGTAAAGACACTGTGGAAAACAGTATGGTGGTTCCTCGGTTCCTCAAAAAATTAAACATAGATTACCATATGATCCAGCAGTTCCACTTCTGGATATATATATATATCCAAAAGAATTGAAAGCAGGGTCTCAAAGTGATATTAGTACACCCACGTTCAAAGCAGCATTATTCACAATAGCTGATACATGGAAGCAATGCAAGTGCCCATCAACTAGTGAATGGATAAGCAAAGTGTGGTATATTGATACAATAGAATATCACTCATCCTTAAAAAGGAAGGAAATTCTGACACATGCTACAATATGGGTGAACCTTCAGGACATTATGCTAAGTGAAATAAGCCATTCACAAAAGACAAATACTGTATGATTCCACTTATATGAGGTACCTAGAGTAGTCAAAATCATAAAGACAGAACATAGAATTGTGATTGCCAGGGACTGGAGGGAGGGGAGAATGGGGAATTATTATTTAATAGGTATAGAGTTTTGGTTTTACAAGATGAAAAGAGTTATGGGGATGTATGGTGGTGATGGTTGCACAACAATGTGAATGTACTTAATACCACTGAACTGTACACTGAAAAATGTTTAAGATGGTAAAATATATGATATGTGTATTTTACCAGTATTTTTAAAAAAAGAAAAAAGGGAGACGTGACATAGATGGCTGGGAGGGCTGGGGAGACAGAGGGAGCTCCAGGGTTCAGCAGCACTGACCCAGTGGGGCAGAGAAGTATGGTGAATGTTTCATCGATGAGAACGTTTGAGCAGAGACTCGAAGAATGCAGTTTCAAGGATGCCAAAGAAAAGATTCCTGTAGCGAGTGATCTCCAGAGAAGGTGACAACTCCAAGATTCAGATTCTAGGTGTAACTGACATATGCTAGACCTTGCTATTACAAAAGCATAGAGGAGCCATAATCACACAATACCCAAGAATCTATACTCCAGCCAGAATCACGCAACCAAGCATTCCTAAATCCCCTCCTTGGCATGATCATGATTACGTGCAGCTGCATTATTCCCTGTGTGCATGGTCGGGGGGGTCCTAGGTGAGCTCATTTTCTTTCTAAGGTCCCATAAGCAAGGTTCTGGGACATGGTGGGGCTGTGGTGGTGGTGGGCATTGTCTCACCACTGACCAGGGCTCCTCCTGCTGCCAACCCATCCTTTAGGGGAGATTACAGGCACGACACTGTGGTGCTGATAGTGGGATTGTTTCTCCAATGACCAGGGCTCCTTCCTGGCCCCTCAGGGCCCTTGTGGGGGTGGCCCTCTGCTGTTCATGGGTATTTCTCTCCTGTTGGCTGTTCTCCCTATGATCTGCCCAAATCAAGAGCTCGCCCTCTCAGCCATGCCCCCATACTGCACTCACACATCATCTACCAACAGGTTTGGACACATAATGAGAAAATGATAGATATTTGATATTACAAATATCCTGGGAAAGTCTTACATGGAGAGTCCACGGACGGCCATCATTTCTCAGAAGAGGTTGATAAATAATGTGTATTTTACTTGTGGAAGGAGTTACAATATTCTAATACCTAACGTATAGTGTCTTAAGAGCTACCTCCCGCCCTAGGGTAGCTCTAAGACACTATAAGGTAAGGTAGGGTCCCTTTAGGAAGTTATACCATTCACTATCGTTGGGTTATGCAATATATGTTGTTATTCCCATGTTTCAAGCCCCCACACTAAGGAACTAACTTAGCAGAGACGAAGGAGGGTCAGAGAGAAGATCTGAGGATGAAAACGCAACCCTGCGAATCACCTTTGCTCGATCTTGCCCATCCTCTCAGAGGTCTGACTCTCAGCCCATTAGTCGGAAAACAAGTCCACACAGAAACAAAATCACATCACAGGGCACTGGTATTCTAAGATATAGACTAATTCTCAGAGGCCCAGGGCCACCCAGTCCTCATGGTCCTGTATAAATATTATTGTTTTTGTCTCAAAAGATTTCAAGGAGCACTCAAGAAATTATTTGGCTTCTGTTAGGGTGTACTTTCTCAGCCTGGTGTAGGGAAAGACCATCTACTTGTCTGAAGTTATATATCTTCTCAGATCCCAACCTTCTTAGTCATTTCTAATAAGTCTGGGTTTACAACATTTCCTATGGACACACAAGCATCATAAAAAATAAATCCTAATAATTATTGCTGCTGATATTAAGCAATGACAAGTAGGAAACTAATTTATACTTATTTCCATCAGCTCATATGTTCATACAAGTTTCAACACACAATCACAAGTATAGTAAAAATAAGTTTTACTACATAGTTACTGCCAATAGCTACATTAACAGCAGTATCATTAATAAAACCTTCAACTCAAAGGTAGATCAACTTAAATGAAAAACCCAGAGGGAATAAATAATTCATAAAAATGTTGAACAGAGCTTTTCATCTTCTTGCTTTCAGTATCTCGTATAATCAGTTTTCACATATGTTAGCGTTTAAGTGAATTCTTAATAGAGCACATGAGAATTACTTGAGAGTAGAAGTTTCTAGATTTTTCTTTTTATTAGATTATTTTAAATTATGACATATTTCAAATATATAGAGAAATACAGACTTCTATTTCCGATAGCATGGCTGACTTTTCTGCTGATATCATCTAAATGGGCAAGATGAAAATATTATAGTTGCTTTTCTTAAATTATTGACAAAATGTCAAGAAAAGAAGGCACATCCAGGATAAGCACTAAGTTCAGGGGTGGGGGGAACCCAGGTAGGGGTGGTAGGCAGAATGCTGAAGCCGACTTGTGCCTTGGAAACATTTGCCAAACTGGGAAAACTTGGGTCTGAATTTTTATAGCATCATAGGGAAGGGGGCACAGGAGACATAGTCCTGGAATCACTCAAGGAGGGTGATCTGAAAGGGGTCTCTCCCTTCCTGAATCTGGGACACCAAACAACTGTACCATCAGCATAAGGCTAAACGAGAAGTAAACTTGCTGCTGCCCCATCCCAAGGAACACCAAGAAAATGGCCAGACTAGAATACTGGTGTTGAATAGAGGAGAAAAAAATATCTCCCCAGAGAACTTATAGCCTTGCTCCTGCTCTGACATCAGTTTGCAGGCTGCCTACAACACTCCCTGGGTGGTCTGAAAAAAACTCAAGGCAAGAATTTAGTTTAAAACAGTCCCAGATTATTCATTCTCTCATCCACTTTGCAGAAGCACATGAAAATCTTCCCTGGAGGAAACTACCTCAAATTCCCACAGATAAGCTCTGAGGGGAACAAGCAATTGACAGGAAAAAATGGCAAAACACAAAGGAAACACGGCACCACAACTGAGAAACAGACAATGATAACAAAAGACATCAGCTATTGGAAATAACATACACATCATAAAATAATTAAGTTTAACATACTTTAAAAATAAAAGCTTAAACATATGTGCAGGGATGAGAGACTATATAGATTAAAAAAGAATCAAATAGAACTTATAGAAATGAAAAATATAACTGGATTAACAACTCAAACAAACATACAAAAACAACTGACATTCAGGGGAAAATGTACTAGTATATGCCACCTACTTTGAAATATGTAAAAATCAGACATGTGAATGGATGGAGAGAGGAATGGATAGATCTGTGATAAACTAAGTATAGTAAAATGCTAATGGACAGAATCTAGATGGTGAGCATACAGGTATTTACCATAAAACTATTTTAACTTTTCTGTTTGCTTGAAATTTTTTATATAACGTCACACACACACACACACACACACACACACACACACACACTCACAAACTGATGAGGAGATTAGATACCTAGAAAATAAGAAATCTAGGCTTCTAATCCATGAATAAAGGTAGATCAAGCCTCCCAACAACAAAAATATTAAAAATGAAGAATAAAATATTTTCAATAGCATGCTCTTAAAAGCACAGAAAACATGGCAAATGTAATAGGGAAGAACAAATCTGACTCCATGTTGGATCTGTTTCTTTTACTTTAACCTTTGTATTCTATTGCCTTTGCTACAAGTTAATTACTCAAGGGATGTTGCCTATAGCTCAAAGTATACATAATGGCCCACCTCTGGGAACCTGGTCTCCCAAGCCTTAGCATAAAACTAAAATACCTTTGTTTAGCTCACAGCAAACATCTTGACCAGGCCCACCTATGAATGGCTGCAGGAGAGAAGAAATTAACACATCCCCTCTGGAGTCTGGCCAGAACCAGAAAATAGTTACAAAAACTTACTGCCTTTTTGACTTTACCTCCTCACCAACCCCCCTCCACTTTGTTCTATAAAAGAAACTAGCACCCAGCCCCTGGCAAGATGGTTCTATGGGACAGTAGTCCACCATCTTCTTGGTCTGCTGGCTTTCTAAATAAGTCACTATTCTTTGCCCCAACAACTCGTCCCTCCATTTATTGGCCTGTTGTGTGGTGAACAGTACGAGCCTGGACTCAGTAACAGTATGAAATTATCAAGCCAAAATCTGAGTGAAGGTGGCAATGTGGGGAGGTAAGTGGAGGATTGCAGTCACTTTAGTCCTGAGCAGGTGTCAACCTAACAAAGTTGAGGTTGGTTTTCATGGCTTTGCAGGGTTCATGGGCCCATAAAGTGGGAGCTCAAAGGGCTACAACCTCCATGTAAGAGAAATAGAAACATCATTCCTACCAGTACTCAACTGAGGGGAGTTGCCTCAGTGCTGAGTAGGGCACAGGGTGGGCAAGGGGGTGATGGAAATATCACTGCTGAGAAGTAACGACCACAAGTTGGCCTTAACATGGATTTGTTCAAATTCACACTACATGGGTGGTCCATAAAACCTCAGTGTATGGTCCCAGACTGGCTCCTGGCAGAGGCAGAAGCAAATGCTCTCTATAGGAACACATCTCCATCCTAACTCTCAAAGAATTACCACAAATAATTTTCCAAGGAAAATAAGCAGCTAATAGTAAAAAACATACAGACCAACAAAAAACAATCAACCAAGGAACAAAAAACCCCACTATTTACACAAGGAAACAAGGTAACATGAATGAGAATCATCAGGGAAAAAAACCCCAGAAAGCAGAAAACAGAAATAGACACATAACAATGACATTGCATGTATTGGATATAAAATAGAAACTATGATTACCATGTGTAATGATACAAAAGAAACTTGAAAGCACATGTAGTGAACAAGAAAATACAAAGAATTACCAATCATATTTGAAGGAGAACCAAATAGAACTTTTAGATATGTGAATGTAATTCAAATGAAAATCCCAATAAACAATTCTAGAAGCAGATTTGACACAAGCTGAAAAGATAGTGAATGCAAAAGTAGTCTAGAAGAGATATTCCAGGATGCTGCACGAGAGATGATGAGATGGAAACAGGAAAGGTAGACAAAGAGGCAAGAAGGACAGACAGAGTCTCACACTTAATCAGAGTTCTAAAAGGAGAGAAAGTGAAAATGAAGCATGGAGAATATTTACAGAGATGAAGAGAATGGATGAAAGACATCAAACCACAGAAGCTCAGCAAATCCCAAGCAGAATAAGCAGAAATTGCACCTTCACATCCGAGTGAAACTACAGATCACTAAAACAAAGAGAAAACCTTAAAAGAAGCCTGAGAGAAAAAACAAATCCCTCTTAAAGAAGTGACAAATGGATTGACTGCCAACTTCTTAATGGTAACAACAGGAGCTAGAAGAAGATGAAATGATATGTTTATCCATCAAGAGAAAATAACTGCTGAATTCTATGCCAGTAAAAAGTCAAGAATCTGGCAGATTAAAGAAGCTTCAAATAAAACAAAACTGAAATAGTGCCTGTCAGCAGTCTCTCACTAGAGAAAATTATAAAAGATGTACTAGGCATAAGGAAAATGACCCCATGAAGAAAGACCTGAGATGAAAAAATGAACAGAGAAGGTGGCAAATACATGAGCAACATTTTACTACAGAATATTCAACACAAAAAAACAAAAACAAAAGACTTATGATGTTGAAGTATAAACTTAAAATGCATTAAAGGAGAGTTATTAACTTTAGACTGTGGTATGTTTAGGCAAGTAAACTATGGTAACTCTTGAAGTTCTAGGGTATCTGGGTATCCACTTAAAGAACATAAGAAGAAGGACTAACGGGGGGAAGAACGGAATGTGAAAAAGACAAGGAAGGACAGAAAGAGAAACTTAAGATAGGCAAAAAAACCACACAAAAATCCCACAAAATAAGACAGAAATAAATCCAATTATTTCATTAATAATGGTAAGTACAGACAAACTAAATGTTCTAATAAAATGACAAACAGTGTTAGAACAGATTTTAAAAACCCAACTATATTCTGTTTACAAGTGATACACACAAAATATAAGGATATATCAATAGAAAGGCTATAAATAAAAGAATGAGAAAAGATATATTGTATAAACACTAACCAACATAGACTTGAACACAAAGTATTACTAGAGAAAAAGAAGATCACTGCATAATGATAGAGTGTGGATCTGGAAAAGATAGATAATTTAAACTTTTAGGTACTTAATAAAATAGGCTCAGTCCTAAATAAAAGGCAAAAATGGACAGAACTAAAAGGAAATCAAGAAAAATCCACAGTCATAGTGGGTATGGACAGAGACACAGCATGGTTCTGAGTGATCCTGAAAGCTCTTAAGGTTGCCTGGCAATGAGTGCTTTACAATTTTCAAAAGATTCACACAGATGATTTCATATCACCCCATAATAACCCTTTTTTCCCTCTACTCCTATATTGTCCTTCCCCCCCTCCCCACTGGTAACCACTAGTTTGTTCTCTATATCTGTGAGTCTGCTTCTTTTCTGCTTTATTCACTAGTTTGTTGTATTTTTTAGATTCCACATATAAGTGATACCATATAGTATTTATCTTTTTCTGTATGACTTATTTCACTTAGCATAATGCCCTCCAACTCCATCCATGTTGCTGTGAATGGCAAAATTTTCATTCTTTTTTATGGCAGAGTAATATTCCATTGTATATATATGCCACATCTTCTTTATCCATTTATCTGTTGATGGGCACTTAGGTTGCTTCCATACCTTGGCTACTGTAAAAATACTGCTCTGAATGTTGGGGTGCATGTACCTTTTTGAATTAGTGTTTTTTTTTTTTTTTTTTAAGATTTATTGATTGATTGATTGCTACTTTGGGTCTTCGTTTCTGTGCTAGGGCTTTCTCTAGTTGCGGCAAGCGGGGGCCACTCTTCATCGCGGTGCGCGGGCCTCTCACCGTCGCGGCCTCTCTTGTTGCGGAGCACAGGCTCCAGACGCGCAGGCTCAGTAGTTGTGGCTCACGGGCCTAGTTGCTCCGCGGCATGTGGGATCTTCCCAGACCAGGGCACGAACCCGTGTCCCCTGCATTAGCAGGCAGATTCTCGACCACTGCGCCACCAGGGAAGCCCGGTTTTGTTTTTTTAAAGACCATTTGGCAGGGATTTCTGATGGACTGGTTGTAGTGTGGGAGAAGGCTGAGTCAAGGATGACTGCAAGCATTTTGGCCAGGGCAAGCAGAAGAATAAAGCTGCCATTTCCTGAGATGGGGACAGCAGCAGTCCAGCTCTGAACATGCTCAGTTTGATAGGCCTGTGATCTAGCTGAGCGAGTGGAGAATTCAGGGGAGAGGACCAGACTGGAGGCACCTGGGTCCTGTAGGCGACACGTAAAGCAAGGAGCCTGGATGGGGATCTCCAAGGAGTACAGATGCAAGAAGTTCCAAGGTCTGAGCCCTGGGCTCTTCCAACATCAAGAGGCTGGGAAGAAGAGTGGGAACCTGCAAAGGAGGCTGAGAAGTGGCCAGGGAGGTGGTAGATGTGCTATTCTGGAAATCTAATGGAGAGACTGTTCAAGGAGGTGAAACTGATTCCAGAAGAGGAAACCCAGATGGCCAATAAGAATATGAAGAGATGCATGTGTACGGCTGTCAAACACATTCAAACCTAACTCCATACAACACACACAAGACTGGCAAGAAAGTCAGATAATTCCGTGATGGGCAAGGATGCAGGGACATGCACTGCTGCTGAGAGCATCCACTGTGTGGTCATTTTAGAATCTGGAAAAGGAGACTGTAACCAGGTTAAGATGTAATATATGTAATATGTACCACAAGAGATTCTAACTCAGGCCCAGCGGGGGACATGGGAGAGGATGTTCATTGCAGCAGGAGGGTGCAAGCAGTCAAAGGTCTCCTACAGAGGGGCTGGAGTAGTAAAATGCGGTAGAAACAATGTAGGATGTAGTGCTGCATAACCACAGCGACATGAATACATCCTCAAAAAATGAAACACAGCCTGAGCTTTTAGGCTCAATACCATTTAAGTGAAACACACAAAATAATACTATGTACATACATTTCTAAGGACATGTATTCAATTCATTAGACTTGGTGCCTCTAGGAGAGAGAGGAATGTGAATGGGGATGGCGGGGGATAAAGGAGAAAAATAACATAAAACAAGAAAGAGCTTTTCGCGGACATTAATATGATTAACCAACTCTGTTGTACCCTAGGTACCCACCCCAAATAAAGGTGTTCCTCTTGCTCAAATCCAGTCAGACTCAAGGATTTGAAGGGTACGTATTTAGGGCTTAAGGAAGCTATATTCTGAGTATCTTATACCAATGGGTGTGGCAACTGTTAGTTGTCTCCAATATGTATTCTCCTCTATTCCTTAAAAATCCATTCCCCAGCCTCCTTTGTGGATGGGTGCATTTATATGACTAATTTCTGGCCAGTGCTCTATGGGACTTCTGGGAAGGCCAGTTAAAAGGGAGGGGGCATTGCCATTTTATCCTCTTCTATTGTTGGCTGGGAATGTGGACACGGTGACTGGTACACTGGTAGCCATCTGGGACCACGAGGTAACTTTAAGGATGGAAGCCACATGCCTAGAGAGGAGCTGGTATCCTGATCATCCATGAAGCTGCTGTTCCAGAACTTGATGGCCCACACCTGGTCTTCTTTTATGTAAGAGAGGAACATACTTCCAGCATGTTTAAACCATTGTTATTTTGGATTTTTCTATTATATGGAGCCAAATATTCTTCTAACTGATAAGGTGGGTTCTGAATAGACGTAATATTGGAGAGGATTGCATTTTTTCCAAATCTGCCGTTTCTTAGAAGAAAGTTTTCCTGAAGATCCTTTTAAAAATGCCCCCTGCTTATTAATCCATTTGGTGTCTTCAGAAGGTAGTACTTATACCTCTATTGAGATTTGTTTTAATTTTTTAGGTATTTTTTCAATTATAGAAGAATCACATCAAATAAAGCACACAATGATCTGGACTAGACTTTGAGGCGAAGCAGATGTTTGGCAGCAGGCCCAGATGTCACAGCCTCAGATTTCAGGGCAGAGCTGGCCATATCTCATTATATCCACTTTAGTTGGATGTTACACAGAATGAATGGACCTGATCTCAGGGTCAGGTGGCCTTGCTGGTGGAGAGCTGCCAAGTGGTTTGATAGTATAGACAGAGCTCTAACTAAGCACTCCCATTAATTCTATTACTAAGCAAAATACCCTGATGAATAGACAGACTTTAAGGACCAGAGGTAAAGAACAGTGGACTGCACAACTCCTGATTGAACGGGAGACAGAATTTACTAATTGGCCATTTTTCTTCCTCTTAGTTTTGTATCTTTGATTCCTTTGAGTTAGTCAAGGCCTTTTCCTGGCTGAAGGAAACAGGTGGAGCAACACAAGAGAAGCATACTTAATCAGCATTAGTGATCTGGCAGGTCTTGTTAAGCCAGGAAGCATCCGAATTAAAAATCTTGGGATTTCTCACTGGACCATCGTCCTAAGTGTCAGGCTCATCAATGCTCTTTGTTGCAAACAAAGCTCTTTCTTTCGAGACCTAGAATTTGGGATCTCTTTTGGCTTAGCAATTCATACTCTCCCAGAGGTAACTTTATTTTAAAAGTAATTTGCATATGTTTCATTGTTACAAAAGACATACATGCTCACTGTAGAACATGAAAATTCAGACAAGTAAAAACAAAACAAAATGCAAAGCAAAAACATTGACAATCCTACCCAGTTAAAGACAACCAATTTTATCCCCTTGGTGTGTGTCTTTTCAGACCCCCTTCTATACTGTGTGTGGGGTGTGTGTGTGTATGAATTTTAACCACAGGGGAGTAATATAAATCTTAACAAGTACAAAAGCAGCAATTAATGAAATAGGAAGCAAAAACCAGTACACTTGATTGGTATAGCCAAAGGCTTATTCTTGAAAAGACCAATAAAATAGATCTTTGTTGGTCTCATCTAGAGAAAAAAGAGAAAAACACACAAATGAACAATATTTGAGATAAGAACAGGGACATAACTAGACAGATGGAGGGGATCAAAAATTAAGAGAACACAATGTTTGTAAATGTGTAAGGATGCTACCAAAAGGCTTCCGGGAAAATGCTTCATGACTGGAGGACACATGAGGAAGCAGTCTACTAAAAACGAGGAATCAGCCGCATTTAATTTGGGCACATTCATCCTAAGACCAAGGTCCCAGGTGTGGCCCTGGGCAGGTGGGTGATGCACAGAGAAGGTGGTGACCATGGAGTGGAGGCCAAAGACTAGGGACAGTTCGGACACATTGAGTGGGTTCTTTATGTGCAATTAGATGAACCTGCATGGGCTCTTTAAATGCTCATGTTGTATTACACCGAAACCCCATCTTTAACAGCCTAAAAAGGCTCAAGTTCTTCAGTAGCAAAAGAAATTACAGACTGAACTCCCAAATCATTTGTAGCCATTTTTTTTTATTCCAAACACGTACTTTTGTAAACCTGCATTTCCCAAACAGTGCAAGTGAATTAGAAGTGACTGCACAGACTTGAATACATGTGACTTTGTGAAGAGGAACACCCCTCCCACTGAAATTCCTCAACGGAAACGTACATGGATGCATCAATCAAGTTCTGGAAGTGAAGTTAGCGTGGGTGCCTGCCATGCAATTAATCACACTCTTAAAGCTTTTAAACTTACTCTGCTGGTCACACCGTGCACATTAGAATTTGAAAAAACCTTAACACAGTCTGAAATCTAGATCATGCTACAAAGCATTGCATCACGTGGGACATTTGTTCATTGTCCCCCTCACATGCTGAAAATCAGAAGACATTCTAGAAGGTTCATTTTGGCCCTACTGCCTTTGTATCCTAACCCTTCAGCCATTCTTTGCTTCAGAACATATTCTCCACTGTGTATATTCTTGCTCTATATAGCAAAACAACACATGGACTAAAACACCGCATACTCGGAGCATTTCTAAGGGACGCTCATTTTCTGCCTTTTATCTGCTAAAAGGCCATTTCCCCCAAATACCAATCCTTTGCTTTGCCTCTACATTTCGGGAAGTCTGAATTAGGTGCAGGTTTCATCAGGTGTAGGTTTTACACGTAACCTGAGTGTAACTGTGTTGCCCTGCCATGATGCCTTATCCAAAAATAAAAGTAGAATAAACTTTTTAAAAAATGACATTGCTACGGTTCCACAGGTAGCATATCAGCACCCATCACAACCACCTAAGGGATCTGCTACACATCCACATTGAAAACAGGTCCCAGATGTTTCCAGGAGGCCCGCTGGTTTTGTTTTGAACCTCCTTGCCTCTGGCTCCAGGGCTGAAGGTTGCATATGATTTGGTGAAGGAGGACTTTCCATCAGATTTTCTACAAAGGTTACTCAACTTCAGAATGCTGATGGAAGTTTCCTGAAGAATTGACTGAGAAAGCCTCAGTGACCTCAGTAGCAAGTGATTCTGGCCGTGTGCCTGTCAGTCACCGTAAAGCCACTGGACCCACTCACTCCTGCCAGTGTCCCCTCGTTCCTGAACCTCATGGCCTCTTCTCTGCGACAGGTCCAGGGCTCACTTAGGCGATGTTCCAAACTCCTGAGTCCCATGTAAACTGAGCATAGGTGAATCATTTTTGAAAAGGGAGCATTATTTCACTTAATTTCTACAAAGGTCCTTTCTTCATATTTAAAAAGCACCTCAATCCTTCTGACAGTTGATTATAACCCTAGTGAATACACAACCAGAAAGCTGAAGCAGACTTAAATAATGCTGTGCAAGAGAACATCAGATAGCATTCCACAGTGAACCCACAGAAGCAGGAAAGATGGAAATTGGAAGGCACTGTGGAATTTTAAAAGAACCCTCTGGAGAAGGAACAAAGACACACCAACCCATCCTGTCTGCTTCCCCCAGGAGCCTACTGAGGGCTTCTGAACTGGATGGAGCTGGTGAACTGGCCAAGCTGAGAGCGCTGACAACCTGCTCAACTTCCCTCTCTATCTCTGTGCTAAATGGTCAGCTCCCCAGTCCCTGCTGCCCGGCCTACTCAGCATCAGGAGATAAGCAGATGTACCATCCTCCCCAAACAGGTTCCAGAGGGGCTGCCAGTATTTCCTCCAGTGGAGGCCAAGCGAGATTTTCTTAAAAACTGCCCTATTTAGCCTTAGTAATCTCCTGGGTATGTGACCACTCGTGTGCCGACCACTCAGAACCACCCAGAAGCACATGGATCCCAGCTCTGAGACTGGCTATGGAGACTGCCCCTCCCCCGGTGAGGCTTTCCCCTCTGGCTGGCAGAACCGCGTGCCCGCCAGTTATCCTGCTACACTGTCTCCCATGCGTCTGCACCCCTTGCGGGAGGCTGGCTGTGGCTATTTGTGCATTTGGCCAAAGCCGCTGATGGAGCTGTCCCAGGCCTACCACCTAAGAATCCTAAATGATTTATTAAAGGACAACATGAAACAATAAGCAGAAGTCCGTCCAAGGAAGGCTGCAGATGAGGTCTCGTAAAGGAATTCACGCTCTGAGCGCCACTGTGGGAAGATCTGCCTCCCCTGGGGCAAAATGTGGGGTGGTGTTCACTGGGGAACCCCCGGCACTTAGCACAGGGTCTGACGCACAGCAGGGGCCCCATACACATCTGTCAGAGGTGAACCCTGAGTGAGAACTGGAAGGGGAGCATGATGCATTCTGTATCTTCCTGTGTCAGAGTCAACTGCGTAAGAAACGAAAAGACACTTGTGCTCCCCGCCAGGTTTGCAACCGCCCAGCACCCTCATAATTTTGCCAAAACTTTAGATATCTTTGCAAGCATTAGCCAACTATGTGTCTGGAAAAACCTGTCTCCCCTGAAGTTGAGTTCTGTGTCTTTTCAACAATACTCACAGGCCCCTGCACATCTTAGCTCCCAGTCAACAAGGCCCTATGAGAAAGATGCCTGGTCTTGTTTCTTGTTTCATTCTCATCTGATGCCATCTGTTTGTACCCGGGGCTTGAGCAGGCTGTGATAAGTGACTAAGGACTCTGTCAGACCCTGCTCTTAGGCACGTTTTCCCCTGTACCAGATGGTTTTCCAGCAGCCAGGGCTGCTCATGGTTATTGAATGTTCACTGCGGGCCAGGCATGGTGTTGAGCTTGCTACATCCGTCACCACCTTGCCCTTTCAGAGAATCACACTGCACTCAAACCTGGACAGCACTGTGCGTCTGGTAATAAACACTGTCAAACAGAGAGCTTGGATAGCGAAGGCCATAACTCAGCATTCACCTGTACAGGGGATAGGCGAGGACGTCAGTGCTATGCCCAGATCCCTTTGCATCATTTCTTTTGCATTATTTCTGTGCGCTTCCCAGGTTGGGCGTGCAGCCCTCTTTTTGAGGACCGCTCCTGAGCTACTGGGGCTATTTTGCTGGCAGGAAGTGAAAGCAGAAAGTTTACATCTCCCCTGGGTACAAGACTATGAAAGCTCAGCTCCCTTGCCCCAGGTTGGGACAACTCTGAGGCATAACTTACCCTCCAGAGCCCCCCCTGCAGGATCAGGCTGAAGACCCCCTGCACGGGACCTGCCCTGAAATGGCTCCCTTACCTGTCTTCCTCCCCTTCCGTGTCCTGCTTCCCTCGTGTCCTTACTGGTGTGCCCTGGGGATACTTCCTTAATAAGTTACTGCATGAAAATCCTTGTCTCAGGGTCCACTTCTTAAGAACTCCACCTAAGACATGATTAAAAAAAATAAGGACAGGTTGAATGGTCATCTCTGGGAAGGACACTGCAATTACCATTAGCTGGGACAGCACGAGTGACGGGGACAATGGAGACCTCTGGACTCAAATTAACATGAAAAGATAACACATCACAGCACTCAGACACAAGTCTCTGCTTGGTGGGCACCAATTCAGTCCCGGTGGTGTGCGGACTCTGATGCACGATGTCCAGGATGAGATGCCATTCTGAGGTTTACCAGTGATGAAATGGCATTGCTCCAAGCTTTCATGTCTTAATTTAAGTGGAAGGAGGGTGAAATGTCTGCTCTATAAGGTGATGCAGAACAGACCTCAAGAATCAGGTTTTTCCATCCAAATTCCTGCTGGGAATCTTCCAATGAACGGTACAGATGAAAAAACTCTCTTGGTTCTTTAGCACATTATTCCACACTTGACTCCAGGCAACAGAGATGTGAGATGCCTTCGGGCTCAGCCCCAAACCACAGCTGATATACAGCACCACCCGCTGGGTGGATTCATCACGTGAGGTTTCTTCAGATGATTTCATCTGAGAGTCTTCTTTAACAGCAAGTTCCAAAGTACAGTAAGATCTTTATCCTTTAACATTTGTATGAATATACAAGTATTTCCAAGATTTCAGGCCAGATATCAGTGCTTGAGTGAACTATATAACCATTTAATAGAAATAATAAAACATCGATACAAATATAAAGACATAATCAGTATAAAAGGCTTATATTTATAAAAATACTTTTAGGTAACAGTTTTCCCCTGAGGGTTGACCACGCATGTTGCATCCATAAATATCGCCTGGCTCTGCAGCCGGCTTTCCAAAGTTCCGAGTTCAGCTGGAAAAGGAAGTGGTGGTGGTTCCAGTCAGGTGACCTGGCCGAAGTGACTGCCTCAGGTTGGCACCTGGGCTTGAGAGAACGAGGACGAGAACAGCATCGTGGGGCCTCCGAAAAATCTGGAGAAGATTCTTTCTTCCAAATATGGAAGATACAAAGATCAGGAAGACAGGCGAACCACTGGGCCACATGACCGGGGTGGGTTGGGGTGGCAGGTCACTGGTTTTTCTGGACCCAGTCCCAACTGTCTTCATTCTCTTTACGGTTCTTCTCAGCTTCAATAATTTCTTTGTACCTTCTGCGAAAGAAGCCCATCTGAAAGGCAGAAAGAGGAGAGGCCAGGTTAGAGATGCTGGGGAATCAACTGTTTTGATTCCCAAGCCACCTGGACCCGGAGGAGGCATGATCTATGCTCACAACTCCTCAGATTGGGCTGATTTAGAAAAAGCATTATGTGGAACCACTTTTCAAAATGCATGGACTTCCTGCAAGCTTTCTTATGATAAGTTGTTTGTTCCTTGTAATGTGCTTCTGGTGGAGTGTTTCCCAAACTGTATGCTGGAGAACACTAGTTATTGAGCTATTCATAGGTTGTTTGGGAGTAAAACAGATTCCACGGTCAAATAAGTTTGGAAACGATACACTCTTTCTTTAAGAGATTCGTAATGTACAGTAGAACAGTAAAGGATCAAATCAACCTTTTAGGAAAGGATTAAGAAAGTCAGGGACTTGATATTTCCCAAGCTTATCTGGCTTTTGATAAACCTATTAATATCCTGAGAGAGATTAGCCATTGCAGAATAATTTGATAAGTGTTGCTCTCATACAATAGGAGTTTTAAAGTATCTGCAGGTCTGCATCCTATCTTGCTGTCCTCTAGATCTTTCGCTCAAATCTGTGACCCTCGTGAGCTGCTGAGCTGCCGTGCACACAGCTGGCAGTGTGTACCCCCCTAAAACTGGCAACTCCTCCTGAGCCACGATGGCAGTTTCTTTTAGCTTAGTTCTGAAAAGACCTTTCCTTCCGATGTCTATGGCTTTTCATACAGGGTAAGATGAATTTCCATTTCTTTTCACATAGTCAGCATAGGCACTACTGCCATATAAAAGTAACTTTTTGTAGCCCAAAGCTGACCTTTTCTCCCAAGCTCAGGAAGACCTGGTATCTCTTGTCCTGTGCTCCCTAGCATTAGTGGCCTCTGTTTCTGAGATCAGACATCCTCCTGCATCTGCCCTTAAACATGGCTGATTGGAGTTGGTGTACAAATACCCCAGCTCCCTCTCTCCTTGGGTGCGAAACCCTGAGGTGCACGCTCTGCGTGGAACTTTCCCGCAGTGGTAACCAGCTTGATAACACATCCTTTATTAGCTTCCTTCCCTGCCCTCTCTTCCCTGGTCCCCTATTACTGTTTCCTGAGATTATCTTCCAAATAAATGACTTGCCCTCAAATCCTTGTTTCGATCCTCTTGAATAGGGGGAATTGAAACAGACATGCACACTTGGCTCGCTGCTGGGAGGCTGTGCTGCAGGTCTGTGGTACCACACTGTCACTGGTGTATACTTTCCATAGTCATATTTGAAAACCCTTGAGACTAATAATCTCTGCAATCTGCTGCCAATGGGGGATGCATATACAAAACCTGCCCTAAACAAATTGTCAAGCAAACCCAGGCTTGGGGGCACATCTAACTCCTTTGTGCATCTTTCCTCACACTCCTTCACCATGAACCAAGCATCCACAGTCTCACTGCACCATCTTCCTACTCCTTGAAAGGGGCTTACTGGCCCAGGTGAAAATGAGAACAGTCAAGAGAGCTGCCAAGACAGCGCTGGTCACCTCCACCCACATTGCCAAGGGAGTCCTGAGAGTTCCCTTTGAGAGCAGTCTGATGGCTGGGAGGGAGTGGAAGCTTCCACAGAACAGCTGGCAAGGGTCTTGTGCTCTGAGCTTCGATCCTCAAGGCCCGTTTCACAGACATTGAGTTCCTTGGATATGTCCTCCCAGCATCAGACCACATCTGTCAGAACCCTACTTTATGACACCCCTATATACTTTTCTCTCATTAAATCTCTTACCACCTTCTCCCTTCTGCAAGGGATGTGCAAAGGAGGCTTGGCTTGAATGTTCTGGATAATTAGAAAAAGGTCATTGTTGTCATCCTCAAAGCATACCCAAGGGAGGCCAGGAAAGCGACCCAAGACTTCATGGAAATGTCTAACTCAGAAGTTACTGCTTGAAATCTCATTCTTGAAAGATAAAGATGTGGTTGACAGGGCGAATGTGTCATGTGCACCTTCTGAGCTGAGGAGAACATAATCATAGAAAGAAGGCTGGATATAACATGAGAATAAGATTCTTTAGCACATGACTCTACCTGAGGATAGTGTGATGTTTCAGTGATCTCCAGTTACTCACTTTAACTCTAGAGAAGTAACATATCTCTAATGTGGCACCAATCAAGCAGAGCTTTAACTGTCTGCTCTCTTATCATCTTTCACATTTGTCTTAGGACTCCTACGGATTTGTGCTTTTTATCCCCAGAGCTCAGCATCTCACCGCTACTTAGTGCCAGTGATAAGTTGCAAAAATGCCCCTGTATCCACGTCCTGTACCGTGGCTTTGCAGCAAGTCCTATCAGGAGACGGAGTCTATTTTCCACACCTTGAATCTGAGTCGTGACTTGCTATGACGGTTGGGTGCATGGGAAGTGATGCCCTGTCAGTTCCACACTTAGGCCTCAAAGGCCTTGCACACTTCCACTTGCTTTCTCAGAACCCTGCCTGGCTTCCGAGTGAATGAGTTTGGTCTCGCTGCTGAAAGATGAGTCCACCCAGCTGAGGTCCTCTTAGACTCGCCAGCCCCCAACTGCTTGCAGGTGTAGGTTTGAGCCCTGCTGAGACGGGAGGACCGCCCTGTTAAGCTCAGTCCAACCCTCAGAATTGCGACCTATGTAGATGGTGGTTGTTTTTAAGTCCCTAAACTTTGGTTTGTTACATAGCAAGAGTTAACTGATACAGAACTCCATTTTTTTTTTGCCTGACTTACTGAATGAATCAACACCCACAGGAAGGGTGGCAGAGGGGCAGCCTGACAGGGCTCCAGATGGAAAGAGCATCACTGTGCCCTGTCCTGCTGAACAGACTTTTCTTGTTCATCTCTAAGGAGGACGAGAGTCGGCTCACCTTCTCACAGCTATGCTGGTGTAAGGATTTGATACAGCGTGTGCAATCTAGCAAGGATTTAGAGTGCCTGGCCCAACTCTCACAGGAGGCTCTCCTGTGCTCATGTTTATGTGTGTCATACTCGTTACCAACAAAGTGATGGCATATCATCTCCTGTAGGCATCCAAAAGCAAGCTCTTTTGTCTCAAGTGGTATGGTGTCAGCATTAGTCTTTTTTTTTTTTAAATTTAATTAATTAATTTGGTTGCACCAGGTCTTAGTTGCGGCAGGCGGGCCCCTTAGTTGTGGCTCGCTGGCTCCTTAGTTGTGGCATGCAAACTCTTAGTTGCAGCATGCACATGGGATCTAGTTCCCTGACCAGGGATCGAACCCAGGCCCCCTACATTGGTAGCTCGGAGTCTTAACCACTGTACCACCAGGGAAGTCCCTCAGCATTAGTCTTGAAAATTCTACCCCGGCTGGCAGTAACCGTAGAGCTTCTCTTAGAAACAGCCTTGCAAACTCTCCACCCCACTCCAGTGCGGCAGGGTATCCAGAGCCCTGTTCCCAACATAACCTGTGTGTAGTCTCATCTTTAGATGGAAGCTTGGAGCTGCCACTGGTGTCTGTCCTTCTTCTTTGGAGCCCATGACCGTTTCTTAAAACACAGATCACTCTCATGACTAGGGAGTGCCGGGTACAGTAGCGCAGGCTGTGCACTGCATATAAGGGGGGAGGGTGCCACTCATATCAGAGAGATCATGGACGTGTAAACTTATGACAACTATTTTCCAGCAGATGGCAGTCGGGTGTCTTTTTCTAACAAAATCAGTAGATTTTCTGAATTTTCTGACAGATGGAAGTAAAGCTTCTGGAGGAAGGGGCGCTGTTTACTCGTTTGCACAAAGGTGCCATATAGTCTAGAGGTGGTTCTGTCAAATTAATATTGTTTCTTACGTGATCAAACGAATTCCATTTCAGAAAAAGAGAATATCACCTTCGTGCTGTTGTTTAGAGCCCGGTTTTGGCTTTTGATATAGAACCCAAAGCCCAGGCTCTGAGTTTACCAAGCCAGGGTTCCCCAAACAACTGTGTCATGCCAGGCCTGCCCAGTGCCATAGGACCTACTCTGAAGGGTTGGACAGGAGAGGTGCCCCATGGCGAGCCTGGAGTTCTGAGTACTGCTCACGCTTGGCCACAGGGCAGGTCATTTCCTGGCTCTGAACCTCAGTGTCTTTGTCTCTGCCCAAGAGATCGACGGCATTCTCAGACCTCTTCTAGCTCTGAAACACAATGAAAGCTTTTTATGTTGGTCCCCAAAGCAAACTCGGGACTGCAGCCTATGGGCCATACAGCTGTGTATCCAGTCCTCACACGCAGGAGGCACAGGGCACAGAGTCCTCGCCTGGTATCATTTTTTCTCAAAGAGTTTTTGGAAAATTAAATTTCCAATTTTTATATTAAAGTATGGATATGTTATAAAGTATAAATAAGTCTAAAACTCTTAAACACTAAGATAACTCAAGACTTCAAATACATTTCTCTCCTGCAGCAGGCCTACACTCTCACCGTCACTAGTACTCATGGTTACTTTGGGGAAAACCTTGGAGAGATGCTGGGCAAACCTACATTTTCCCACTCAGCTGAGCCCACACTGAGGGTGCTGGGAAATGGGCCGTGATCAGTTAAGCCGGACCCTCAGCAGCCCCTCACTCAATTCCAGTCCAGTGGAGTATGTGTTTTCCTGCACTTTTTCTGGATCCTTCCAGGGCTTGCTTTGCCACTTGAGGGGCAAAAGGCTCTGTAAATAACTGCTGTCTGTAGCGGAGGGAACACTCATGAAAACCCTACAGGAAGAGAGACTCCAGCCAAACTTGGCTCCCCTGCAAGCTGAGGGAGCAGGGGTTTTCTGGCTTCTTGTCTGTGCTGCTCCTGAGGGGGAGCTGCGGCCCCACAGGGCAGCTCCCTCAGCCCTCCTGACAGATTCACACAACTTTCTGATATAAACTTGTGTCAAAAAAGCTGCCAGAAAACTCCTAGGGAAACAGAAGGTTTCCCCTGAATGGCCCTAATTAGGAAGATTCTGAGAGGGGCCTGGGGCCCAGGAATAAGCGAGAATGACTGGGTTCTGGGGTCCACAGCCTGCAGCACCAGCCTCCTCCTTCCCAGCCCAGTTCGGGGTGAGTGAAGGGCGGCCGCACACCCCCACGGCCTCTGGTCTCTGGGGAGATGCCCACCCCCTCCTCCCTGGCTTTTGGATTGCCTCCTGGGCAGCTATTCCAAGGGCCTTGGACACACTCCTTCTTTGGACTAACACAGAGACTCATGTTTATGGGTCCTTTCAAGTTCCTTGACTATTTACATAGCACGACTCTGTCTCGAGATGTCAACAGTGCAACATCAGCCCAATATTTACTCCCAAACATAAATAAGTCCCCACTGAGTGTCTCTGGCACATGGTCTTAATTGAGACAGTGCGAAGGGTGTGTGTGTGTGCTGTATGTCTGTGTATTTTCATTTTCTCTGCAGGAGAAACAAGGATGGGTTCTCACAGCCCAGCTGGAGGGCAGGTGATAACCCCAATGACCCCTGGAGGGGCTGCCAAACCTACCCATCCGCTGGGCCATTTCACAGATTTATTTTTCCAAGTATTTCTGCTTGAGGTCAGCAGGAATGCTCTTAAATGAAAACCAGGAGCCCAAAGCCAGCTCTGGAGCAGCAGGCTCTTGGAACAGGCCCAGATGACAGAGGGTTCGAGACAGTCCTTCTGAAGGACGGTGGCAAACCCACTGCACAGCCCACCTCTATACCACTTGTGAGAAGGCAGAGCTGGCAGGTCCTGGGCCTTTTGGGAGGAAGCTGGTCATGGGGCTGGCCAGGCCACGGCACTGCCCTTTGCTCCAGGCCATCTCATTGGCAAAAGGGGCCAACAGGAGAGAAGGGAAAGGTTCCTGGGCTGGAAGCAGTAGAGGAGGATGCAGAGTTTTCTCCTTCACTGAGTGGTGGCCTGCGTGTTTTGGCAAACTGTACAAGGGAGCAAGGAGAGGGGGAGAGAGAGGGAGGGAGAAGCCTGGGGCCCTAAATGAGGCTTTTCCTCTTGAAGGAAAAACATCCCAGCATCTCCACTCTCTCACCACTTGACTCAAAGGCTGGCTTGATGAGTTGAAGGCACTTTTTAAAGGTGCAAGTCACATATACCCTCTGAATAATGAAATTCCTCCTATAAACAGGCCTTTACGATTGTCTTGAAGAGGCACAGGGCCCAGGCCATTTCAAACCCAAACAGGAGCCAAACGAAAGGAGAGGGGACTCATTTGGATTTTTCTCCCTTAAAAGAGTTTCCTATTTCAAAGTTTTCTTCCTGCACGGTGGCTTGGCAGGCTACTGTAATCCTCGCACAGAAAGTTTAAATTATGGCTCCCAGTGTCTGCTAACAGCGCAGCTCTGGGAAGGCTGATTAGGATCCATTTCAGAATGTGAAGAAGGGTCTGGTTAGCTCGGGGCCCTCGCTGTGGATTTTGCACCGGAGCCAGGACCTGCTGCGGCCAAGCATGAGACAGCGCCTGATGTGCCACCGGCCGACCCTCTGGAAGGCCCTGGAGGAGAGAAGGAGGCTGAGCACTAGGCAGGGAGCCTGGAGTTCGGCTCTGGAGAAGGTATTTGCTGACCCTATAAGGGGTTTCTGTTTCAGATAAACAGGGGATGATGGGCATGTTGGTGGCACCACGGCGACATGTAGGAGGTGTGGCACAGGCTCTTTGACTGGCCAAGTGCTGCTTACCCCTCAGGATGTGCTTGGCTCAGCCTCGGTCACTTAACTGCTTTCCCCAGTCTTTACGACGGAGTGAGGGCTCTTGCTGCTTACCACCTCTGTCCCTTCACCCCGAGCCCGGCCACTTCGCAGGGATCTGTTTGCTGAGTGAAGGTACCGGCCAGCTCACAAGTGTAAAGCATGCTGACCCGCAGGCCTGCAGGGCACAGAAAATCCATCCGCACTGGGCCAGCTGCCTTGTTCTGTTTTTGATAGCACGCCACCATCCTTGTACATTTTGGGGAACAACCATTTTGGGCTCATGAGCTCAAGGCAATGGCAAGCAACCATAGGTAGCAGTGTCAGGAGCTACACCAAAGGGAACTTTAAGAGACGTGGTTCTAGAAAGGAAGGAGGACTTGAACATTGCCCACCTGTCTTCAAAGGCTCTAGTGAAGTGTTTACTCATTAGCAGTGGCAACTGGGTACCATGCAGTGACTTTCCCCTTGAAAGGATTGGAGGGAATGATATGTGAAATACGGTAATAAGCCAGAAGCAGTTAGACCTCCCATCTAACTCAAATATTAGGCCCATTAATCAACAGATTTCTGTGCACTGAACTGTCAATATATTACACCTCTATACATAATGCATGTTTCTTAGGTTATAGACATAGGAATCCAAGTTGACAAGAGGTCTGTAGTTGACTCACAGACATAGAGAACAGACTTGTGGTTGCCAATGGGGAGGGGGATGGAGGAGGGATGGATTGGGAGAGTTTGGGATTAGCAGATGTAAACTATTATATATAGGATGAATAAACAACAAGGTCCTACTGTATAGCACAGGGAACTATATTCAATATCCTGTGATAAACCATAATGGAAAAGAATATGAAAAAGAGTGTATATATGTGTATAACTGAATCACTCTGCTGTATAGTAGAAATTAACACAACATTGTAAATCAACTACACTTCAATAAAATAAATAAAAAAACAAAAGAGGTCTGCAGTTGAAGTTTTAGGAATATGTAGGTCTTCAGAATAATCCTACATTTCATTTGCCCTTTTCAGTGTCCTATAAAGTCATTCTATTTAGTTAGTCCTTCAGGAGAAAAATATTTTTCCTAAAGAAACTCCCTCTGCCGAGCTCCTTACTGCACTGTCGCTGTGCCTGAACAGACTACCCACTCTGAATGTTGAGTGCGTTCATGAACCCTGCACCGAGGTTTACTTTTTTTTCCTCCAAGGAGCTCAATCATAATTTTATCTATGACACGATGGAAGAGAGATGAGGTTTCATCTACTTCAGAACAACAAAACTTCCAGTTAGGCTAATCATCCTTTGCCATAGTGAGTTTTACAGAAAAGATTAAGATTTTGCCCATATTTCTGAATATCATGTATGTGATAGACAAAAGATGGCCACTAATTCTTCGCTACTCCTCCCATTGGGAGGCAGAGTCTCTTTCCTGTTCCTTGACTCTAGGCTGGCACGTGACTGCTTTGAGCAACAGAGTACAGCAGGATGATGCCATGCCAGTTCTGGGCCAGCCTTTCAGAGGACTAGCAGCTCTCACCATGCTCTCCCAGAGCTGAAGCCACCACGTAAAACGTCAGCACACTCTGCTGGAAGGGCCACATGTAGAGGCCCTGAATCTACACGGAGAGAGGGAGGGGCCTGGCAGAGTCCGGCCTTCCAGCCATCTCCACCCAAGGTGCCAGGCATGTGAATAAAACTGTCCTGTGAAGTGAAGCAGACCAGCCTAGCCACCAGGTGAATGCCCTTGTGTGACACGACTCAGTGTCACTTGGAGCAGAAGAATCACCCAGCCAAACCCTTCCTGAATTCCTGACCCATACATTTGTTAGGCAGAAGGGAACTCAATTTGGTGGCAATTTGTTGTGCGGCCATAGCTACCCAGTACCATATAAAAGACTGTAACGTAGGCAATAGCACCACTGACAACTGTGAAACCCTGCTGGAGCGAAAGCCTTTAGGGTATCTGCCTAGTTTCCTTCTAAGATTAGCCCCCATCCCCACCCCTACCTAGCCTCCCCAAACCTCCACACTGCATCTTTCTCCTGCGCTGGCCTTAGCTGTCTGGATGTGGAAGACACGTGACCCAGCCCAGGCTGGTCAGATTCTCTCTCTGCCACCTCCTGGCCTCTTGCCACAGTTGTAGACATTTGACTCGAGCTGAGCCAGTCAGATTCTCTCTCCCAGGCTTGTAGGATTGGGACTCAGAGGGGGCTGATCAGTCTGTGTCTGTGGCTAGAAGTTTTGATGGCATCACTCGCCAGCTTTCTCAGAGCTGTTCTAGACCCTTCCTTCCTCCAGCAGTTAAGATGACCTTGTCTGGTTAAGGCCCCTCGACCGCCACCACTCTGCTTTCATGGCCAGTCCATGGCAGAGGGTGATGTCTGCCTTCTCGGGCCCTGGCTCTTTGGATCACACACAGCTGGGTGGCCTCAGGGTGCTGGCCACCCCATGACACCCCCTCCTGACACACCACATTCTTTAAAGAAACACAGCAGAAGCAAAGCGAAGCAGATGGCAGTTGGAAGGAGGTGGGAGGGTGTGCTCAGGAGAGGGGACACTCCTGAGTGGCAGAGCCAAGTGGGGGGCCCAGAGGGAGGGGGTGGGACACAGCCACCCGGCTCCCCACTCTGTGTCCCTGTCTGGTCCCGTGCACCCAGCCGTGGAGGACGGTGCCCCCTCTCTTCTGATATGTCCGTACAAAGGCAGAAGGAAGTATCTCTCTCTCACACACACACAAACACACACATCCCCCCCAAAGCCTTTACTGTCTTCAGATCCCAAACACTGAGCTGGCTTTGTTCTCCACCCCCAGACCAGCCGTCTTGGCAGGAAGGAGTTAGAGTTGGAGAAAAGGGAGAATTAAGACTCTATCTGGCCACGCAGATTAAACAAACAACAAATGGGCAGGTTTTTCAAAAAAGGTAATATCCGCTCCCGGTAAATATACAGGAAAATGGGCACTTTTGATACACTGCTTGTATAACCTTTCCAGAGGGCAACTGGCAATATGTAATAAAAGGCTTAAAATACGCATTTCTTTTGACTCGGTAATTCCGTTTCTAGGGTTTCATCTTAAGGACATAATGAAGGATTTGTGCAAATATTTGGCTCCAAGCATATTCACTGTGGCACTGTTACAAGAAGTGTGAAACCAGAAGCCATGTGAATGAATCCCAACATCCGAGGACTGGGATCTGCCATACACCTGCAGCCTGAGGACAGCGCTGGACACGGGTTTTTAACAATAGGGAAAGACTTTCACAATTTTGCATTCAGGGAAAGCTAGCCTGTAAAATAGTAAATGGGATGTCCAAAAGGCATGGGAACCTGAGATAAACTAATTTTCAAGTAATATGCTCAATATATTTTTCTTCAACCTCCAATACTTTTTTCAGGTGAAGTTGCTCTTAATTTAAAGTGATGAGTCCAACTGTCAATCTGAAAAGATGTACAACAAAAACACTATTTTCCCTGTGTTTCTAGATTTCTTGGATACTCTGAAGTATATTTACTATAGTTTTTTCAGATTGATAATTGAACTCATTGCTTTAATTTTAGAGGTCCTGCACCTGAAAATGTATTGGGTATTTTACTGGAGAATTTAACACACTATTCACAAGTAAGTGGGTGCTAAGAGAATGCCTGGTCTCTGTCTATTATGTAGGGAAAAAGTTCAAGAAGAGACAATGCTGGTCTCACCACGGTTATTTCTGGGATGGGGACTCCTGAGTATTTGACAACTTTTTTGCTTACTGACATGTGTCTATGTTTGATCAATAAATACAAATTATTTTGGAATCCCAAAGAAACTAATTATTTGAATTTAAAGGATCCATCCATAATCATGTTAAGAGGCTGTTTCCACCTGCCTCTGAAACCTGGAACACTGGAAAATCAGGGACTTGGTGTCAGGAAGTCCCAGCTGTGGTCCCTGGTGCTGCTGTAGGAGCTGGGGACATGGTGGAAACAAGAACAGACAGGACCCAACTCACGTGGCACACTACCATCCCGTGGAAGAGACAGACCTTCCTCAGATAATGACTCTGAAACCATTACTGATGAATACAGAGGCCCTAAAGTCAAGGACGCCAGGTGTCTGAGAGAAGAGCGCAGGGCAAAGAAACCATCCTAGAATTGGGGGTGAGGACACCCCTTTCTTCCTGAGAAAGTGACAAGAGGCAAGATGTGAAGGATGAGCAGGTGCTCCCTGGTGAAGGAGGCAGGGCAAATCTACCCCCTGGGGCACCTACGAATGAACCCCCATGGGGTTGGGAGAACTTCTGATGAAGCTACCCAGGCAGCACTCCAGACATACGGCCCATCGCCATTACTAGAGTCTTCTGGGCAGAAATCTTTTCCATATTCCACATGGGAAAAGAACAAAGAATGGCTCTGTAGTTTCTTTTCTTGTTTTTGTGCCAAATAAAGGAGTTAACCATCCCCGTCCCAGTCCCAGCTGTTACTCCCCAAGCTTGTGCGTTGGAGTGAGGCTCCCACCACCCTGTGTTAGGACTGGTGGCAACTCTGCTAGGGAAGGCAGGAGAAGAGGGGTAAGATTTTGGGGTCCCCTCTAAAGCAGTCCAGTCCTCAGGTGTGAATGGCCTCAGGAGGAGCCTAGACTCCATTCACTGCCTGGAGGGGACCCTGTCCTCCTTCATTGTACCTGCACTGGGAAGGAAGTTCCACCAGGAAGCCTTTTCCGACGACGAGCTCTAGCCCTGCTGAGGCAGGAGAGCTGGGTGTCTGGTCAGGGACTCCCTGGCGACCTGCGCTCTCCACTCACCTTCCAGAGCAGCACAGCCAGCAGCAGGAAGATGAGGATTCCCACCAGCAAGCTGATGGCAATGATCCACCCCACGACGTAGCCTCGGGGCTCCAGGTTGTGCAACGCCTCGAAGACCACCTGGGAGGCAAAGCAGAAGTGAGATGGTTCCCAAACAGAAGCACCCACCGCATGAGGGGACCCAGCCTGGGCTTGACATTGGGACTGAACTGGAGAGATGTGTCCAGACTGCTGTTACTCTAAAACGGGCTCTGTTGAGTGCTTTCCTGGTTGTATACGGATGGATTTTTCACAAGGACCTGAAAAGGCACTTGAAATCACAGGCCCAGTTCTTCAAAGGGCTGTAACGACAACAGGCCTGATTTAAGTATCACGAAGTGAACACAAGCGTGGTGAAAAACTGAGAGGACGCACTTTGTTCTTGATTCAGGACAGTAACAGTCTCTGTTTTATTATGGTTTTGAAACAAAGGGCATGGGCGTGCCCTCCAGGTAAGACAGTACTTCTTTCTGAGTGTTCTGTGCACTGTGTAACTTAGTGTGATTACTCAATTAATGCCAGTTTCCCCAGTAGACTGTGGACCTCAAGGGCTGGGCACAGTTTGCCTTGGGTCTCATGGCGATGCCTAGCACACTAAAAGCACTCACTCGAGGAGCGGAGCCCTGGTCTCCAATGGGAGCCATAGGTCCTCAGAGCCCATGTCTCAGTGGAGCAAGTTTTCCCAACTTTGATGGAATCTCAGTGGTGTGTTGGCTCACATCAATGGTGCCAACGGTGTGCATCTCTTCCCAGCCCCACATCTAAGGATGTTACAATGGTATTTTGAACTGGTCCATCACAGGAGTATTTATACCACCAAAAGTGGCGCACAAATCAGGGCGCCCCCACCCTCCTGCCAGAGAGGTGATAGCTTAACACGTGCTAGCTCAACACTGACTGTACTCTTTGGCTCTATTTTCGCCCCACTGGTCACAGCGGAGTTTATTTTTGTAGAATTCAAAGCATCCATTGTGCCCTCTACAGCCAATCCCCTAACACCCCACCGTCCCGTTCAAGCTCCTCTTTGCTGAAGAGACAGAAATCTCAGCTCTGGGCAGCCATTGTCTCCCTTGGCTGCAGACAGGCTGGCCCAGCCACAGGGCTTTGTCCAAGCTAGGCCGTGTGCTTGGAATGCCCAGTCCCTCCTTGGAGAAGGCCTATGTAAACCTGGCTCAACCCTGAAAGCCAGCTGAGTTTTTGCCTGGCAGGAAGCCTCGCTGGTTATGGGAGCCCCTTGCTCAAGCCTCAACGGTGACTGGGCACAGGACTGAGTTGATACTAGCGCTATTTATGTTACCTTTTTAGGGCCTGGCTTCCCTCTCTCTGTAACATTTCTTGAATGCTCCTCTGTGTCAGGCTCTGTGCTTTTCTTGCAATCTCTTGTCTAACTCACACAATCACCCCAGGAGGTATTTAGCACCTATTTTACACGGCAGGACATGGAGGCCCAGAGAGGACAAGGGATTTGCTCTGGGCCATGTAGCTTACAATGCAGAGTCAGGATTTGAACTCAGGTCTAGCCAACCCCAAACTCCCAACCTAAGCTGGTCACTAGCACACCATAGAGTACCTGGCTGACAGTGGTTCTTTAAAGATTATCTGTCAATTAAATGGATCATTTACTGTCTCTTCCCTGGTGATAAGGAAAGCAAACACAATCACCTTTGTCTCAACTGTCTTCATTCCCACTGGTGGGGTGGGGGGGTGTGCTGGGGGAGGGGAGGATGGTCATCCATGAGGCAGATCCTGAATCCAAGACATTATCTCTAGGGAAATCAGAGCAGAAACCATTCCTTCCTGTGTTGGGACAGATCAAAGAGAACTGCCTACAGAACACAGTAGTCACTTCTGGGAATGGAAATAAGGCCTCTTTTCAGCACATACTCACTAGCTGTGTGACCTCGGACAGGGTACTTTCTCTCTCTGAGCCTCAGTTCTCTCCTCTGTAAAACAGGGGTAGAACAGCACCTCCCCAGAGAACTGAAGGGGCTAACGCACGCAGGGCGATTGGCAGAGCCCACCCCTGACACATGGCAGGTGCTCCCATCAGCATCATTAGCACTGCTGGCAGGGAGATTTCTTTTGAGGTTGTGCATGGTTGGCTGGCACCCTTTTTAATTTTAAAAAACTATTTATTGAAGTCTAATATACATAGAGAACAGTCTACGTAACCTAAGTGCACAGCTCACTGCATTTTCACGAACTGAATGTGAAATGCATCTGTGTAGCCAGCACCCAGATCGAGATGCAGGATGGGACCAGCTGCTGAGAAGCCCCCTTCACGCTCTCTTCCAGTCACAGCCCCCACGAAGGGTACTCGTTGTCCTGACGGCCGAGAGCCTAGATGAGCATCACTGCTTTTGTCCACGCTCTACCTGGAAGGACTTCTTTCTTCCACATTAGGTTTGGGAGATTCCTCCAGGCTGGAGCATGGCATTCTCATTGCTGTGTGAATATCCCTTGATTTATTTATCCATTCTACCCGGTTTGGGGCTATTACAAAGAGGGATTTTCAGACATGAGGCGATCCTGAAGGAGGAATACGTGGGGGTGAGAGGTGGTGGGACAGAAATGGGCTGTGAAGTCTGTCATCTTAAACCTACTCTTTTCTATCTGGTTCAGATTAGAGACTTCTGTCTTTAAAGACAGATAGATTCATGTCTTTGAGTTACTGCCCCTAAAAAGCTGTGGATCAAATCACCTCCCACGTTCAGAATCTCTTGTGGTGTCTTGCGCAGGTCAACTATGAAGCACCGTGGCTGAGAGGGGCACCCTTGGACAACCAAGACAAACTTCTCGGTTTCCTCCTCTGTGAAATGGGGAAGTAAGATAGTGTCTGAAAGTTCCTGGTCTCTGGTCGCATAGTGAAAATCTGCTGAACCTTCCTGTTGACAATGAGACAGGCTGTGGGCTCCGTGGGGTCAGCTGTAAAGTCCAGCCCCTTGGGTCGCCCCGAGAGCCGCACAGGGACGCTGCCTGCCCGCGGTGTCTGAAACGCGTATCCTGGCAAAGCCACCTCGGAAGTCTGGTTTTGTAGATACAGAGACAGTGAAGAGTATCCACTACAGTTTAGTCTGGCAAATTCCACAAGAATGCCCTGGCACTTCCCCGGAATGTGTGCTTAATCTTTTATTATTTTTAGTGATGCCGTTCATCATCTTGGACATGTGCTTTATGCTTTGGCAAAGCTGGTTCCTGCACATCGCGACTCTAATAAACTCATTAAGTGGAAGGATCTGAGCAGCCTGAAGTTCTAAGAAGTCACATCTTAGATAAAAACCCAAAGGAACAGCAGCATGGACCACAGAGAGAGGTAGGAAGCACCGACAATCCAGTCTGGTCGCCACCAGTAAATAGCAGGATGATCCTGGTGAAGCCCTTATACCTCTTTATTTTAATTCAAAAATTAAAAAAAATTTTTGAATCAGCCCATGGTATTTTTTTAATGTTTTTTTTTAAAATTGAAGTATAGTTGATTTACAATATTATATTAGTTTCAGGTATACAGCATGGTGATTCAGTATTTTTACAGATTATACTCCATTAAAAGTTATTACAAGATAATGGCTATAACTCCTTGTGCTACACAATAAATCTTTCTGGCTTATCTATTTTATACATAGTAGTTTGTATCTCTTAATCCCATCCCTGGTACCTCTTTAAATATCTTTTCTCCATCTCCCCAGTTACTGCTCCAGTTCAAGCCTGAGCTTCTGTCACCAGCACTATTTCAGGAGCTTTGGAGGAGACTTCCTGCTGCTAGAGTTGTCTTCCTAAAGCACAGGCCTCATCACGCACTTCTCAGTTTATACTACAGATGGTTTCCCTTTATACCAGATATACATTTCAGGGTACCAGGCTCTTTACAATCTGGTCTCCTTCTTACCTCTCCAGCCCCTGGCAGGACCTGTACTCACATTCTAGCTGGTTAGAGTTATCTCCCTGTGGGACCTGTGGCCTCCTGCCTCTCTGCAGCCTGCTTTTGCCACCTTGGAAGACTCTTCCATTCTTGTCCAGATGACAAACTCCAATACTGCTTATCTTACAAATGTTCATATCCTTTGATCCATTAATTCTGTACTTGGAAATTTACTCATAGGCAAGAAACATAAAGTACAGGAAAAGTTTTATATTCGAAGATGTTCACTGCAGAATTATTTACATTGGTACAGAATTAGGAATATCCTTAATGGAAAAGAATACAAAAAAGAATATATATGCATAACTGAATTAGGTTGCTGTACACCAGAAACTAACAAAACATTGTAAATCAACTCTACTTCAATAAAAAATAGAAATATCCTAAAAGTCTAAGAGATGAGTAAATTACGGCAATCGCGAAGTAGAATACCACAGAGCCGTTAAAATGATAATACATCTGGCTGTCAAAGTATGATTTTCAAAAAGTTAAAAACATGACTCTCATACAAATATGCAGCAGATACACATTAAAAATTTATTTAATTCATGACTGAGGGAATCAGCAGGATGGTAAAGCTAGTTCAAAAAAGGATCTGAGAATGCGGGTAGTTACAGGAAAAAAAGAATAGAAGAATGTTGAAATCAGACACAAAACTGATTAATACCTTACACGGCAATAAACTATAACCTTTGGGATTATATCTTCTGCCAGACGGAAGTCATTTTCATCTTTACCGGCAAAAGGCATTTGTAACTTAGTTTTCTATAAGCTAATATGTAACTTCACAGAATATGGGCCCTAGGGAGTTAGGCAGGCCTATTAGAACAGCGTTGTTTTTCTCAAATTTTAATGTGTGTAAGAATCACATGAGGAACCTCGTTAAAATGCAGATTCTGAATCAGGGAGTCTGGATTGGGGCCTGAGCGTCCACATCACGGTTACGCTCACTGGCGATGCTGATGCTGCTGGTCCAAGGACCACACTTTGAGTAGAAAGGGGATAGAGAACGCTCCAGGTGTGAAAGGACACACAAGCATCTTTCGCCTGATTTCCGAGTTTTACATACTTTAGAAAACAGGATAATAAAATGGGAAAAATGATAAATGCTATAAAGTTATACGAAAAAATCAATATCAATTTAGCATACAGAAGACTTCAGCTTTGCAGAAAAATACAGGAAATTTTTTAAGTAAATAGGTGTTTTTTGATACTACAGGTATTGTTTTCTCTTTTCTACTTTTAACTACTTTTTAAAAAAATTGAGCATTTTAAAGCCAAGTTAAAAAAAAGTTAAAAGGAGAGACTCTGCTCCAACAGCTTCTGTTCCAAGAAGACTGACCTACTCTGCTCTTTTCAGCAGAGTTAATCATTCTCTGAGCTTTTGGAAACAGCAATTTTCAACTTCTCTTAGCAGAGAAAATCTGCGCTAGCACCCCAATGTATAAAACAGGAAAAAATGGAGATTCTCTGTTTATAAAGAAGGTGGGCAGCTCGAGCCCGGTCTGATCGGTCCCCCTTCCCAAGCCAGTCCCTTCTACCCCAGGCCCAGCAGCCCCAGAACCAACTCAAGGGAACCCACGGCTCCACAAAGCTTAGCTTTAAAACCACAGTGGAGCACTTCATCATCATCCCAGTCCTAAGTCCTCTTCACTCTGTAAGGTAATGATGTATCTTCCTGTCTATGGACTCCAGTAAACTGTGAATTCTTACAGAACAAGGATTTGAATGCATGTTCTCCCGTCACCTAGACCAAGGTAGTGATTCATCATGTGATTCATGAAGGCACAGATTAATAAATTCAATGTCCTTTTTGCCATACCATTGATGAAGTATGACTATGACTCAGTCTGCAATGAAGAGAGGATGAGATTTGAAGCTGGAGTTCCTGAGTGTGCTTCTCTTTTTTCTACTTCAAAAATATATCGGCAAATGTTATTTCTTTTGGGAGAGTTCTGGCCATCCATCCACACATGCATCCATCTGCCCATCCACCCCATCTGTCCATTTGTTTGTCTATCCATCTGTCTGTTCGTCCGTCCATCCATCCATCCACCCATCCAACAAATGTGTACACAGGACCTACTATGTGCCAGGCACTGTGGGGATTCATTGATGAATAAAACAGGCAGTCTTTGCCCTCATGGAGCTTCCAGCTTATAGAGAATACTGGCCAGTTAGACATAAATGCAAAATTATAACTTTAGAAAGTGCCCCAAAGGAGAGATTCATGGTTAGAAAAGACTCTAAGATAAGCATGGCAGTCAGAAAGTTTTTTGAGGGACTGCTTGAGCTAAGAGTTAAAGGGTAAGCAGAAGTTAACTAGTCAAAGAGGGAAATGAACAACATTCCAAAAAGGAATAGCACGTGCAAACCCCCTGTGACAGAAGAGAGCCTGGCAGAGGTGAAGTACTGCCAACAGACAGTAGGCATGGAGCAAATGGAATGAACAAGAAGCCACCGGAAAATGTTCAAGGTGAAGCTGGAGAGATGGGAAGGCCTGGAGGCTGTGTTAAGAATTATATCCTTTATATTAAAGAAGCTTGTGGCTTCCATCTGAAAACTGGCCCCATCTAGCTTTTTGATGGCTGCACTAAATCAAACCAAACCTGCAGTTATTTTGATCTTAATGTCTAATTCCTAAATAATTTAGTTTAATAGGTTACTTTCTTTTCATAAAACACTGAAATTCAAGCTTCTGACTCTCCTTCTCCATTCAGGTAGAGAGGAAATCGCTCTGAAAAGCAACGTAGAACCTCTTTTGTCTTCCTGAGGCATGGCTTTGAAAATTACTTATAAATAATCCCTGAGAATCATCAGATTCATTCATAAAATTACCTGAGAAAATTGTTGATAAGCATTGGAGGAATAAGGGCTGCTTTAACTATGCCATTAAAAATACTGTGGAATTAAACCTAAAAAAAAAATAATAATTATACGCTTTATCTTAAGAGGCATGGGAGGTCAATGGAAGGTTCTAACTAGGGAGTGACATGGTTTGCATTTTGCAAAGAGCACTCTGGCTGCAAAACGCATCGGGAGAACTTTACGTGGGGGTTCAAGGAACAGGCCCGTTAAGAGGGCTGCAGTGGAAGTGGTTTCCCCAGCAGAGATCCACACTCCCAGTATGAAAGGAGAAAAAAGACTGAGGCTGAGGGGGAGTCTGCACGTTTCAGAGGGTGGTAGGAGGCTGAGAGATGGGGCGGCAGAAGTTCTCATCAACGAAGGGATAAATGATCACACAGCAGCAGACTGAAGCTGGAGGGCTCATGTGTTGGATGTTAACTAATAAAACATAAGAGAATTGAGGAGCACGAGGATTTGCCTCAATAGAGTCCTTGAGGAGGACAGACATCTGGCAGGGGCGATGGCAGGCCCACCACGCTGGGCATCCTGCCTGCTACTGTAAACTTGAACACACCTGAGGCTGGCAAGCTGGCGTCAGGGAACCACCAGGAGCCAACTTCCAGTCTGAGGCAGCTGGTAAGCCTGAACCACAGCACTTGATTCACTTGTATGTTTCTGGAAACTTTTATGTTCTGACCACTGTAAATATGCCCAATGTCATAGCTGGAAATGCTCAGGTCTCCAAAAGGCTTGAGAACATGACCACAATGGGGTACGGCTGGCCCAGGCCTGGCTGGACGGAGGGCTTCCACGGCTGAGGGGACAGCTCAGCATAAGCAGCACCCGAATGGAGGTTCAACCCCAGGCCCCACTGCCTGAAGGTCAATTACAAGGGCAAGATGCTTTCCACAACTGACATCACACACAGGTCTCACAGAGGGAAGGAATTTATATAAAATAAAAAGTGGTAAAAGAAGAACATCTGGGACAATGAAATGCCATTTTCATCTGCTTCTAATTACATCTAGCAGCCAGTGGGGAAGGGGGCAGGGATAAAGGGTTGTGGGAGCTGGAGGAAATGTTCTCAGCAGAGCCATGTCTTAAATCACTCTCAGAACAGAGCCTTTAGAAAGCATCCCCACTCAGGGGAGACTGAAGACTTATGGAGATGACATCAATGAACAGAAAATAAATTGCATTTGGCAAGATGGACATTGTAAGTCTGTGCTGTGATAAACAAAGATGTCAAACTTGCCCCTGCCTGCTAGGTGCTGGGTTTCAGGAATTCCTTGCTCTGTTAGAATTTGCAGAGGAATGAGCTGGGCTGGTGCTAATTCCTTTATTGTTAAGAACGGGTCACATTTGTTGCGAACTTACCGTGTGCCAGACATGGTGCTAAGAGGTTTTATATCTATTACTCCTGAGAAACCTCATGACTGCTCTTTAAAGGGAGGAGGGGAACGCAGCTCCTTTACCGCAGGCTACGGAGGGCCCTCGATGAGTGCTAATTCTCTTGATGAGTAGCTGTGCATCTGGTTAGTGACCAGGCCACAACAGGAAAGAGTTCCAGAATCAACAGACCACTAAGTCAGAGCATGAGGTGCTTCTGAGGTCACTGGAGCCAAGGGTCGCTCCAAGGACTAAGGGCCAGCTGTCACCACCCATGGCTGCATTCCTACCATCTGCCAGAGTGGTGCTCCTGCTGTGCGAGGGCCAGGCAACAGGACAGCAGGGGTCCAAGGAGCGGAGGATGAAGGGAGACTCGGGCTTGCAAACAGGCAGCCCTGCACCAGACCCAGCCCTTCCACTGACAAGCTGTGGCATCTCAGGCTGGTAGGTCCCTTCACCTGGGGGTCTCAGTCTCCTCATCAGAAAATGGGAGTAATAGTATCTCATTCACAGGGGTGATGTGAGAGTGATAGGCGATAATCACATCAAATGCCCAGCACATCACAAGAACTGAGCATATACGAATGAAAACAATAAAATCGTTAAGCAACGGGACGCAGAAGGGCACGTCGAGCCAAGCCCCCAGTGTCTGCGTGGAGACCACTGCCATCTGTACCCTACACTACTGGTTGTCCGCCCACATCCCTCGGGTCCCTCTATCAGTTCCCTATGTCCAACCCCAGCTTTACATGCGTTCACTTCTAAGTGGACGGCACTGTCAGAGGCCACCTGCCCCCAGGGCACGTGGGGAGAGGAGGACCTTGGCGTTCATTACCTCCTGGGCAGCCCCTGGCCAGTGACTGACACGTACAGGAGTGAGAAAGCCCAGCTCCCTCGCTTCAAGGCAGGATGAATTCTGAGGTGGTATTTGTGCTCCAGGGCTCCGCTAAGGCTGGGGCCCCTGGAATCTCATCCTTGGTCCACTTGTTCTCTTTCCCTATCCTGTCTCCTCACTTCTTTTCCCATCTCTCTGGGAGCATTTCCTTACTAAAATCCTTGCACCCACATCCTCATCTGAGGGTCTGCTTCTTGAGAATCTATCTTAAGACACCATCTGACTCCATCTGGAGCCTGACCTTCCCCTGTCCACTTAGAAAATGCTTTCAATACTTGTTCAGGGGTCACTCTGTCCATGCAGCCTCTCCTAACCTCTTCAGCTCAGGCTTTCCCAGCACAAAACCACACTACTGTGTGTGTGTGTCTGTGTGTGTGTGTGTGTCTGTGTGCTTGAGCACGTGTGTCTGCACACGTGTGCAAGTGCAGTGTTCACCCCTTGAGGCTAAAATTTTTTTTCTTGTTCATGTTTACCGGGGGGTCCAGTTCATGTCTAGTCAAAGAATTTGAGGGACTGGACAGCAGCCTTGTCCTAAAATACAACCTTCCATAGCAGTGGTTTCCTTGGCTCCACAGAGCCTAGGGGTTTGGTGAGGGGATACAGAGGCCCCCAAGGGAACATGGAAATACAAGTTGGGGGAGTTCCAGGCATCCCACCTCTGACTCAACCAAAGCACATTTCAATTTAGAAATGGGTTGTGTTGTTTAAAAAAATGATAATGATAATCATGATGACAGCTGGAAATCATTGGTTTAGAGTAAACTGATCATGACTCTTGAGGTTTTGAGGGAGGGAGAAGCTATTCTTCATTTGTTTCCTCCCATCCTTGGCCATCTCTTCATGCAAGGGGAGCCACTATTAACTGACTGCCCATGCGTAGGCACCAGGCAAAGGGCTTTGCACCAAGATGTGACCTGATCCCTCCCAACCCTTTAGGACAGATACTCCCTACATGTGACTGGCACAAACTGCTAGACCTCTACTGATATAAAGCTACCTGTCTACTTCTAGCTCCTCGGCCACCATCATCTCTAGCCAAGTGACGGTCACAACCTTCTTGCAGCCCCCTACAATCCACTGTCCACACAGTAGCCTGTGATTGTTAAAAAATATATATTGGATCATGCCATTCCCCACTCAAAACAGAAGCTTGCAATGGCTTCCCTTTGTAACTGCTCCCTGGTGTTATATGGTGTGACCCTGCCTATGTCTCTCATCATGGATGTCTTCACACGTCTCCCATCATGGATGGCTTCACCACTCACCAGGTAGCTGCCACACTGGTGTTTCAGCCTTGAACACGCTAAGCTATTTGGGTCTTCATATGGCTCTCCCTCCTCACTGGGACACTCTTCCCTGCGCTTGGCAAGCTAATCCCTCCTCACTCTCTAGATCTCAGCTTCCTTGGAGAAACATTCCTTTAGATTCCCCTCAATCTAGAGCAGGTTACTCCCATGGAACTCACCTTGATTTGAAATAAAACCCTTGTTTGCTTCCTTGTTTACTCTCTGTCACCCCCTCAGTCGCTCTGGGAGGGCAGGGGCCATGGCTACTTTGTTCCCCATTGCACCCACAGTGTCTCTACACTGCCTGGCCCGTAGCAAGCCCCCAATAAGTATTCATTGAATGAAACTGCAAATAGTGACAATCAGCAAACCACACTGGGATTTTTCTCAGTTCCTTATGGTTAGAGCTTAATTCTCACATTGGGGGTAGTGGGTGAGGGGAGAGGACCGCCTGCCATCTTTTGATGATGACAGGGAATGGCGGGGGGGTGGTGGTGGTGATGACTTTCCAATGACCCTCTTCTTCATCGTATCTCTCAGTGTAAGAAGGGGGAAAACTCTCTTGCCGGGTATAATGTAATTTTTCACATAAATGGTAAAGTACAAGTCACAGTCTATTCGGTGACAGAAAATTGTAAAGTTTGCTTCAAGATGCAGTAAACAACAAAAGAACTATAGGTGGCACCTTTCGAAGTAATCTCATTTACCACCTTAGATGATGCCCTCTGGGTTGGGGGGCAGTGGCAGGGAGCAAAACGGAGGGGAAACCTCCAGGAAGTAGAAAGCAGGTTTCCCATGTTACAGATGAGGAAATGGAGGCTTACAGAGCTTACCTGATACCCAAGATCACACCACTGGGATGGGAAGGAGATGGGATATGAAGCCAGGCTTTTCTAATTCCAAAGGGCGAAATGCAGTGCTCCCTGTTCACAGAGGACAAGGCCAAACTAGAAGTACTGACTTCCTGGAAGGGCCACGACTGGGAACTGAACTTGAACGGCTTCAGAGAAAATGAAGCTGGAACGTGCTCTCCTGATCAATTCGTGCGTGAGGGGGAGGTTTATTCAGAAGTGAAAGCGTGGCTGCAGGCTGGAGGCTTTGTTCTGGAGTCTGATTGAGACTGAGCAGGGAAAGCCTCCACTGGGGTGAGGAGAGCCAGGTCCAGTCTGAAGGGGCTGGCTGGGCTCCAAGGGTACCTGGGCAGTTTTAACAGACAGACTTTAAAACAAGTCAGTCCTTTCCAGAGTGGACACTTGCACTTGTCGGGGCCCTTTCATCCAAGAAGGCCCAGTGCCCTCCCGTGTGACTGAGTGGCTGCAGGTCAGGGAAAGGAGTACCAGGCTGGGGAGTCAAGAGCTCCAGACACTATTCTTGGCTCAGCGATGTGAGATCCAGGGCAAGTCACCTATTCTCCCCGAGCATCAGAGGCCCTTTGTTCACTAGAGGAAGAGGCTTTGTGGTTCTAATCCAGGCAGGGCACAGCAGAATCTCAGGGGACTTGTTAAAGTTATGACCCATCTCCCCACCTGCAGGGTAAGGGATGGCAGAGGAGGACCATGGGAGGGAGGTGACCGCCTCTTTGGACATATGATTCCCGGGGCAGAAGGTGAAGGCCCCAGACATTTGCCCTGTCAAATCAGCAAGGAAGTAGCTCATTCCAGCATATTCATCCTAAAAACAAAACAAAGCCCAAAGCACAAACACTCCTAAACCACCTATGGACAAAGAGTTTCATGTTCTCTCATTAATGGAGCTGACAAAGTGGTCTAAATGACTGAACAAAGACTGGCTCAGATGGGAGCTCTAAGATGCACCAGGGGTTGGCTGGCCCCATGCTGTCTTCGGTATTAGAAAAGCACATGGGAGGGGGTATTTGTCACTTTTTAGCATCCTTCCAGTGCTGGGGAGTCCTCCTCTAGGTGAGTCTTGGGGTGAGGGTGAGGCTCTACTATAATAGCCAAAAATGCCAGCCACCTGCTCTTTCTGGGGTGCCTGGTACCCCAGGGACAACGGTCTAACCTCAGCCAGTGAGAGGCTCCTGCCTGACTCCAGAGCAAGAGGCTGAGAGAAGCCAGGGAAGCAGTGTCCAGAGTACCATGCCAGGCTCTTTCTGGGGCCTGACCCAGCCTGTGGTCCTGGCGCCGCAGGTTTGTCATATCCCCAGCCTTCCTGGCAATTCTGAGAGCTACCCAATAGCCTTCTAATCCATTCTGATTCCGCTAAAATGAGGCGGAGTCAGTCTCTCCTGCTGGTACCTAGAATCTCAGCCTGGTGCCCACTCCACATGGCAATGACTTACTTATCCATCTGTGGATTTCCATGTTCATCATGTATTCCACTATTTCAAAATATCAAGAAAACAGATTTGCTCTGTAACTCATACAAGCTTCTCACACAGTCTGAGAAGGGAGTTTGGGGCGGTGGCTCTCAGGAGCAGAGCTGGTGTGCTGGAGATTCTTGGTTTGCCCCCGGGGAGTTTCTAGCCTCAGCTGTTGGCAGCACTGCCGGAAAAGCCGGAAGGGTTGGGTTGGACAGGATGGGAGTTCAGCGTGTTCTCAGCACAATCAGCGCTGAATGCGGTGACTCAGATCTCATCCACAGTTCTCAGGTTTGGGTCTGTACAAAGCCAGGTAAGCTGGTGTGGTTGGCCTTGGACACGTGCTAATTAATACCCCACCTGGGAAGGGCACCTCAAATGTATTATTAGTAAACAAGGAAAATGCCTCAAATATCTAGTACATATTTCTAGGTATTTAACTGTACGCCCTGTAAAGCACTCCCCGTACCATGGCATAAAAATAAAAGACACAGAGTCCCAAGAAAATTATTTGATTTGCCTGTCAGTTGAATTATCACCATGTGCACTTTATGTGGTTAAAAACTGGATTGTTTTCCTCTTCTCACCCACACCCTGCTCGTTGCCAGCAGCAAATACACTTCCTGTTCATTCCAAGGCCATACAAATGTGGCGTCTGATCTAAAAGCCTGCGATATTTTGCCCGATTTAAATTTGGTGGCTAGCCTCTATGGAAATTTCCCTTCCAATGAACAACTAACAGAGCGCCAGGCATTCAGAAGAAACATGTAGGGTGGAACGTGTTTGTCCTAAAAAGGCAAACCTTCCTACTCAGAAAATTTTTTTTTTTTTCCGGCTAGGAAAGTTGAGAACAGATTGTAGTACTTCATCTTGGCTCATGGATTGGAAGGCAAAGTTATGGAAAGGAGGAAGGTGGGGGCATTGTGGGATTCCGACGGGTGCCTTTTTTTCTTAGAGTACTGGAAAAAAACCAGTTGAAAATGAGAACTTCTTCCAAAGAACTCTTGATAATGATAATATTACCATAGTGCTCAAAATGGAACAGTAACCAATGGAAGTGGTATTTTGGGGGCGTACAGATGACTCAGAATCCAACAATGGGGTGTTAGGCAATGTTTTCCTGGATCCCACAGCTCCGTGTTCTAATCAAGGGCAATGCGCCCATGATAATTTTTTCATTTACCCAAGGGATTCCACCTGTAGGAAACCTGTAAATTACTTCCGTTAACTCTTAATTGGGAACACAGTGGTCTACCAGAACATTCCAAACCTCTCATGTTGGGCATGTATCTCATCCTACGAAACTTTTTAACCAGAGCTGTGACAATGAGCAGTGAATCTCCATTCTTTTTCAATCCCCAGGTAAAAGTCTGAATTAGCAGTTAAATGGCCAAAAGGCAAGGAGGAAAAGGCAAAGGCCAACTCCAAATATTTGATCTTCCATAAACACTGACCCTAGGAGTGAAGGACTCCAGCATCATTCCATTTCATCCCATTCAGTTTCTGTTATTAAAATGACTGTGTGGACAATTTCTCGATGTGAGTAGAGGAGTTAAGGTCTGCATCTGACAGTCCTTCCCTGCATCAGGCATGCAATACCCACGGCCTGGGGCAGCTTTAACATCCTCACAGATTCTTATTCATTCTGTACCAGCTGATGCTTTTTTTTTCTTGCTCAGGACTGAGAGTTCATGGAGGTTCTGGGCATTTCTTTTTTTTTTTTTAAAGATTTAATTTTATTTATTTTTGGCTGCATTACGTCTTCGTTGCTGTGCACGGGCTTTCTCTAGTTGCAGAGAGCAGGGGCTACTCTTCGTTGCGTTGCGTGGGCTTCTCCTTGTGGTGGCTTCTCCTGCTGCGGAGCACGGGCTCTAGGCACGCCAGCTTCAGTAGTTGTGGCTCGCAGGCTCTAGAGTGCAGACTCAGTAGTTGTGGTGCACGGGCTTAGTTGCTCCGCGGCATGTGGGATCTTCCCGGACCAGGGATCGAACCCGTGTCCCCTGCATTGGCAGGCAGATTCTTATTCACTGCGCCACCAGGGAAGTCCCCAGGCATTTATTTTCTATATGAACCCTTCCTAACCAGGGTCTTATAAGAGTGGGCTTTGCTCTGATCCTCATCCTAACATTTAGACATGTGGTGTCTCCATTGTTATTGGAAAATAAGCTAACCATTTTTCCTTTGTAAGTAATTAATCTTTGTGAACTTTTCACTTTTGTAAATTTGTCACAGCAATATTCACTCTTCCAAGAGAGGGTAAAGTCTCCCTTGAGAGAAGTAAATTCCAGGAAAGGAGATGCAAAAAGCTAGCATCATTGCATAGCTCATTGGCCAAACCAGTTCAGAGGCTGCTGTGTCCCCATGTGCCTAGGACCTCAGTGTGGGTGTCAGAGAATAAGCCTCCCCCCTGCCTCCTGCCCCTGAAAAATAATAAAAGGCAGAAAATTTCCAAGAGCACCCCTTCCCCTCCAGCCTCTCCCACACCCCACATCCGAGCTCCCAGTTGCCACATATTCCATCTTGAGGCTGCTTACCGACTGCACTTTACAGAGCAGGGGTTCCCAACCCCCGGGCCACAGACCAGTACCGGCCTGTTAGGAACTGGGCCGCACAGCAGGAGGTGAGCGGCAGGCGAGACAGCGAAGCTTCATCTGCCGCTCCCCACTGCTGGCATTACCACCTGAACCCTCCCCCCATACCCTGTGGAAAAGCTGTCTTCCACAAAACCAGTCCCTGGTGCCAGAAAGGTTGGGGACTGCTGTGATAGAGGATACGGGGTTAGGTAGGGAATGAAAGAGGAGTTTCTAGGACTTGGCAACTAGGATGTGACCCCTTCAGGTTACTCAAACAACTTGTTTTTGAAACACCCAGCGTTTATCCATGGAGCAATGTGACTGTGAAGGCAGATGAGGTTTCAGGGAAAGGTCTGAGAAAAATTAAAATAGTCTTGGCTCCAGAGTGGAAATGCAAGCCCTGTCAAGGGTACTTCCAGAAGATTTTTCCTTTGTCTGGTCATAGCCGGGAGCTTTCACATAACAACAGCATCCCAGAGAACATGGCTATCACAACAAGAGCAGACCGCAGAAGTTCTCCATGGGGGCCTGGAAGCCAAGGCAGGCAAGGTCTTGGGTCTACCACAAAGCTGACATCTTGGCTTAGAGACCGCCTTTACCCTCAAATGCCAGCACCAAGTCTCCCAAGTCACCCAGATTCCCTCACCCTTGGAGGAGGGCTGTGTGTGTGGGGGGTGACCGACTCACCGTCATCTCCTCTGAGTTCCCACTGGCTACCTCCACCACCCTCAGGGCAGGGTCCACCTTCACCTTGGCGCGGGTCATGAACTGGATGACAGATGAACTGTCCTGAGGAAGAAACAACACAACTCACTGTAAGACTTTTCAATCACAATGGCTGGGCCCCGAGGTCCCAGGCAGAACTGAAATTCAAAGATTCCATGTGGACCAGACAAAAATTTCTATCACTGAATGAGACAAGAGATTTCCGGTCTCTCTCTTGAGGATTCTTTCATATCATAGTGGATGGCTGAAAAGCTCTGGAGTTTTGCTGAGTCATCAGCACATGCAGGCTTGTGTGCTGTGGTTTCCAAGTGGCAGGAGCCAGATATTTGGATCTTGGTATTGACATATTCCCAAAGAGCAGAGAATAAATAAAGCTGTTAATTGTGTACGACAAATCTAGGCCTGGCATTCCATAGAAGGTATCTGATTTACATTTCTCAAGCATCTTCCTGCCTTGACCACAACCCTCAAACTCTCCACATGAGTTCCTTTTAACTCTTTCTTTGCTCTTAAATGAAGCTGGTTGGGGGGGGTCAAAGCCATTTAAGCTGGGAAGAGGGTACCTGATGGAGAGATGAGAGGGGGAGAGCATCTAGCTTATACAGTAAGTCCCCCCACATGTGAACGAGTTCCGTACCGATAGTGCGTTCGTAAGTCTAACAAAGTTAGCCTAGGTACCCAACTAACACAATCGGCTATATAAATAGTACAGTACTGTAATAGGTTTATAATACTTTTCACAAAAATATTACATGAAAAACAAACACAAAAAAGAAAGAAAACATTTTAATCTTACAGTCCAGTACCTTGAGAAGTACAGTAGTACAAAAGCTGGCATGCAGGGCTGGCATCGAGTGAACAGGCAAGAAGAGTTACTGACTGGAGGAGGGAGAGCAGGTGGGAGATGGTAGAGCTGAAGGACCGTCAGCAATAGGAGACGGAGGGCAAGCTGCAATTTCACTCACCCCTGATGCTGATGGAACGCACGTTCACGTCTTTGAAAGTTCACAACTTGAGGAAGGTTTTTATGTAGGGAACTTACTGTAATTAGGTGATGGCCCGATGAGAAAGGGGATGGGGGGAGGGAGGTTGGCCCAGGAAAGTCTCAGGAAGAGCCCACCAGCCATTGCAGGCAGAAGCCTTGGTGTGGGCTCAAAGCCACCGATCCAGATAATGAGAGAATGGCTCCAAGGCAGTGATGGAAGAGTTTGGAAGAAGACAGGCGCTGGCAAAACTACGGCTTAGGGAAGGGCCAGAACGTCGAGCCGGTGGTCCAGATGGGGCTGCACTGACTGTGGAGGGAGAGGCAGGCTGCCTCCCATGGTGGAAACAGAGGGCAGAAGGCATCCCACCTGTGGGGGCAGCTGGGCTCTGCCGGCAAGGTGTCTTTCTACATTTACTCAGCATGCCTGCCATGCAAGGAGGTACCTATCAGATGCCAGCTTTGACCCACTTCTGGTTAAACCTACCCCCCAAAAATGAAAGTAGAGGACTCTCTCTACAGAAAACAGTTCCAAGGGGCTCAGCTCATCTTTTCCAAGGAAACCACAAACCTTCCTGGGAGGACACCCGGGGATGCCACTCTGTGTACTTTACCTGGGAGTTACACACTAATTATTGTCTTTCTTTAAAATAGCAACAAAACACAGTTGAAGTGCTTCTGGGAAGCTTGTCACTCAAAAAAAACTGCTTCAGTGAGCTCATATTAAGCAGTAAATAATTTTGTATGCAGCAATCTTTTACCAGTTTAACAGTCCTGTAGATTTGTGGTTTCATGAGTCAGGATATACTGTCTTTTCAATCTTAGATCATCATCATCACCATCATCATCATCTCGGACATTGCTAATGACAATAATAATAATGATGATGACGATGATAACTGTCAAAGTTAAAGGCCGAGCAGATGAGGAGCCTGGCACAGAACAGGCCCCTTGTGGTTGTAAAAAACAAATACTTTGGAAGAAACTGGAATCCTCTGATGATTAAAAAAAATCAGATCCTACATTTCAAATGAAAACTTGTTAAGGTCAAAACAATAAAACCTCAAATTCCCTTGTCTGTGGCCAGACCTTCAGGTCAAAGGAAAACTAACAGAAGTGGTGGCTCAGGGAACCACAAGGCTGGTTCTGCTCCATATCCTTAGGGAGGCGTGGCTGGCCTTGGGGGCCCGACAGAGGCTTTCCTCTGCACCTGGGATTTCTGCTGGTTTCTGCTGAAAGGGCACCAGTAGGGAGAACGGTTCTCCAACATCCGCATACGACACCCCATGGCTTCCTGCTGTCTTGGGATGCAGACTGGGCTGGATGGCCCACGGGGAAAGCAGTCACTGGGACATGTTCCTTGGCAAAGGGTCACCATTGATCACTGAGAGAGAGAGAGAAAGCTGCACAAGACCAGGCCAGAGCTGGGGACAAGGAAGGCTTTGAGGCTTTGCGATTAAATTAGTACTAATGACTAATTTGTAAGTGCAAGCATCAGCCAACTGGGTTGAGGCTGAAAGAGAAATCAGAGTGGCTTCCCGCCATCAGTGCCGTATCAGGGTTCTGTCAACAGTGGCAAGTGTGGCACAGGGAATAAAACTGTCACCAGGGCCGTTTATCAAGAAGATGAACAGGATGGGTAAGCATACAGAATCATAATCCCCCAACCTGTCCTGGGGACCCAGGACAGTAAGGCACTTCCTGTGATGTGACATTCTGGAATCATAGGGTGACCAGGGGTGCTCTAGTTCATGCCTGGTCCTCTCCCAACACTATCCTTTTCAAAGGGAGAGGTACAACAGGGAAGCAGTGCTGTGTGCACCCAACTTGCCCCAAACCGGTTTCCCTCCAAAGAATCCAGGGAAAGCAGAACTGTTCACAGCTCTCCACCAGCCGGAGACGGAGAGTGGGTAAAACATCCTGTATCCCCCTGTGCCTGTGACTTATCAGGCCAACATGTTACTGCCATGCCTAATTTAAAAAATAACACTGGAATGACTTTTCTAAGGATATTCATTTATACACTGACAGTTTTATACAGACTAACACATTTAGTTTTTCCGAAGGAAAATAAAGAGAATCTCTGTGGCTAACATGCCTATTTTGTTTTAGCTTCACATGTGATTATTTTAGAAGCATCTTGTTGGATGTAGCCTTTCATACTCAGCAGCGTTTATGTTAAAATAAATCATAGTGAATGTGTATGATTTTTTTAAGGGCCACCAATTCACGGACTGAGGTATTTTTTATGAACCACTTTTATAAACTTATAATAGTAAAGTGATCTGAGATTCACTGCTCAGTGCTCTGTAATGGTCTATGTGCAAGGGGAATCTAAAAAGGAGTGGATATATGTGTATGTATAGCTGGTTCACTTTGCTGTGCACCTGAAGCTAGCACAACATTGTAAATCAACTATACTCCAATAAAAGCTAAAAAAAAAAAAACCCTAAAAAAACAAAAGTTATCTGAGATTCAAAAGTTGGAATTCTGAAAAACAAGGTGTCATCTAAACAAGGGGTTGGCAAACTATGACTCATGGGTCAAATCCGGCCCTCTGCTGGTTTTTGTAAATAAAGTTTTATTGGAACACAGCCACACCCATTCATTTGAGTATGGTCTATGGCTGCTTTCACAACACAATGGCAGAGCTGAGCAGTGGCAAGACACTGTATAGCCCGTAAAGCCTAAAATATTTACTACTGGCCCTTTAAGGAAAACCCCTGATCTAAAACGTGGTCCCCAGAACAGCAGTAATGGCATCACCTGGAAGCTCCTCAGAAATGCAGACCCTCAGACTGCCCCCTGAGGAATCTGTGGTTTAACAAGGTTTCCAGGTGATTCTGACGCAAGCTAAAGTCTGAGAAACTCAACTGTGCAAACAAAACACCTAGGGAGCTTGTTAAAACAGAGATGCTGATTCCTAAAGGCTGGGGTAGAGTCCACGATTCTGCAGTTCTAAGGAGCTCCCAGGTGATGCTGATACTGCTGGTCCTCCGACCAGACTTTGAATAACAAGGGTCTGGTATGTTTCCCTGGCATCATCTGCAGCAGAATTACCAATGGTGCTATCCAGGGCAGTTTTTTAAAGGGGGCAGGCAGAGTTTTTTCTGAGGAAACCAATTCAAATGCTTTTAAATGAACCCCAATAGTACAGCTTCCCAGGACTTACCTTCTTCAGTATTTCTGTGTTCAGCAGCATGTAAATGTCTATAGCACGACTTTCTTCTTTAGCCAGCGCACTAAGATTACAGTGCATTGTTAGGCAAGAAATTCCTGGCTTTTCGCAGTCCTGAGAAGAACAAACAGAGAATGATCAAACCGTATTAAGAAAAGACAAGAGCACAGCATTTATAGCACAGAGGGCTCTGTGAGCTTCTATTCTGAGGACCAAGGCCATTCCAGGTAGAGGAAATCCATAGGAAGATGCAATCATTCCTTCTTGCCACCAGAGGGCAATCAAGGGACTTCCTGCCTGGCAGGCACCAGAACATGCCTTCAAGTCTAAGCTCACTGGTGCACCCTACCAAAAAACTGGATTTGCAAGGAGAAAGAAGGGTTTTTTTTGTTTGTTTTGTTTTTAAAGAAACACATTTACATATTTTGGGAGCATTCCTCTTATGAGTTTTGAACACAAGGTGCATGTCCTAGATTATGTGATTTCTGCCTGTGAAGTGACAAATACACTTTCATGCCCAATTTTTAGGTTGGGCAAATTTAAAGGGCTACAAAGTCACATGACTCAAGAAACCACAGGAGTAAAGAAAAACACGTTTAACCACGAAAACACACGAATTACAGCTAGAAACCTAAATTCCAAATTTAAGTTACAAAGGAGGAATTCTTTTGTATTGTAGGATCCAAAATGTGCGAACATACCTTCACAATGTTTCACATGTGGGGTAAAAATTTCAGCCAGATACAGCGTTGCATCCGTCAAACAACTAGATATCAATATATCTAACAATTCTAAGGGCTTCAAAAAAATAGCTGATCATCAGCATTATGTAAGTAAAAATATTCCAACCTTCCAAATGGCAAACAGTCCTACAACTTCCACCGGAAAAAAAATCGAGGAAGGAAATGTCAGTGAGACGTGCCGTGGCCGAAATAAGGAGCTGAAGAGATGTAACCAAAGACACGGAGAAAGGAGGTTGTGGAAAAGCATCTGATTCCATCTTTAATACCTTCACTTTTTAAAAAGTTGAGGTATAACTTACATACAGTAAAGAGAATAAATCTTAAGGATCCATCTTGATATATTTTTACATACGTTTATAACAGATCAAGATATAGAACATTTCTTGCACCTAAGCAGGTTCCCTCATGCCCATGACTGTCAGTATTCCTCCAAAATTAACTGCTATCCTGACCTCCATTGCCATGGATAGCTTTGCTATTTCTGAACTTCATGTAAGTCAAATATTACAACATGTGTCCTTTTGTCTCTGGCTCCTTTCACTTAATATTATATCTGTGAGATTTACTTATGTTGTTGGTGTAGCAGTTTTTATTGCTCATAATACTCCAGTGTATGGGTACACTGCAATTGTTTATATATTCTCCTGGTGATGGATATTTGGATTGTTCCCAGTTTCTGACTATTATAAGATTGCTGTGAACATTCTTGTCCATGTCTTTGGGGGGATACAAGTACTCGTTTCTCTTGGGGATATACCTGGGAGTGGAACTGCTGGGTCATAGGGTATAGATATGTTTAGTTTTAGTATATACTGCCCAATAGTGGTATACAAAGTGGTTGTACGAGAACCATCACTCTTGATTAGACTCATACTAGTGGGAGAAATGTTTAACTTCGTGCTTGGTGGGTTGCAAAGGTTTTCCCTGTGCCAGCCAATGGAATTTGAAATGTAAATTTAACACTTTGATAGAAACCTCAGGCTGAAAAATAGGAGTTGACTACAGTCCTTGTGACTTCCTAAGCCAATTGATTAAAACCAGATTTGGGAAATAATAAATGCCAAATAGAAAACTGGCTTCTCATCTCAGACTTGCCTTCCTAATGAGGACCACCCATGTTAACCCAACAAGTAAGCAAATTCTTACCAAGACTTTTCTTCCCGACTTTGTGAAAAAAGCAAATATTGTATGGAAGATATTTTCTGGTTCTTGAGGGATGATACAGGGGGTTGGGTTTTTCTGGAAAGAACAGTTTCCCTTCTCCTGGCCCACCTGAAAATGAAAAGAAACCTGTCAGAGTGGTCCATCCCAAGAACGGATCATGAGCCTGGAATCCCTTATTGTAGTTGCGGTAGAGCCCAAAGTCAACTGTTCCCCCTGGTCCATTCTCCAGGGGACACTAATGGCTGAAAAGCTGACAGGCAGAAGTAGTAGCATCAACAAGGCCAAATAATAAAAAACGTGGATGCTAAGTCGTTAAATAATTGAGATGGCACACAACATGCAAGTGAGTTGTGACCAAGGAAGAGTAAGACTTAAGGAACAAAATAAACTTTAAAAACATCCTTATAGCAACTCTCTGAGATGAGCATTCATGTTCTTTGTCTGGAGAAAGAAAATGAGGCTCAGGTTAAATTACTTGCTAACAATCACACAGACCAGAACTCAGGTTTTAAACTGAGATCTTCTGAGTTCCAGCCTTTAGGCATGGTCCACTGCCAGAGGTTTTCAAACTGTGTTCCACGGAACCTCTAGGTGCTGTGGAACCCCTCAGTGGACTCCCTAGAGAGGAGAAGGGGCACCAAGCAGGACTGCTCTGGGCTCCCATCTCTGTTCCAACTAGAGCATCAACCACACATAATGTCATTTAAAACCAGGATTCTGCTACCAAAAAAAAATTGGCATCCACTGCATTGAGCCATACAGGAGCTTATATGCCCTGGGGAGCTCTTGCTGAGTTACCTGATTTTGCTTCTGACAGCTTTTAAAAGACCAGTGGAAAAACAATGCTGAGCAACAGCAACATTAAAAAAAGATCAAAACAACAGTACATAGTCTTCCATGTTGGTTTCTTTAAGAACAATACTATTTTTTTAAAATTAATTAATTTATTTCTTTATTTTTGGCTGTGTTGGGTCTTCGTTTCTGTGCGAGGGCTTTCTCTTCTCTAGCTGCGGCGAGCGGGGGCCACTCTTCATCGCGGCGCGTGGGCCTCTCACTGCCGCGGCCTCTCCTGTTACGAAGCACAAGCTCCAAACACGCAGGCTCAGTAGTTGTGGCTCACGGGCCCAGTTGCTCCGCGGCACGTGGGATCTTCCCAAACCAGGGCTCGAACCCGTGTCCCCTGCATTGGCAGGCAGATTCTCAATCACTGCGCCACCAGGGAAGCCCAAGAACAATACTATTTTTGATGCCTAAACTGGGGAAATGTTGAAAAAAACAAAGCCTTCTTTATATATTATCATATCACACTGTGTGTAGTTGAAGCTTTGACATGACTTAAGGTCAAGTTGCAAAATTAATCGTTAGTAATTCATAATTTAGGATTGTGTTTACAATCTGATTTCTAACCAGAATCATCTACTTAAACTACACTCTCCTTTCTTTAATGCCTTTGAGTAAAATATAGTGTGTTTACACTGATTCAAGAATGTTTCAGCTTCTCATTCATGGTAGGGAGCAAGGTCTAGTTTAAATTTTTTACATGGAAACTTCTAACTTAAGCTAACAATGCTAATCTTTGAACAATGAACTATAAAACAAGACCTCTAAATTTAATCTCTATTTTATCTTTGGTCTGAACACATATGCCAGGATTTACTATATATGCCTGAAGATAAATAAGATGAAGGTTTATTTCCTCAAATTAACTCTTAGAAAATAGAGTGTTGCCTTTAAAGGTCTCTCATAGTTTGGGGACTTACTGTTCTTTAAAATGCATTGCATTTTGTTTGTTTGTTTTTGGCTGCGCCTCTCAGCTTATGGGGACCAGGGATTGAACCCGGGGCCACGGCAGTGAAAGCGCCAAGTCCTAACCACTGGACCACCAGGGAACTCAAGGGACTTACTGTTCCTTAAAACAGTAAGTAATTTGGTACTCTCTCAATTGCTTTATTCGAACCACAAAATCTGGGAGGACACACCAGTCTGAAATGGTCTCAATCAGTGTTGGTTTTGGATGCTTTTCGAGGTCACTAGAAGAATTAATGGGAAGGAGGGCAATGAGATTTAACATAGATGTGGTGATTATTCCTGGGGTGCAACTGTAAGTTGTGATAAATATTTTAAAGCTCATTTTTGGAAAGCAAAACATTAGTTGATTATGTCGTGAGAATCAAGAACAATCACTTCTAGGACAAATGAGAAAAACAACTGCTGTAATGTTATGCAAATGGGTATTTGTGTCTTGCAATAAAATTTCAGCATCAAACATGGATTCAAAATGTTCCGCATTTCAAATAAATTAGATGAATTGAAGATGATATGCTTTGGAATACTGTCAACTAAAAAAGTGGCTTTAATTATGCTATCCATTGATCTCAAAAGATGCACATCTGCATAAAATCATTTTGTGAAATGTGTGAGTAAAAAGAGTAATATAAATTAATGTGGTATTCTTTTATAATTTTAAGTGCGCAACTACATGATTAGGTTAAGTATTACAACTAGGTATTTACTTTGCTTTTTTTTAAATTGAGGTTAAAATGTACATTCCCTAAAAATGTCCAGATCTTAAGGGTATAATCTGATGAATTTTGACAAATGAAATCACCCACATAACCACCACCCCAGTGAAGGGACAGAGCACGTCCATCCCTCCAGAAAGTTTCCCCTGGCCGTTTTCCAGTCAATTCCCATCCCCAGCCCAAAAGCAATCACAGTTCTGATTCCTGTCAAGTTGGCCAAAAAAGTCTGTTAAATTTACCTCTTTAGAAAAGTGGTGGATTGTGTTCTTTGGGGGTTGCCCTCTATTTGGGCATATATGGCACCTCGCAGATAGAAAACATTTTGTTCATTGAACATTTGAGAACTTGAATGTGTGTGCTCATGTTAATTCCAATCATATTTTACTCGGAAGCATGTGGGTCTCCGTTTTTCCTGTTTGTCTTCTGGAGTGGACATTTGCTGAAAAGCCACTGGAGAAACGGTCCTTCTGCAGCCCTGTGGGATTCATGTTCTTCTGTGGAGATGACCAGGCCTGGCCCCCCAAACACATTTGGTCTGGGTTGAGAGAGACGGAACTCTGAGTCTTGCAGGATGCATCCGTTCCTAATTAAAATCAGGGATGGGGCAGAGCTCCTCCTGGCTCTGCAGTGGGCGATTCGGGTTTCCAAGCAGGGAGGGGAAGCGTAGGAGCAGAGTCCCAACCCAGCCAGGTTCACTGTCATGCCCACAGGACACCAGCACCTTGGGGGAGGGTGCTGGGAACCACAGGGTGAGGTGGGAGGAGCAACCGGTGCCAACACGTGGGGCACAGACACAGCTTGGAGCTCCATCTTCCTCTTTTCCCCTAGAGTCTTAGGGGCCTGTGAACAGGGTGATGACAGGGACGTGATGTGATCTGATGTGACATCTGATCTGCCTCAGGGGAATCTGGAGGAGGGAAGTGGAGGCTGAGTCTGTGGTGAATGAAAGTCTCAGCCAGTCGTGCTCCCGACTGTGGTTACATGGGAATCACTTCAATCGGGGAAAACGACGTTTTTCCGGGAGGTTCAGGGTGGTCCTCTCTCAAAGGAGGCCGAAGGTTGCTCCGTGCTGCATGGGTCTGGTTCAGACCAGCTAATCTGGTTGTAGACGCTCCCTCAGCAAAAATGAGCAACTTGGTCCCTGGCCAGGGTCATGAGGGTGAGGGACTGTTCTGTGTGCATGGATAGAACGTGTGTGATGGACACAATGGTACCCGACACTTGTGCAGCCCTCACCGTGCACCCCTGTGAGGCGAGTGTTGTTACTGTCAGCATTTTACAGATGGGGAAGCTGAGAGGCAGGGGGGGCCAGGTCTCCCAGAGGGCAGGCAGCAGAGTTGGGCTGGAGCGCAGGCCATCCAGCTCCAGAGATCTGTTTGCAACCACTTCCCTGCCTCTTAGGTACAGAGGCTGAGGATGGGGCTGGGGTGGGAGTCATGGAGGGGTTGGGGGTGGAGGTGGAGGTGGAGGGAAACCATCCTTTCCTGTTCTTACCCCGGTCAAAGGGAAGGAGCCACGAGGCTACAAGCCCAGGAATCCCAAAGTCCTCCATCCTGACCCACTTCTGCTCCATGGGAGATAAAGTGCCTGCTGGCTGGGAGGCCAGGCCACTCCATGCTGTCTCAGGCTGGAAGGGGAACAGAGCATCCTGGAATGTTGTTTCTGGAAGGCAGCTCCAAGATCATACAGTCCCATGGCCTCGGCTGACAGATAAGGAACCAGAGGCCCCGAGTTCTGTGACTCGTCCAAGGTCACGTGATTGGTTGGTGGCAGCAAGCGGCACCCAGTGAAGGAATCCTCGGGCACAGATGGCCTTGATGAACTTGACGGTCCTGGGCTCCTAACAGCTGATGCAGTTCAGGTCTCTGGGGCCTCAGTTTCCCCACTTGTGAAATTAGGATGGTGGCCTACGTGATCACTAAGGTTGTCCTCAGTTGCTAAGTATGCCCCTTGAGGATTCTCCTGCATTTTCATTAGAGCAGGGGGTCACCTAGTCTCCTGCTACATAGATAAGCAATTACTAAGCATCCACCCCCCACAACTGGGTTCTAACCACCCTGTCTGGTGGTGAAATCATCAAGGAGATGCAAGGTTTTCTTCTCGCAGACAATCCAAGCACTATGGCACTCATATCCAACAGCTTCATTTCCGTGGCTGGCCAGGGACTCTGCGGCCATTGCCCCCTGCTCATCCCTGTCCACCCACTTCTCATCTGTTTTCCAGACTCTCTGAGTCCAAATGCTTCCCATGACACGGCTGCTCATCTTCCAGGACCTCTGGGAGCTGGAATAGGCCATATCTACTGGAATGTGAATAAAAGAACTTTACCAAACACACAAAAAAGGACAAGAGGATACGGGACACAGTGTTAAGGCTGAATTTGGCAAAGGCAGCTATTGAGGGTTTGCTGTTGCCATTTGGCTTCCGCCTCTCCCCTCATCCTGACCCCAAAGAAAACATTGTGCAAGTTGAAACCAAGAACTGGTGGTGATTTGGGAAACTGTGGGGAGCCCAAGAGAACGTGGACATCACTTGGTGGCAGAGTCTGGGTCAGCCTGGGTCAGGGGAACCTTCGTAGTCAGAAGTCTCCAAGGGCCCAGGCCTGTCTAAGGATGAAGTGTCCTCAGTGCACTCCAGGCAGCCTGGCAAAGCCTCATTCATGAAATACTGGGTTTCAAGTATGAACTGGGGCTGATTCATGGGTAAAATACTGAAAAAGGGAATTAACTCTCTGTGTCGAATTTATCATTACCTGCCACCAGGTGGAAAAGGACATCTAGAGCTTTTACTAAAGACTCTCTAGGGTGTGGTGGTCTGATAAAGGGGTTGTAAGAAACAGGGCATTTCCATGTTGTGGCCTCAAAAGAGGGGCCTGTACAAGGTACTTAGTGTTGTCGGCTGACCTAGAGTGAGAGAGAGGACACAGGTCTCTCCTAGGTTCCCAGAACACAGCAGCTTTAATAGAGTCCCTGTCCCTGGGCCTGAGGGACAGGAAAGTCCTCCAATGTGCTTTCTAAGTCCCTTGCTCCGAGCACATCACCTTGGAAACCAATTCCAGCTGCTTAAGGCCCCATCTCTACGCAGATATAAATGGGAATAATACTAGCTAACATTGGGTGCTATTCTAAGAGCTATGGGATACACTGAATCCTTATAACACCCACTCACAGAGGGTACTATTATCAGTAAGTGACATATAATTTATTGTCTAAACGGGGATATTTTTGAGAATGAAGTCGGGGAGTCAACCAGACAGAATAGCAAGACAGAGACATAGATCAGGTATGAACCAGGCACACTGGGACATCTGGTCTCCTGAAGTTTCACCCCCATTTTACAGATGAGAAAACCGAGGCCCAGAGAGGTTAAGGAACCTGTCATGTACCTGTCAGCTTTGACTGTGGAAGGAGTACCATCTCCAAAGTCTCCACCAGGAAGCTCCCTGTCCAGCCCCACCTTCCTTGCACCCAGGATGCACAGCCTCTGTTCCATCATCTCATGGTTTATCCTTTCACAGCCCTCAGAGCAGGGCTCCTATTGTGATTGTCAATCTTGTTTACAAATTTCTCTCTCAGCCAACAAGTCAGTCTCTGTCATGAACTGCATCCCTGACTCAGAGGAGGTGGCATTGCAGGTGAATTCTGGAGGAAAAGAGAACCTCTAGAGAGTAAAGGGAGCAGGGGAAGGGAATTTCAGGCAGAGGAGAACAGCATGTGCAAAGGCATGGAGGTGCAAACAGTAGGCTTGAGTCTAGAGAGTCTGGGAGTTCAACGTGGTCAAGCGTTGGATGAATGTTGGGGAGTAGTGGCCAGAAATGAGGCAGGTGAGGTGGGCCTGGACACAGAGGAGGGCCTTGTAGGCAAATCACAGAGGTGGGAAGTTATCCAGAAGGTGGATTAACATGTCTCAAAATTAAGGAACCACTTTTCCTTAATTATTGGTGTATTTTTGGTGTTATTGGTATATTTGGTATATTTATTATTATTATTAATTTTGGTATTACTGGTATAATTTTAACAGGCTAAAGCATGGATGTCCCCTTTCTACCAGCATCAGCCTCATTCCTTAACCATATTCCAGCTGGCTGGGTTCTAGGGATGGGAAGCGTCACCAAAGTGTCCCTGGTTTGATGCTCCCTGGACATAGTACATAGGAAATAAAAGAGAAATGGAAGATTAAATTAATAGAGGAATAAACTCAGTGACAACAGTTCTCCCCAGGAGCCAATCCTTGTGTCTCCACCAATGTGGGTCTTGGGCAAAGTTTGGTCTAGAAACTATGTTTGTTGGAATGACCTGGATTAAAGGGGGGCATAGGTTCATTTTTTAATAACATGTGTTTCATGTTAACTCACATTTATCTGTTAATCGTTGACTTTCTGTTCTCTGTTACATCCCTGGGCCACTTTTCCATATCATGTGACACCGACCACAGCTGATGGCAACTGGGTAAACATGACCCATCCCCTGACTTACCACCTGCTCCTCTGAATTCACACGCCCCTTGAGCTTAAAAAACCCAGAGAATGTTTTGAACGCCTACTTTGCTAATTCAATTACCTACTGCCTACTCTTGGAACCAAGGTATCCGAAGATAGTAAGTCCCCTTTCTGCCACGGGAGGCTGAACGTTGACCACAATGGCTGTGGCGATATTAATTTTAGGACTCCAATGTTTGAAATAAATATAGCCCTCATAAAAGGGTCAAGAAATGACACCAACTGGTTACTTAGGCCGATCTAAGATGTTTACTACTAGAAAGAGAAATAAGAGCTACATATTTTCCATTCAGCAAAACGTAAACTGTGATAGCTTTTTTTACAGTCTTAAAGAACCCTTTTTATTATCTTTTATGTTAAATCACATTGCTATGATTTTCTAAGTGTTTCTTGATATTGCCCAAAGAACAGTGAAAGATGACAACATTTTAATAATAAATCCTAAGAAAAATACTTTTATGTATCACCATTCATTTCAAGACTGTATAATGCTGACCCAGAAAAACCTAGAAGGGTTGGGTGCTCAAAGTCTCCATTTATTCACTCTGATTTCTTCAACCACAAAGACATTATAAGGGCAGAAAAACAGTGATAACCATCTTGGGTAGTTCCTTATAATGGATATGCCTAGCTCTATGTTACCTATGTATTTGAAAGGTTGAGAACACAATTTTTGTGTATGCACATCATTTAAAGGTAGGAGTTGTCAAAGGCATCCTTTGGTAGACCTCTCTCAAGAGTTATGAATTCTTTTGCTTTGTGAAAAGGGGCCCCTTGCTTATCAGTTTGGCAAGTTCTGATTTTCTGATATTTACCTCTGTGTGTAGCTACAGACTCCAATGTGTTCCTACAAATAGACAAAAAGGAGAAGCATTTTGATGATCACAACAATACAAGGTAAGTTAATATGAGGTTCTAGCTTTGGACAGGCCCTCCTAGCCTCACTCCGCAAGTGAAGAGCTGAATTCTGGTTTCGAACTGAAGTGTGTTAATGAGAACGCAGAACAGCCGTCCATAAATAAGAGCCCGGTGACAAACCTGCAGAGTTGGAAATGGAGCAGAAGGAGCAAGAAATGTAACAATAACCTAGTGCCTTTTAATTTCTAGAAAGGGAAAGACAGCAACTCAAAAAAGCCTGAAAAGACCATAACTTCAACTCCAGATGTCCTCTCTCTTTCTGGCTGAAAAGTTATCTTCTAAATAAAAGATTTGCCTCCCCAACCCCCTTCCCCATCCCTTAAGGCCATCACCACTGGGAAAAACTGTATTTGATCTGAAAGGTCAGTGTGTTACTGAGACCAAAACTGAAACAGGAAATAAAGGGGCAAAGCCTCAAAACCAACATTCCAGAGGAAAAAAGAGCACGATCCATCATACAATCTTGTCCTCTGTATGAATATGCCATTATTTCATAAAAGATACCACTTCTTATGATAAAAGGCAATGATTTTTTTCCCACCAGCTCTAGGGTTTGGCTAAAATAATGGTGTTCCTCCCCATCCCCCACACCCTTTTCCTCTGGGTGTCACAGGCCAACATGCTGAAAAGTCAAGAGTGCAGGCCACCACCAGGCTGCCCTGTAAAACAGCATTCATTTACATTTTATCAGAGAAAGCCAAGTCTCCCCCACCCCACCCCGGCCCCGCCCCATGAAGCCCATTTCAAAGCACTGGGATGGCCTTTTGCTGGAGTTAAAGTGATACAGATGGGATGTAGTTTCAGAGAAGCAGTGACACCAAAGAATTTCCAGATGTGGTCAGATTCTCTTTAGCAAAAAAGAGAGACATAAGAATGTTATCTGAGCACTTGATGTGCATGCCAAAAATACTTTCCTTCCACAGATAATGAAACATTTTGGAAGCAGAATGGTTTGTTGATTTGAATAATATATGAGTCAGTAGCCCTGATGTGGGACATAACACAGTCCCTGGAATTGTACTGGCTTCTTTAAGATCCGGTTCTAGCTCTTGGACCCATCTTATAGTGAAGAATGAAGCTCATACCCACCTTACGTTAAAGGATAAAGCAACACACCTATGGAATCACTGAGTTATCTCTGCATTTATTAGATGCATCACTTTATTATTGCTCTTTTACCAAAAGGTAAATAACAGTCATTTTCTGGATGCTATGTTTCAGGTGGAAGCATCTGTCTAACCTCTTACACTGGTTTTCTGAGGGGATACGCATCAGAGCAGTGGGAAGAGAAACCTAGATGTCACTCACTGAATCTAAAGCTTTAAGACTTCGTGAGAGGCCTGAAACATGCTTTCGGTCATGTGTTTAGGAGAAGTTAAGTGGAGTTAGCACCCTGACAGCTGGGGAGATAATGACTTCTCAGTATCTAACAGTGCTAAGAAAGTTCCTTTTGGTCAGAAGAGGCTTGGTGGGTCTATCAGAAAGGAGTTTTCCTGTTTTCGTGCTTCTGATACACACACAATTAGTCCTCGGCAGGTTCAATGAGAACCATGTGTTTCTGGGCAATGGCTGATGTGTTCTGTTTATCCTCAGTGAGATTTCCTGTTATCAACTTTGCTAACAACCCATCGCCCCTGCAGTGACAGGGCTATGTTGCTCTTAAGGAATGAAAAAAGGAAGAAGGAAAGTAAACTGCATAACCACCAACTTCTAAGGCCCATTTGTATTGGGAGACCAGAGAACACAGGCACCTCAGCATCATCACGCGCATGCTGCCACAAAGCGTTAATGCTTCCAGATGTCACAGCAGCCGTGCGCACGAGCCCCGCAACCCCTGATAGGTGCCGCCCTCAGCCAGCGGGGAGCTGGCCCTACTGCCTTGATTCATTCGCTCTGTCCACAAGGGCTAAAGGGCAGTCTCTGAACCACAGTGTGCACGCGCAGCCCAGGCTGGCGCTCATCCCCACCTTCCAGAGGGTGCGGGTCAGGTGTAAGCTTGCCCAGAAACACACACGCTTTCTCCCTCCCACCAAACTAAAATTGACCCACGAGCCCAGGAACGTAACTCTTGCTCCATAATTCCATCAGCCATCTCCCCTAAGTGTTTGGCTTCTGTTGAGAAAAAAAATTACAGCCAACCTAATTCTGACCCATTTCAGGACCTGATTATTCAGCTCACGTTCAGACATGTGCAGAAAGAAGGAAAAATTAAAAAAATGGTTTGAGGCCATCGCTGAAATCAGCAGACGTGTGTGTGTGTGTGTGTGTGTGTGTGTGTGTGTGTGTGTGAGAGAGAGAGAGAGAGAGAGAGAGAGAGAGAGAGAGAGAGAACGTTTTCATAATATCTCTGATCAAAATTTGTGGAGTTCAAGTTTGCTCTTCAAAGCCTTCATTTCTAATAAGTGATTCAGCCCCTTATTTCAAAGTTTTACATTTTTACTTTCTCCTACATTGAAATTAAAGCAACCTCTGTTGTGGGTGAAGGGAAATTGTCAAAACATCTCTACTCAGGGATTGAAATTCAGTGCACATTTTCCGAGTTCCTGGAACGTATGAGGTGCTCATTAGATGTGCGGCAGGGTGTGTAGGTGTCTAAGGACACACACCCTATCCTAACGCCCAGAGAAATATTTGTGATGGTGATACTAACAGAGTGGGAGTAGCCAATGCTTTCATTTATTTGAGCACCTACTGCATATAGTGCATATGTGCATAGAGTCCGGGCACCAAACACTAGGGATGCACAGCAAACAAGGCAGCCGTGACCTTTACTTCCATGGGGTTTTTAGTCTTCTGGAAGGAGACAGACAATTAAAAACAGTAATTTCAGATAGTGGTGAGTGCTATGAAGAAAACAGCACACAGGGTAATGGGACAGAAAGTTGATAGGGGGTTTGCAACTTTAGCTAAGGTGGTCAGGGTAGACCTTCCTGGAAAGGTGAACTTTGGGCTCAGATCTGCATTATGAGAAGGAACCAGCCATGCAAATATTTGGGGGAAGAGTGTTCTCAGCAGAGGCAGGTGCAAAGGCCCTGAGGCAGGACGATCTGGGAAGGCATCTGGGAGGGCTTGAGGGAAGAAAGGATGTGTAAATTGGGTCTGGAGGAATGAGTGGGCTTTCCACAGCCAGAGGGAAGGGAGAAGCATTAGTAAGGTCAGGAGGCCCAGGGAAGTGCATGGTGGGTGGGTCAGCAGCCTTCGCGGTCCAGAGTGGCTGGAAGACAGGGTCAGGGGTGAGGTTGGGGCAGAGGAGGTTGCAGAACATGGCCTGGAAAGGTGGGAGGATCATGCAGAGTTTTGGACCTCATGGTTTTGGCCACTAAGATCTCCTTGTTGATCTTTTTACAGAGAACCTCAGGGTGTCTCTGAGAGCTACACTGGGGAATTATTAAGAGTAGAAGCATGTTTTCAAATGGTAAATCAGGTCCTCCCTGCCAGAGTAACAACCGTTTGTTGATGAGGAGAGCTTGGATAAAAAGGCATAGTACTTGGGGCTCAGTTTTGTTTTGTTTAAATAAATTTGTTTTGTTTTGTTTTGTTTTTTGGCTGTGCTGGGTCTTCGTTGCTATGTGCGGGCTTTCTCTAGTTGCGGTGAGTGGGGGCTACTCTTCGTTGCGGTGTGCAGGCTTCTCATTGTCGTGGCTTCTCTTCTTGCGGAGCATGGACTCTAGGCAAGTGGGCTTCAGTAGTTGTGGCACGTGGGCCCACTAGTTGTGGCTCGTGGGCTCCAGAGTGCAGGCTCAGCAGTTGTGGCACACAGGCTTAGTTGCTCCGTGGCATGTGGGATCTTCCCGGGCCAGGGCTCGAACCCGTGTCCCCTGCGTTGGCAGGTGGATTCTTAACCACTGCGCCACCAGGGAGGGGCTCAGTTTTGAATTTTTATTTATTTGGAGGTACTAAGAGAACAAAGAGAATGGCTTACGATGGGAAAAAGAGAACTAAAGGAACTGTGATACTTTTTGGGAAGAGAAGTGGGAAGAATGACTAAGTAACAGCTCAACTTCTCCACAGAGGGAGCTAGGCAACTGTTTTCCATTTTAACTCAGAAAAGGTTGGGAAATTAGGGCATGATGAACTGAAGATCGTCATAAAAAATGGGATTCAAGGGATATCAGAATGGTTTAACCCGGAGAACTTGCTGGAAGCACGGTTCTGTTGTACTGGGGAGATGTCTCGACTGTATTCTGTCCAAAGGCAGAGGGTTGGATCCCATAGCACCCCACCCCCGCCCCATCCACCCCAGGGCTGGAAATCCATCTGCCCCTACTGGAGAAGGGTTTCTTCCCCTCCCCCCTTATCTCCTCATCACATAAGCTGTATTATTAACAGTTAACTTTACATGACACCATTTAAGTTACAGGATATCAGGGAAAAGAGTGAATATCACCCAAACACTTGGCATCCTGAGGAGGGTTTCTAAGCCTTGAATTCTTGTTTGCAGGAACCTCCCAACCAGGATGAGCGGTGATTTGGTTTACGGTGAGCCCTCGAATTTCTACAGAAAAAACTGAGAATGAAGGAGAGGAAGAAATTTCTACAGAAAAAACTGAGAGTGAAGGGGCTTGTGTCTCAGAAGACAAACTTACAGTTACCAAAGGGGAAAGGGGGGTAGGGGGAGGAATAAATTAGGAGGCTGGGATTAACATACATACACTACTATGTATAAAATAGATAACTAACAAGGACCTACTGTATAGCACAGGGAAGTCTACACAATATTCTGTGATAATCTATAAGGGAAAAGAATCTGAAAAAGAACATACATACATACATACATATATACATATATATATATATATATATATATATATATATATATATATATATATATATATATATGTATATATATAAAACTGAATCCTTGTGCCGAACACCAGAAACTTACATGATATTATAAATCAACTACACTTCAATTAAAAAAAAAAAAAAAAAGCATGTGTTCACCAAGAGGGAAAGTAGTAGACACCGAAAAAAAAAGTGAGTTTGCTTTGGGTTATTTGCTGGGTTGCTTTAAAGTGCCAGGCTTGGCTTATGTACAGGTTATGTCTTGGCCTCCAGCAAGCCTGCTGCAGGGAGATTTCTTGTTGCAACTACCCTCCAAACATAACTAAGTCATAAAACCCAGGACTTTCCTCATGCAAAATGTGCCTTAACAGCCAGCCAGCTTCAAAAATCAGTGTTACTGTCAACTGCTGTGGCCGGCGAGATAAGTGATTCACTCTGGGAAGAGACCTCCCCCAGAGTGAGTGCTGACGAGTACACACAAAGAGACTCCTGGTTTCCAATTCGGACACGGACACCACCACGCAGGGGCAGCATGCGGGGTTGGAATTGTAAAGGAGAGAAACCAAGTAGCGCCAAATCAAGGAAAGAGAATGATCAGAAAACACAGGCTTGGCAAGGCCTTATGAACAAAGATGATCACGTTACAAACTCCTGCGACAACTTGGGTCCTCCCCCGCCCCAACCCTGAATGAAGGTCTCAGCAAGACCTGCTCTGACAGCTCTATTTAAAACCACAAACTTCCCCACTCTCACCCCCTTGCCTCCTTTATTTTTCTCCAAAGCATTTCCTATCATGCAATGTACTATACATTTTACTTATTTATTACTTGCCTCTACCAGAATGTAAGCTACACGAGGGCTGGAAATTATTATTTTTTGTCTGTTTTGTTCCCCGTAGTAACCTAGTGCTTGCCATAGGGTGCATGCAAAGCATTTGCTGAATAAATGAAGGTGTGGATTAAACCCCACCCCCCACCCCCCAACAGCCTTTCGTGGCAAGGACTGTCATCACCATTTTATAGATGAGGAAAGGGAAGCTCGGAGAGAATTAAGTAACATGCTTTAGACCACGGCTTCTTAGATATTAATGTGCAAAGGAATCACTGGGGATCTTGTTAAAACACAGATTCTAATTCACCAAGTCTGGGTGGCACCTGAGATTCTACCTTTCTACATTTGTCACTTCCAGGTGATGCTATGGCTGCTGGACAGCTACAAGTCCAGACAAAACGGTGTTATGAGGCCTTGTAGTGGCTGTACAGTTTAGTGGTCAAGAGCAGACATCAACCTAGCTATTTACTGACCCTGTGACCTTGGCCATCCCTTTGTCTTTGCCTCTGTTTCCTCATCAAACTATCATGAAAATTAAAAGAATTTGTCCAGGTAAAGTATTTAGTACAGTTCCTCAACTATAGTAAGTTCTTAATAAAAATTTATTATCATTATTATTGTTGTTATTAATATTACTACTTTTTTTAGCCTAAACCTAATAGCTCCTTCTCAGAATACTAATGGAGTATTATTATTTTCTACTTCACCAACACAAGAAAAGCCTACGTTTAAGCTGAGAACGATGACCACTCACATCTACTATCAAAAAGTTAGCAACTTCTACTATATATACTATGTGAGAATTCTGAGGCAGGATCTGAAAAGTGGAATTGTTGGTATTCGTATTTTAAATTCTGATAGTTACTGTCAAATTGCCCTTCACACCAACAGTATTTGGGAGCGCCCATTTGCCCTCATCTTAACCAACAATGGATATTAACAGTCTTTTAGATTTTCGCCAGTTTAATGGGGGGAAAGACCTCATTTTCATTTGAGTTTGCGTTGCTCTGATTACTGGTAAGGCTAATGTTCATTTGCCATTAAATTCTTTTATATGTTTGTCATTAAAATTTCTTCTTTTGTGAATTTCCCGTTCCTATCCCTTTACCCATTTTTATAATTTTTGGCATTTTCCTTATTGATTTGTAGAAGTTATTTATATATTATTTGTCTGTGAACTATGTTGCCAGTATATTCTCCCAAATATCTTTTAGTTTTGTTTATGATGTATTTTGATCACACAAGATTTTGGTATTTGTATAGATTTAAATTTGTCAGCCTTCTCTTACGGGTTCTAGAATTTATGACTTGCTTATGAAGAAGAGCTTTCCCATCTAAAGATTATGAAAATATTCAGCACTTTCTACTAATACTTCTTCTTCTTTACATGTAACTTTTTCATCCATCTATTTTTTTTTCTAAGTGAGGTACAGGTTTTCCGTAATTTCTTCCCAAATGGATAGACAATTTTCTTCATTTATTGTGAAGGAGTTTATATATCTCGATTGTTTGGGGTGATTATTTCATCAGATATTTCTTCTGCTCCCTCCTCTCTATCCTCTCCTCTGGAACTCTAAATATGTGTATTTTGTTATGCTTTATGGTGTCCCCACGTCTCTGAGGCTTTACTTCTTTTTCTTTACAGTTGACCCTTCTTATCCACAAGCTCTGCATCTGTGGGTCCAATCAACCACAGATTGAAAATATTTGGGAAAAAAAATTCCAGAAAGTTCCAAAAAGCAAAGTTTGAATTTGTTGCCTTCCAGCAACTATTTATGTAGCATTTACATTGTATTTACAACTATTTATTACATAGCATTTACTTTGTATTAGTTATTATAAATAACCTAGAGATTATTTAAATAATATGGTAGGAAGTGTGTAGGTTATATGCAAATACTATGCCATTTTATATAAGGGACTTGAGCACCCATGGAGTTTGGTATCCATAGGGCAGTCCTGGAATCAATCCTCCACAAATACTGAGGGATGGCTGTATTCTCTTTTCTTTCAGTTCTTTTTTGGTTTTGCTCGTTTGTTTACTGACTTGCCAGGACTAACTATTCTGTGGAGCCTGTTTCTCATGAAGTGTGTAGCCTTTGATGTCTCTGCTCAGTAATTTTTTCTACACTTGTTTTTATTTTTAAACCTGTTTTCCTAGAGGTTGTCCTGGATCAGTATAGCTTAATTATCAGTCAATGTTTGGTCAGAGGTTGCAGAGAAATATCTTGATCCAGTAAGGCTTCCACCCTTAGCTGATGGACCTGTGTGTGGCTTGGGGAATGCATTCAAAGGTCAGGCAGTTTATAAGTGTGCCCAAGCTTTTACTTGCGGCATTCACAAAGCCTCATATTGAGTCAACTGATTCTCTTGGATTTTCTAGGGAGACAATAACATTGTTTGCAATAGGGATACTTTGGTTTCTTTCTTGACAATAAAGGTTATTCATTTCTTTTTATTCCTATGACGTCCAACACTGCTAAACTGGAGAGACAAAAGCAGGAACTCATGCCTCCACTCCGCAGGTGGGACAGCTCCTAATGTTCCAGCATCAGGTGGGAGTTTTCTATAGGTTCTGATAGGGGACCTTTGTCAAGCCAAGGAAGTTCCCTTCCATGCCTTCCTTACTAGAAGTTAAAAAAAAAAAAAAAAAAAAAAGTGGATGTTAAATTTAATTTTTGACTTTTTAGAAGCCCTCATCAAGACAATCATCTGGTTATATCATCTTTCATCCCTTTACTATTAATAGAGTGAATAATGTTAATCAATTTCTTTATGGAGAATCAACCTAGCATTCCTGGATTACATCCTTCTTTACTCAGGATAGATTCTTCTTCTAAAAGGAATCGATTTGCAAACATTTAGAATTTTTGTTTCTGTTTTCAAAGTGAGTTTGGCCTGCAGTTTCCTTTTTTGTGTTAATGCCCATTCTCCATTTCTAGTTTTGGAATCACGGTTATGTTACTATCCTAGAATGAGCTGTTCATCTTTTTCTACTCTCTCGAACAGCTTATATAACACAGAAATTATCTGTTCCTTGAAAGGTTGGTAGAGCTTACCTAAATAGCTATCTGGGTCTGGTGCTTTTTTAAGGCACAAGTCTTTGACTACACTTCATTTTTCTTTAATTATATAAGTTTCAGGTGTACAGCATTATAATTTGATGTCTGTATACTACTCATATTTTTTCCTGAGGTAATTGGTCTAGCTGGATTTTTTACCTCATAACACTTCTTTTAGGCTTTTTATATTTGCGGGCATTATATTGTGAAAATAATATCTTATAATTTAAAAATCTTCTCCATGTGAGTGTAGTTCTTTGATCATTTCTAGGGTTTTTTGGCATTACCACTCTTTTTCATTTCCTGATCAAATTTGCTATAGGTTCATCTATTTTACTGGACAAAAAAAAGCCCTCGTTTTTAGTTTTATTGATGTAGAATACTTTTGATTTTTTTCCATTTCACGACTTTTGCTTTATCTTCAATGATATCTTCACTTTACTTTCTTACAGTTGAATTTATTTTATTGTCCTTTTACTAGCTCTTGTTGCCAGTTTAGGTCACTTATTTTCAGTCTTTCCTGTTTTCTGTATATGAATAGTGACATTTTCTTCTGTGTGGGTTTTGTCTACAACCATTAGTTTTGATATGAACAAGCTTTCACTGTCTTTCATTTCTAATTTGTTTATTCCTTCCTCTTTGATTTCTCTTTTATCTAAAAAGTAAATTAAGATGGTGTTTAAAAATTCCCCAATAGTTCTGTTTTTGGTTGGTTGTTTGGCTAAACTTTTGTTGTCAACTTCCAAGTTTATTGCATTGTGGTCTGAGAATGTGGCTTGTATTACTTTGACTTTTGAAATTCTATTGGGATTTGCTTTTGTGGTGCAATACATGGGTAATTTGTGAATGTTCACTATGTTTGAAAAGAATGTGCATTCCCTTATTTACATACCAGGAACTCTACTAATTGCTCCATATACATTAACTTCTTCCATCCTCACCATGTGAAGTAGATAGTCCATTTCACAGAGGAGGAAAATAAGCTTGGAGAATGTAGGTGACTTCCTCAAGGTTACCAAAAGCTGGTAAGCAGGCAAGTACTAATGAAACCCAGACATTCTGACTCATTCTGTCTTGGTCTTTCTCTCTCTAAGAGATCACAATTGTTAGTTGCATTATTCAAATACTCATGATTTTTGAGCACAGTGTATTAAATTTTCCTGTAGTAACTGTGAATGTGTAAATTTCTCCTTGTTTTTCTGTCAGGTATTACTTTATATGTTTTTTATAGCTATGTGATTGGTTATATAAAAATTCATTTATATTACAAATTATCATTGGATTGTATCTTTAATCATTCTGAAATACATTTTTTTGGCCCTGTTTAACAATTTTTTTGCTTCAATTCTATTTTGTTATTAATATTCTTATGCCTGCTTTCTTTTTGTTAGCATTTGCCTTATCTTTTTTTGAATGCCTTACATTATGGGTCGTTTTTAAAGGTGTGTCTCTTACAAGTAACTTATGCCTGGGTCAAAAAAAAAAAACCCATCTGAAAGTCTGTCTTTCACTAAGGCATTTAATTCATTCTCAATTATTCTGATTATTGATATATTTGGATTTATTCTTGCCATCTCATATATATATATACATGTAAAAAATTTTTTTCTCCTTCACCTGCTTCTTCATGAGTTCTTTCTTTTCAAGTGCTTCTTATTCTTTAGTGGTTTGGATGTCCTACATTGCTTTTATTCTTCTAAGTTGCCATTAAAATTTTTGCATGTTTAAAGTTTATTTTTATCAAAGCCTTGAGTTAATTGGTACACAAACTTTTCCCCCAAACAAGACAAGAATCTTGGCTTGCTTTCACTTCCATCTTGCCAGCCTCCTAACTCTTATATTGAGAGCATTTAGATCCTCATTCCAGATTGTTAACAGTTTAACTGGCTTTTTTTGGGTCCTTCTGTACTACATTCTTGAGAAATCCCTCAAGTTTCCAGTCCACTACTTTATTCTTTTATATTCATTCTACTACACAGCTCATATACTAAGGTTTTTATTTGAATGATCAAAATTTTAAATTTATAAAACTCTTGTTTATTCTATTTCATGGGAATACTGTCTTTTTGCATCTCTCTGAAGACATCAGTCTTGTCCATTCTAAAATCTTCTTCTGTTTGCCTCGTTAATATAACCTCTGGTGTTAGTTATTCTTTTGATAGCAGTTGGTGCCTCGCTGTCCTGGGGTAGATGCTCCTCATTAAGTGGGTGATTCTTGGTGGTCTGCTCATCTTCTGTCTGTTCTGTTGACTGAGTCTACCTCTGGTGACTGGGGAGTGGGCAGTGCGCCCAGGAGGGGTGTGCACAGTAGTACAGGGGGAAGTACCTGTGCTTTGAAGTCAGACAGATCTGACTACAAACCCAGCTCTATTACTTACCAGCTGTGTGATGTTGGGCAAGTCTTTGAGTCCTGGTTCCTTAACTTGGGATAATGACCTTACCTTATGGAGCTGCTGTGTGGATTAAATTTAACAGCACATAAAAAAAGCCACTAAAGCCTCAGGACAGCAGTAAGTGGTATTCATTTTTTGTCAGTTATTCAGGAGAAATTTGTTCACTCCTTAGCCTTTGATCAAATGTGATGGATTTGATGGTCCCAACACCACTTTCATTAAGCAGATCTGTCTTCCCCAGATCATCCTTGGGGAAAACAATTCAGTCTTCCATTTCTAAGTTCAAGCTACTGTGTGGTCACTGATATATCAGGTGCATCTTTTCTTCATAGGGATACGGAGATCCTCATCACAAATTAATTAAGGTTCCAGTATCAACTGACTCATTTTGGCAGAAATTAGATCACGGGCAGCCTTGTCTGGTGCACATGCACTGGCGAGGGGGAGGGGGGAGGTTATAATTTACTAAGATATAAGTCTTGCCACCAACTTGGATATTCTAATGAATACAGGTATTGATATTATATTGATATCAATATCCTAATGGTACCCTATGGCAAAGTTATTGATGTGTCTCCTTGGAATATGATCCCTCATTCCCACCCAATTTTACTTCCTGGAAATCATGTCAGTTCTTTAGAATCACTGCCCAGTAGTAGGGACAGAACAAACCAGAGAGGTAAACCTTTTCAGATAGTTTTGCAGAAGGAAGAAAGAAGGGTATGGTATTTATTTCATGTTTCTTCTAGATTACTTTTAGAGCTTTTTGAAAGACCCAGGACTTTCACCTGGAATAAAGTGCCAGCCCTTCGCTCTCTGTAAGTCATCTGTAACTTTTTTCTTCCTGCATATTATTAGAAGCCAAACCCCTAAGCCTCCTTCTCCAGTGTTAGAAAGTTGCTCACAGACAGGTTTTCAGTGTCAACACCTGAAGCTTGAGTCCTGAGACGACCTCCCATCCTTTCCCCTGAACCTTCATCCCCTGCGAGTAAACTTAAGTTTGGAGCAGGATCCCACTCAAGTTCAAAAGGTCTTGCCTTCATGAGCCATAAAGCTTGTGACACATGTGCTACCTTGGCCCTCTCTTAGGCCTGTGCTCAGGGGCTCTGCTAAAAGGCCCATCTCTGCAGCAGGCCCACAACAAAGTGAGGTCGTTACATTTTCCAGGCAGGTTCCTATCAAGCTGTGTGAGAGAAGCTGTATCCTCAATCCAGACAGGAACCTTCCCTCCGGAGCAAGTGCCTATGGCTTGTCTCACACGGGTAGTCAGGCCCACAGAAGCCACTCTCCCCTGCAGCAGCCCGATCATTTGCCGGCAACGTCCACGACGTGTGCTTAGCCTCGGGGAGCAGGGCGCCTGGCCTTCCCCAATCCTAAGTCAAGAGAAATGAAGGTGCGGGTCCATGAGCAAACACAGATGATGCACCCCAGAATGAATGATGCACCCCAGAACCTCACCAACTGTCACGGGAAGTGACAGTGGTTTAGCACTCCCTGTCACACTGCCAAGAAATCCATCTGCTGTACGCCCTGCAGAAGGTGTAGAGAACAGTCACCTTTGCCTGTATGTATAAGAGGTGGGCAGAGAGAATGGAGAACCAGGTAGGGCCTCCACTGTACTCCTACACACGCTGACCACTCCCTCTGTCTGGAATGTTCTCATCACGTGTTCTCCTGGTGAACGTCTACACATCCCCTAAGCCCTGACTCCAAAAGCCTGCTTCGTCAAGCATTTGCTGTCCCCTCCCCAGGGTGGGGTCCACACCTCTGTACATCCCTGGGTCTGGGCGTGCCTCCATGACTGCATTAGGTACATGGCACTGCAGTTACATTTCACAGATCTGCCTCCTGCTAGACTGAATTTCTGCCAGTGTTGCGTGATTTATTCCTCTTAGTAGAGCCTGGAACATCACTGGTGCTTTCTCTGCCAGTGTTTGCAGAATAAATCAAGGATGATCTAGCACTTGTGATGATTTTTATTTATTTTTATCACTTCAACTATCAACATGCACTGTACCTCTGGGGGAAATGTCTACTCTGCTATAACTTTTAGTTATTCATCTTTATTTTATTTATTTATTTATTTATTTTTCGCCTGCACTGCGCGGCATGTGGGATCTTAGTTCCCCAACCAGGGATCGAACCCGGGCCCCCTGCAGTGGAAGTGCGGAGTCTTAACCACTGGACCGCCAGCGAAGTCCCTGTGATGATTCTTATTTTAGATGGGCCGGAGAAGTCTGTCATTCTTCCCCTCTCTCACTCTCTCTGTTATTTTCATGGTCCTCCCACTAGGCCTCCTGATGGTCTCTAGGGTCGTGGTGGCCTGCCCATGCTTTGGCTGTGCTGTGGGGAGTCGAGCGTCCCCACAGGACTCGGCACAACCCCAGTGGGTGGCGGGCAATGGAAACTGCAGGTCGTTCCTCAGGCCACCACCAAGGCTGTTTCTAAATAAAACACAAGCAGGGTGGTGGGGCTTGGAACACTTGCTCTGAGGGAAGGAGACCAGGAACCTCAGCTGGGTGGACACAGAAAGGAGTCCCACTGCACTAGGCTTCCTGTACTAATCTCTCCTACGTGAGCAAAGGCACTCTCCACTCACAGGCAGCTTGACCTCAAAAAACACTTCGGGAGAACAAAAGACTCTCTGGTGAAGTGTAGAGGCAGGTCTGTCCTGTCCAGGGACCCTGGCTGCAGCCCCAGACACTTCTGAATGAATTCTGAACCAACAGTTAGAAAACTGTGTTGCAGAGTCAGGGCCTTAGGTGGGGTGATAGCTCAGACCCGTGGGGTCAGCCAGCACGCCCACCCTCAGCAATCTATACAGATGATGGATACCACGGGCACTGTTGAAGGGAGAGAAACAATCTGAGGGTCCCGTGGTGTGTGGGGAGGGATGGAAGATATGTCCTCTCTCAATGCCTGCTCTCTGCTCCTGGGCTTCAGGTGGCTGAGGAGGCAGCTGGCTCCTGGCTGCCCAGGGGCCTGTCCAAGACTGGGGGATGGTGGTGGCTGAGGGTGGGGTACGGGGGGATGCCACCAGGCCTTAGGGGCCTCTCCTAGTGTAATACAGGGAAGGAGTACTGGTTTCTCCTAATAGGAGTGAGTCTGACTTGCACCAAACCACCCAAATGCCCAGAACAAGAGCCCCACTCTATTCAAAGTCCCGAAAGGCCAGAGTGGAGGACGTCGCGAGCTGTATGACCTGCCCCAGTAGGCATTCTCGGGCGCTGCTGAGCAAGGGAGGGGCCGAGGCTGGGAACCTGGCTGAGCTGCAGGACGCCCTTGCTCTCAGCCCTGTGGGCTTTAGGGTAGAGGGTGTGCTGCCCACCAGCCTCTGAAACAGTACCTGGGACTCTTGCCTCATCACTGCATCCATCACGCACTGGCTTTTACGTTTCTAGTCTCATCATCGCTCTGGTCTCCGGTGATGACTGTCCATGAGAACACAGTACTTCACTACTTGCTTAGTGAGAATTTGCCAGTGAGCTTGATTTTCCATACCACACAAACGCCAGGGGCCTCTGAATACGGGCTGGTGTATCCAAGCAAAGGCTTGGCCGTCCTTGAGAATTCTGTTACATACTTTTGAAAATTCTCAGTACCGGTTTGCAAATCCAAAGGGTCTGCTTCTGAGAACTCAAGAGAACGGAATGCAGGCAGCTCACAGCACTTGGGTTTTCAAGAGTCCACTCAGCTGGATGATCAGTCAGGCAGTTCTGCAAATCGTCAGAAAAACCACTTCTCATGCCTTCCCGCCAAGCCAGCTATTTACAAACACGTCCCAAAGTCCTTTTGAGTGGCTCCTGCTCGGTCTGATGATCAGTAAAGAGAAAAGGGGGTGGACTTGGTGCTGAGATACTTTCAGAATCCGAGTGACTTACATTTCTTGTTTTGCTCAATAAATAATTTTGTCCATGGGGGAGCATTTTTCTCTATGACATTATAGATGTTTATGTGAACGGCTCATAGAACATGCTCTGTGAGGAGAGCATCCCTAGCTGTGGGGACAAGGTGGAGTGGCTGGTGAGATGAACATTATGTAAGGGGGCAGATGGGAGCACGTGGGTGGCAGGAACCTCACGCTAAGCTCAAACCGTGGTAGCTGTAGGTGCAGAACACTGGGGGGCTTTTCTACCGCTGTTTCAGCAGAGCGCCCAGGCACGGGCACTTTGTGGAGCAGGAATGGAATACCGTGAGCGGTGGGGATGGCCAAGCAGGCAAGCCAGGAGGGGCACGTGTTCCGCGTTCAACATTTCCCGTGGTCCAGGGTTTCAGCCCACGTGACCCAAGAAGACAGCAATGCGGGAAACCATCATCGCCATCACATGACGCTTTCTGAGCCTCCTGTGCGCTCAGATGTGTCACATGCCGTGGGTCTTGCTGCCCTGATTTTCAAGCTATCCATGGAGAGACTGTCCCTTTGTCTGGCTAGCTGTCCCTCATGTGCCCGTGCAAGAGGAACAATTCAGTGGTGCCCTCAACGTGGACCACACTCTCTCTCCTTATGTAGTGACTCTCTCAACCATCACACACCCTCCCTCCCAGGAAGGGTCACCCTCACACCCAGTCACTCCAGACTCTCAGGCACACCGAGGCGATTTTTATCAGCATGAAACTTTTCCTGAATTCATGTAGAAAGAGTAAACGACTCTTCCTTTTGTTTTATACTGTGGGTTTTTTCTTTCAGTCCAATATCAAATATTGATTGAGCACATAATATATGCCAAGCATTGCATATAGGAGGCCCTGGAAATACAGCAGTGAGCAGACAGAAATCCCCGTCCTTATATTGTATGGGGCCAGGAGGAGGCAGATAATCTAGTCAAATAGGGAAATACATGGTATGTCAGCTGGTGATGAGGGTGATGGTGAAATACAAGCAGGAAAAGGGGGTGAGGGGTGCTGGGACAAAGGCTGGCCAGGGAGGGCCTCTTTGAGGAGGTGATATCTGAGTAAGCACCAGGAGGATGTGAGGGCGGAGGTCACGTGGCTCTCTGGGGGAGGGCGTGCTGGGTAGAGGGAAGATCCGGTGCAAAATTCAGGAGGTGGGAGAGTATCTGCCATGCTCTAGGGCCAGCAAGGAGGCAGGATGACTGCGGTAGAGAGAGTGGCGAAGAGGAGGAGGAGGAGGAGGAGAGGTCAGAGGGGGCAGGAGACAGACTGTGAGGTTGGCTGAGGTGCTGGAAGAATCTGTGGGGTAAGTGAGCCACTGGAGGGTTTTGAGCAGAGGATGACATGACCTGACTTAGATTTTGGAAGGCTGGCTCTGCCGCTGGGGCAAGAACAGATGGCAGGGGTGCCAAGGCAGGAGCAGGGACCCGAGTGAGGGGGCCGCTGCAATAACCCAGATGACAGATGACAGTGCCTTGGGCCAGGGTGCTGGCAGTAGAAGGGTCAAAAGCGGTAACATTCTGATTTGTTGAGAAGGCAGAGACATCAGATTTTCTGACGGATCAGGTGTGAATTGTGGGGAAAAGGCATCAAGGGTGACTCAAGCAATTGGAAGGACTGAGTAGCTGTTGCTGAGATGCAGAAGGTCGTGGGGGGAAGCAGGTTTGGAGGGGTACTGTTGAGAGTTCAGCTGTGCAGAAGACTGAGATTCCTGTTAGGCATCCAGGTAGAGATGGCCTGAAGGTAGTTAACTGTCAAAGTCTGGGATTCATGGGAGAGATCTGGACTGGAGAGAGAAACATCTGGTGTCATCAGCACAGACTGAATATAAAGCCATGAGTCTGGGGGAGATCTCTAAGATTAAGGGTGGTAAAAAAGAGACCCTGGGCCCTGTAGAAGTTGGGGAGATGAGGAGGAAACCAGTGAGAAAGGAGAAACCAAGGGAATGTGATGTCCTAGAAGCCAAGGAGGTGGGCGGAACGATCATATCCTAGTTGAGAGAAAATCATCTACAGCTGACTTAGGATCAAGTTGAATGGCATATTCTGCACATGAATTTGAGTTTCAACCTACATTTCTGTCCTATGAACGAATCCTTCACCCTCCAGGCATCAGTGACCCTATGAGAATCTTTATGAGTGCTGGGGATCTTCCCCTTAGAAAAACACATTCAGATACGCACAAGACTACAGACAGTTGCTGGTGGTTCCCAGAGCCAGTAAAGTCCATCCCAGAAGTCAGGTTCATAACTGACGCTTGCCCATCCCCAAAGAGGTCTTCTCATGGCATGAACCAAGCTGTCTCAATGTAGAAATTCAGGTGTTGCAGGTCTCCTGGCTTCTCCAGGTATGTTTCCAAAGGTAGAATGAGTTAACCTTTCTGGGCTCTTGGGTGGAATACAAAATGTGAATGGCCTGGCTTGAGCCTGAAAGCAAGTGTGAAAACAAATGAGAACTCACCACCATCTCCTGCACATGAAACATCTCAGCTCCTCCAGGTGACAGGCGACTGGGGAAAGAGATGCTGACAGATGACCCAGGAAGGGTGCTTGGCCCAGTGTTATAGACCTGTGGGTGTGAGACACACACGGCAAGTTTTAATAGAAATAGAGATCTTCATTTCACGTCCTGCAATATATACTCTAAAATCCTTTGAAATGATACACAGAGATACTAGGGTTTAGGATACAGAAGGTCATGACTTGAAGTGAAGTGAAATATCAAATGATAAGAGATTTCAATGAAATAGAAATTTTTCGAATATGCATTTAACATCCCCAAACCTTCAAATTACCTTCTTACCCTTTAGCATTTTCTTGTATTCTTCCAGCTAAAAATTATATTTCTTTTTACACACCTGGAAATTTACTCATAGACTATTACACTTGGTGGGGATTCAGAAATAATCTAGACCAGTATTTCTCGAACTTTAACACATATCAGAATAACCAGATGGGCTTGTCAAAACATAGATTGGGGCAAGGTCACGTCCAGAGTTTCTGCAGTTGTAGGTCTGGTTGGGAGGGGGTGGGTGGAGGCTAAAGGATTTGCATTTCTAATGAGTTCCCAGGAGATGCTGATGTTGCTGGCCCAGGAAACATACTTTGAGAACCACTTATTTGGTCCAACGCCTTTCCTTTTACAGTTTGAGGTAACTGAGACCCTCGAAGAAAAAGTGGGTTGTCCCCAAACCAAATGACCTAACTTACAGAAAGGGCTGTTTTTACTATACTATCTAGCTGGTTTGGTTTCTCCATAACTTACAGCTTATCACTTGCTAATACTGTTTGATGACACCTGTGCACCTCTTTTCTGTCCCAGCATTTGGTCCTGTAAACTTTACCCCTCTCATTCCCACCACAGTCCTCCCTATTTTCTGTTTCCAGCAGCCCATTATCTCCTGAGAAATGAGAGAAAAGATGGCGGCCACAAAAAGACCGATACAGGAAAGGAGATGGAGCAAAGGCTGAACACGAAACTCAAGGAAGAAATGGAAGATGAAGGAGAGTAAAAGAGATGGGTAGATGTGTAGAGATAGAAAGTAGATTAGTGGTTGCCTAGGGCTGGGGGGAAGGGGGAATGAGGAGTGTGGCAGGCAGAAGAATGGCTTCCCAAAGATGTCCATGTCCTAATCCGTGGAAACTGAGTATATCACATGGCAAGGGGGATTTCAGGTTGCTAGTCAGCTGACTTTAAAATCGAGAGATGATCTTGGATTATCCAGGTGGGTGCAATGTAATGGCAAGGGTCCTTATATAGGGAAGTGGGAGACAGAGTCAGAATCAGGGAGATGTATTGTAAAAGAGATCCAACTGGCCATTGTTGGCTTTGAAGATGAAGGGGGCCATGAGCCAAAGAATGCGGCAGCCTCTAGAAGCTGGAAAAGGTAAGAAAACAGATTCTTCCCTAGAACCTCCAGAAAGGAACGCAGCCCTGCTGACACCTTGCTTTTAGCCCAATGAAACCCTTTCAGGCTTCTGTCCTCCAGAACTGTAAGATAATAAATTTGGCATAAAGTTCACAGTAATTTGTTATAGCAGCAGTAGGAGACTAATGTACGGAATGACTGCTAATGGGTATGGAGTTTCTTTTTGGGTGATGAAAATGTTCTAAAATTAGATTATGGTGACAGTTGCACAATTCTGTATAAACAGAATTGTGGAAAAAGTCATTGCCTTGCACACTTTAAACAGGTAAACGCTAAGGTACGTGTCTCAAAGATGTTGTTATTTTTTAAAATTAATTTTTATTGGAGTATGGTTGCTTTACAATGTTGTGCTAGCCTCCACTGCACAACAAAATGAATCAGCCATACACATACAGATGACCCCTCCCTTTTGGACTTCCCTCCCATTTAGGTTACCACAGTGCATTAGGTAGAGTTCCCTGTGCTATACAGTAGGTTCCCATCAGTTGTCTATTTTATACATAGTATCAATAATGTATATGAGATATTATTTAAAAAAAAAAAAAAGATGGGTAGGAGCAAGAGAGAGGAAGAAATGAAACACTGCTTGGTGGCCTGGGGGCTAGACAGAGAACTCAGGGATTCAGGGCATCTCTGAAGCTGAGGTCAGAAGGGCAGAGCCAGGAGACGGGCTGGACAAGTCACCGGGTCTTCACACTTGACAGAACGTATAAGGATCTAGCTCCAGCAAGCTCTTCCCTAGAAAAGCATGTTTTCGTTTTTTGCAATAGTGAGTTCTGCTTCAGAGAACAGACACAAAAAACGGTTGAGTGGATGAGCAGTTGTTGGCAACTCTTGATTCAGAAAGAACACAATTCACCCATAACAACAACCCTAAGGCACAAGAAAAGGAAGGAATATCCAACCACGATGGAAATAGCTAATTTGAAGTGAAATGTGACAGCACAGAATTGAAGAGAAACCCATTGACCTGTCTGGGAAATCCCAACTAAAGCACAAGTGGGGGGAAGAAAAGAAGATTATGATTTTGTTTTGCATGATTTCATCCATCAAAACCAGATGGATGGGAGAGCTTACATTACCTTATTTATTTATTTTTAACAAATGTCTTAACGTCTGACTCTCTGCAAATGTTCTTGTGTAACATCTGTATTATTTTTCATCATTTTTCAGGTGAGGGAAATGACTGATGGTGCAAAAAAAAAAAAAAAAAAAAACCGGCCAACTATCAATGGTCAACAAATTATTACGTCTCTGTTAAGAAAACTCTGATGAAACTTTGAAACCAAGACTAATATCTCTGCCTTTCTTCCATCAGCATTTGCAGTGGAGTCTTTAAACAATGACGCAGCTTGTTGAATATTAGCTTTGAAAAGACACAGAAAAAATATCTTTATATGGAAAGACTTGTGCTTTTCTTCAGGAAGGATGTTGCCAGAATAAGGAAACATAGAATTTTATCCATATCCCTGACCCCATTCTCCCCCACTATCTCTACCTTTTTCTGGGGGTCACTATCACCATCAACCTGGTCAGTGGCTTTCCTGCAGGATGGTCAGAATAATGACAGTTATACCAGAAAATTAGTCGTCAGAGAATTCTCAAGGAAACTGTCAGCTTTGCTAACACAAGAGGATTTCCTTCCAATCAATGACACACACTATCTATCTTTCAGACCCAGCCAACTTTCTTAATCCTGAACGGAATGCTATGTACTTCCTCAGGCAACTGATAATCACGAGGAGAATCTAAGGGTCATGCCAATCACTCATTTCTGGCACCCCTATTCCCCAGCCTGTATCTACGTCAGGATACAAGAAGAAAGCTCTTTGCCTGAATACGAAACTTTAAGCTCCCTGCAAAAATGCATTCAGAGAAACATGATGTAACCACATGCCCTCAGATTTCTTTCTTTCTTTTTTTAAAGAGGGGGAAAAGAACATTTTGTGTATCTTTTGAATATGTTTTTGTATAATTGTTATTCTTTTTTGTCTTCTCCTTTCAACATCTATACCCTCTTTTAAAAAAAATTTTTATTTTACTGAAGTATAGTTACTTTACAGTGTTGTGTTAATTTCTGCATATACCCTTTTCATTACATGATGTGTGTCATTTGACCCCTTCTCAATAATGTTTTTGACTGTATATTTTATTGTAAGACACCTCCAAAAGTTTAGTTTAAGTAACTAAACTTACTTAATTTGTAAGTAGTTAAAATTAAAATGATTTAAGCAAAATGAAATAACTCCATCTGGCCTTTATCTGTTTTCTATCCAATTACAAAAAAGCAATGGAGAAAAAGAAACTAATTCTGAGAAGCAATTCAGAACCACTGAGGCCCTATTCCCAGCAATCACTCTAAGGTCTCAAAAGCAAGGCTAACCTCATCTTTCCCTTTTTCCCTGTAAATCAAACATAGAGTGTGACAGCTGGGGCTTAGCTGGCCGGCAGGCGCCTCCTCTCTGAGCTGGGATGTGTGCTATCCATCATGGCTTCGGAGGCCTCTTGCCTGGGAGAATGCTTTGGAGAAAGGAAGACCATTGTTTGTGAGAGGCCACAAATATTTTACTGCCTCCCTCTCTGGACCCTCACCCCATCTTTATTCGTCATCCCCTTGGTCCACCTAGGAGTGGCCACAGGGAAAAAAAAAAAATAATTATTTGGCCATAGCAGCAGATGCCAGACCGGGAAACTATCTTCTCTGTGGGGAAGGATGGAGGGGAGGCAGGGGAGGGCTTCGGGAGCTAGAGCTGGAGAGATGTGGGATGTGGATTACGGTACACTGTCTCCATCACTTCATCCCCAGCTCCTGGCAGGTGCTGAGCTACACAGGGGTGTCCAGGCAATGCCCGCCCAGTCCTGGCCCCAGCCTGGCTGATCCCAGCTCTGTGCCCTGCAGCATGTCCTCTACCCGCTGGGCCTACATTTCCCGCATTTGTCAATTGAGGAGAATGCCTGGATTCTCTAACTTTATGTCCCTCTAACTTTACGTTCAAAGACCCTCCTGTTGAACAGCACTGGCCTGAAGGGTCTGTACTTAGAGCAGGGCTCAGCAAATGATGGCCTGTACACCAGATCTGGCCCGCCACCTGCTTTTGTACAGCCTGCGAGCTAATATGGTTTTATATTTTTAAATGGTTGGGAAAAAAAATCAAAAGAAGATGAACATGTCATGATATGTGAAAATGATATGAAATTCAAATGTCAGTGTCCACAGCTACAGTTTCGTTTGTGCATGGCCTATGGTTGCTTCCATGCTACAGAAGCAGAGTTGCATAGTTGCTGCAGAGACTGGATGGCCCGCGAAGCCTAAATACTTATCTTCTGGCCCTTTGCAAAAAAAGTGTGCCCACCCCTGGCTTCCAGAAGGATGCTGTCCTTCACGGTGTCCACAGTCCACACCGAGTGGACCTGCTGGACACAGTGCTTATGTGATGGAAGAGCCAGCCCTGTTCTTTGGGAGAGCAGCGTGTTTCCCCTGGGGGAGTTCCCATCGCTCACACTGCTTTGCTCTTGTAAAACCCCACTTCTGAAAGGCTGTCCCTCTGTGGGAGGAGTGGGCTCCTGGCTGAGTCAGTGTGGAGAAGTCCAGGATTAAGGAGACACGGCAAATCCTTGAGGCTGCCCTGTCCACAATGTGAAGAATGATGGAGAACTGAAAGGGGTCCTTTGGGGCCATTTGGGCAGGGATGCTGGCCTGGCCTCAGCATTCAGAGCATTCATGCAGCTCTCCCTCCAAATACTGAAGAGCAGAGGGGTCTACACAGCAGAGTACCACACAGCAAAGGGATTAATTCTGTGTGTAGTTATGGAAAACACAAACACACACACACACACACACACACACACACACACACACACACACTGCTCCAGCCAACCAGGCTGGGAAGAGTTTCTCTTGGAAGGAGCCTGGCCCCTTCGTTGTCTTTCATAGAAGGCACATCCCTTGGGCCCTTCCATTGGTCCCCAGTGACAGAGAAGGTCTCCAGGGGTGGATACCTGAAGGGTAACATTGAGAGGCTGGAAATGACATTCCAGGTCTTCCAGCTGAATGAAGTTGGATGCGTCCACAGACTCGCCGTACACAAAGGAGGTTGGAGACATGATTCTGAAAGAGGAAAGTATGAAATCTGTCATCCCAACCCAGGGTCACTGTTATCCTGAGAACCCAAACATCTGTCCCTATTTAATCTAGAACCTGGCTCCCCCCAGTGTCCTCCACCAAACACTTCCCTTCTGGAACTGTTCCTTCCCTCTCCTGTAAATGGACACAGCCAGACCTACGCTTTCTAAACAGACATTTCCAGTAATGTCTTGTCATCTTAGGTGAAATCAACAAGCTACTTATACAAACATGTACCAGGATTACATTTCTAAAATGAGGAGGAAGACGATGGTAGCTTTGATTTCTGTTTTTTTTTTTTTTTAAACTGGATTATAAAATTACACATGTTCTGTTTTGTCATTTGAAAAACACTTTGTGGATTGAAAAAGATTATGACAATTTAAATGAATTATATATTTGGCATCCTAAGCCCCACTCTGTGACAAATTCATTTAAAAAAAATAAAGATTTTCCGACTACCAAAATTACTAGGAATTAGGTATTAAAAGTTGAGTCCTCTCAGCGATAGCCTTTTTCTTCAGATTTCAAACAGTGGCTACGTAAGATGTGATTAAGAATTCCGGTTCATTCTGTAGTGATGCTTTCAACGTTGCCCGCAAAAACAAACCCCAAGATGAGACAAAGCCAGGCTTACTTAAATTCCCAGACAAATAAATGGACTCTAGAGGAGATTCTAGAAGCTGCTCACTTGCCTAAACACAATAATGTAAGATTTTTGGTACCAAGTCTGAATGGATAGCAATTCACCTATTTTCAACTTAACGTATATTAGTTTGGAAATGCAGTGAGTTCCCAGTACCACCCAATGGCAAGAGCTGGTTCATTTAAATGAGCCCCGTTTTATGTTCCTGGAAGTATCAGCGGTTCACTTGTTTGTTTAACTGATGGCTTCATCGGCGGGGGGGAGAGGGGGCTGGCGGGGGTGGGGGGGTGCTGTTAACACCTCACAACGAGGTCTCTGAGGGCCGGATAACGGGATCAAGTGAGCCTGTGTTTTCTCTTTCATCCCCCAAGGACGGGCTTGGTCTTGGGGATATTCTCACTGTGCCTCTGAGGAGACAAGTAAATAAACTACAGGGTTAAAAATAGAGCCATGGACAGAGGCAAATCTGTGTTAATTTGCAAATATATTCCACCAATGCCTCATGTCTAAAGAACGTGCTGAAAAACGCCAAGAGGCAGGAACGCCCACCGGAGACTCATTCCTGACACCCAGCAGAGTGGGGGAGCTTTGCAGGGATGGTTCCTTCTTCAAAGCATTAACTTTTCTACTTCCAGCCAAGGCCGGGACCCAGAAGCACTTGAAAACTGAAAAATGAGAAACTTTGAACCTCCAGAAAGTTCAGCTTGCCTGTGGGGCAAGGGTTCAACAGGTCCTCATTTGATCTAAACTAATTGTGCAAATCCTTTTTCCACTATCAAAGAAGTATGTGCTCTGTTTCTGAAGCCGGAAACAGGAACTGACTTCTCATTTTTCCAGGCCTGGGTTTTGGCTGAAAACCACCCCGGGTTGTTTTGGGTGCCTGCCTGCAGCCCTGCTTTCCAACAATGCCAGCAGCATTGAGTGGCCAAGGACTTCAGCCAGGCAGATGGCGTGCCTGCTGTGATCGGCCCTGCCTGCTGGCTCTGCAGAAGGGTCGGAAACACGCAAAGTCAGCGGTGACTCGAGGCTAATCAGAAAGCAGCCCAGGCTTCCTGGGAGCCAGCCAGGGCACTGGGACGCATCTGGCCGTAACCTCTGGCCCAGGAGCCTTTGGCTAAGATTTTAATCTCAGGAATCAAGCTGCCTCCTATCCTATGACACTCTGGAGGGGTGGGCACTGGGAAGAGATGCGTGTAAAGATGTACAGAATATTCAAAGAAATTATGGGGCTTATATTTGTCATCACACTTCCTGTGTTACCTACCAGGTGGGTGGGTAGCTGGGAAAGAGGAGAAAATCAGGGAGGAGGACACGAGTCACTGCAGCTAAAGCTTCATCCTGCATTTCAAAGCTGGGCAGAAGAGGAAGTGGCAGGGCTGCTGGCTCCTGGCTACACAAGCAAACATAAGAGAAGCACAGGGTTCCGCTCCAGGCAGATCTGTGTCCCGGCTACTCACCCAGTGATGGATGTGTCCACCTCGTGCATCAGCGGCACCGTCAGCGTGAGGGTGTTGTCGTGCAGGGACTCAGAGCGCTCCATGTTGCCGCTGCGCAGGGAGAGAGGAGGGGACACTGGTCAGCACAGCCCGCCCACAGAGGGCGTCTCCCCTCCCTGCAACAGGTCTCCGTTCTGCACCTTTTTACCCTCCGCTCTGTTTTTCGTCCCTGTATGGCATCCCAGTGCCCTATGGTCTCAGTTGCATTCCCCCCACAAAGACATGAGTGGGGAGTGGAGAAGGGAGACAGGAAGGAAGGCAGGCAATCAGGGCATGTGATCCAGGAGGTCAGGGCTGTGGGCAGCTGGGCTCGGTCTGGCCGGGGAACTCTGGGAGGCAGCGTGGAGCACCAACCCCAGTCTCCCTAACTGAGGCCATGGGAGCTGATCCACTGACTCCTGAGGCCTGCTGGGGGGCGGGGAGGGGGCATTAAATCCCTGGCACCTGCCCTATGTGCACAGGTGGGGGGGGTGTGGCCAGAAAAAGCCTCAGGCAGAGGGGCAGGTGCTGAGAGCCGGGAGCTGTCCAGTGAGTGCGTGGTGGAGGTGAGTGCTGAGAGGTTATGGGTGGGCACCAACAGTGTGTGCTGCTTCTGCAAGGCTTGCTCCATGAATAATGGACCAGCAAGGTTAGGGCACTGCAGCTGGGAAGGGGTCTGCTGGACTTTAGCAGCTGTTTTCCATCTACAGGCATCACCCATCATCCACTGACAACCAAGCCCAGGAGAGAGGTCCTGGCCAACCCCGTCCTGATAAATATCATGGGAGCTCCTGTTATGGACTTCTGGCTCCAGCAGGTTCACATACGGGCCTCCCCCTCGGGGTGAGGAAGCACAGAATGGGGAGTCTTGCAGGGTCATTCTGGAAAGGTGAACACAAGGGGGCTGATGCTGTTGAGGGCTACCATGTGCCAGGCACACTCCTCAGCATGACTGAGCTGGGTCCTCAGAGTAACCCCGGAGGGAGGGGCTCACCCACCCCTGACAGGTAAGAAGCAGCTCAGACAGATTAGGTAACTTGCCCCAAGCCCCCACAGCAACCAGGTCAGTCTCCAAAACCAGTGCTTTTCCACTGTGATGTCTTCTCCTGATACCAGATTTGGGGGATTGAGGGAGGGGAGAAGGAAGAGGAGAGGAAGGGAGGAGGAGGAGGAAAAGGAGGAGAGAGAAGACCTAGTTTCCCTTCACTACTTTATGAAATTTCAAATATGAATTGTGATCATTATTGTAGGGAAGCAACCACCTTGGGAAAAAGCATGGCTACTGGGTACATGGTGCTGAACCCAGCACCTACACTTGGTTCTACCACAAAGAGTGAACACAGGGTCCCAGTTGAAAGCTAAGTTCACCCTCCAGGGGTGGAATGTAAAAGTCCCCAAGGCCCGCTGAGGTTTGGACACAGCTCATCCGGACCACTCCCCACCCATCATTCCCTGAACCTGGGCAGAGTTCCTGCCGGCTCCCTGCCCTCCCTCCGCCCCCACTGCCTTCCTCTCCCCACCAGCGAGTGCTGAAAGCAACCATACTTCAATAGCTCACATCCCCTCTCCTCCTCTCTCCTATTGTTCTGAAACAATGGTGCTCTGTGACTCTGACCCCTGACTCCTCATCTGTCTTCCGCATATGGGGTGAATCCATCACAGTTTACAGAAGCAGCAGGATCAGGTGCCCACCTGGCCTCACTTCCTTGCCCTTCCTTTCCCAGGGGGGACAATAAAAGCTGTACAATCACTGCTCAGGGCAAACCAGAGGTGACTCCTGAATGGATGGGAGGATGGCAACGCCCGGGCCTACTCCCTCCCCTCACCCAGCATCCCGCCAGGTCTGAGTAATTGGTTCCTGATGGAAGCGCCACCCCGTGCCCTGCCATTTGTCCAGCCACCTGTGGCCGCTGGCAGCTCTGGCCCAACAGTCTCATCTGTCATCGGGTGAGTGCTCCAGACTGAGTGAAGTTGCAAAGTTGAGATAAAGAGGCTGAACATCAAAAGGCCCCCAGTTATTTTGCGAGCTCGTGACTTGGGATGCTTCCCATGGTCTGCAGAGCCAGGCTGCTGAGACAGGAGCTCTTGAGAAACTGTTTAGTCTCAACTTTCTGTCCTCCTAAATCCACAAGTAGGCAAGAGATCTTCAAAGGGTGCTGACGGGAAGAAAAGGACGACTGGTATTTTAACTGTGGCTTTCAAGATAAGGAGCTTTAAGGATCTTTCCGTCACAGTAGGGAATCAAGTGCTGTGGGTGCCCTCTGGGACAGTAAGACCAGATTTTCACCAAAGTCTGCAGAGAAATGGGTGCCTGAAATATTCTGCTGCAAGTTTAATAGATAACACAGCTTCCTAAACATCTGTGATTCAAGAAATTAGAAGATTCTGATATTTAATTGTTTAAGCGACCAGTACGAGGTGTTCCCTAATGCTATACAGAAATATTAATGTACATAAAGGGATGTTCTTTAATTAAGTTATTAGCGTTTTCTTATATGCCCAGCACTGCATCTGGTAAATAGTAGGTGCTTAACAGATGTGTGTTGACTGAAAATGTGCCCAGTATAGAGCAAGGAACTACACAGAGTAATCATTTGATGAACCTTTAAAAAAATCCCAATGCCCAGATCTCACCCCAGACAAATTAGATGAGGATCCCTGTAGGGTGGACCAGGCATCGGTAGTTTTTAAGGCTCCCAGGTGATTCCAGTGGGCACCTAAGATCAGAACACCACTGGTCTATGGACATGAGATTCTAGTAGATAAAGTTTCTGCCATTGTGTTGTTTGCTCCCCTTCTTTGACACCTCTGATTAGCCCTAAATGGGATTGGGAAGTAGGTGGAGTTTCCTCTTTTTGACAAGGAAAAGTCTCTTCCATGTCATATTTCCTGCCCAAATGTTCCTTCCCATGAATATCAGCTGCTCCAGGTGTTGAGAGACCCAGACAGCACACTGATAGATCTGCCCAACAATGGTGAGTTTTCTGTGGATCCTAGAAACAGCAGGAGAATGAGAATTTTCAGGTTGGAATAAGCATCTGCCCCCCTTTATTAAATCCAACAGTCTTGTGCTCTGTGGGCAAGCCATTGCATTGTATCACTCCCCTCTTCAGAAACTTTCAGTGGCTCCCCACTGCCTGGGGAATGCAGCTGAGGCTTTCAAGGCCCTCCGTGGCCCAGCCCAATCTCCTCTTTCAGCCTCATCTTCCTTCTACTGCCCTTGTATGTCCCCCACCCTTCCTCTGAGATGGTCAGGAATCCCCAACGCACTTCAATGCCCACCAGTCACATGGGTGTGACAGAGCAGGCTGTGCCATGCACATCCTCACCACTGTGCCTAGGCTTCTTCAGCCCAAAACCAGACTCCTCTGTGTAAATGCCACCTCCCCACTGAAGCCCTTCTGGATTCTAGCAGTGGGAACAAAGTCTACCTTCTCTATGCTTTGCATGTGTTTCTATTAGATCACAGCCATGCTTTATGTAAACATGAATGATGTGATATTGAAAATAGTGTGAATAAAAAATAATCACATCTTGCACGATTTCAAAGCTGGCAAGCTCAGACAATTGTCATCTGTGTTGAAATGCTATTATTCCTGTGGCAATGCTACCCTGACAAGACAGCGGGAGCCAGGCTGCACTGGAAAGTTGTGCAGGAGTTGGGGGATTGCTGGGCTGTATTTTAACATTCACTGTGGTTCTTATTTCCATCTGGTTTGCATGTCCTATTGCAATATGTAGGATATAATTAGTGTTTGTCCCACTAGTGCTGAACTAAAGGCCAGAAAGTCATCACCTTTGGAGTGGAGGATGGAAATGACAACACAAGGTAAAGAGGGTCAAACAACCACTGTGACGTGCTGTGCTCTCATTTTTAGGAGAAAGAACATTCTCTAAAACATTAAGGAAAGTGCTAAAAAAAAAAATAGAGAAAGCAGCATTAAATGCAAAAATATGCTACAGTGGTGGTGGATTGAGGGGCTCTGAAAATGGGTACTTCCAGCTTCACAGTGGTTCCCAAACAAAAATTAATCTTAATTCTGTGAGTTTTAAATAACATTGAGACTGAGGAAGGACTCCAGTGAAAAAATAAAACAAAGCCTCGTTAAGTGTGTGCCCCACCAGTCCTGCTGCTGTCTACTGTTGGGTTGTATTTGTTGGGGCCTGACCTGAACCTCCCAAATGCCCAGTGACTTCAGGCTTTGGGGGCAAAGCCATTAATTAGTAAGAGGCAAGAATGGACCAAGGGTGATATTGAAAGATTCAGCACTTAGGAAGAATCTTAGTCTAACCTTTGACTAATTGGTGTTTTTGTGAAAATTCAAGAATCACGCAGGCTGGGGTGAGTATGACAGGGTGTTAAAATGCAAGTTTTGGCTGAGGCATAATAGATGCCAAAATTCAGAGGAAAGCACTAAACCAGGATTTACTATGTCTGGTGGCAACAACCCAAACTATAATGTCAAGGATGTAACAAGAGTCGGGAAAGGAGGATTCTTGGAGACAGATTTTGGAGAAAATGGTTTGTGGTCAGGGGAGGGTGACTGCCTTTTAAGTTAAGCTTCAGGGGACCTTGATCAGGACAGTCAGATGCAGGCCCAGGAAGCGTACGGGGAGGGGGCTGCTGGCTTTCCCCTCCTGACTCCACAAGGATCACCTGCCTTTCCAGAGACTGTCAGGGCAAAGATTCCTGAGTGGGATCTACATGCAAGAGCCAGGGTGGGGCCACCTTTGGTCCTGTCCCAGGGCACAGTCTCGGCAGCAGGAACTGAAGGCATCTTTGGCCGCCTAGAGGCTGAGGTTGGAAGATGTGGTGAGGGAGGAAGCACAGGTGAGCCTCCCCAGTAGTGGGAGGGCGGAGGGGGTCCCCAAAGGGGAGGAGCCAGCTCTGCATACCCAGACTGAGTGAGTGCCTGCAGCAGTGCCTGGTAAGTAAGACCTTTCCTGTTTGCCTTTTACCTCTCACAACCCCTGCTGTGAGCCTGGGGGGCTCTCAGGGAAAGGGGGAGGGCCAGTAGAAGCACCACTGGAGGAAAGCTAGACTATTCCTGGAGAAAGGCTTCCCTCCTGCAGCCTTGCCCTGAAAGAGGAGAGGAAGCCTTAACTTGAAATCAAGTTTTGATTATTTCATGGGACAGGAGACACTTTGATTATGGATTTGTGAATTTGCTTTGAGGCTTGAAGCGACTGTAGGACTTTGCATTAACCAAGAGTGACCTGAGAATGCACAAGACTGTCCTAGACTGTCTCCAAGGACAAGGAAAGAACAAACCCCCCCAAGTGGGCTTAAAGAGAATAGGGACGAAAATGAAGTTTCACACTTGCCAGCGAAAGCGCTGTCTCCCTCTGAAATTTATGTTCATTTGTTCATTATCTGACCTTTGCTGCCAGCACACTGCTCCCCAAGAGAAGGGCTTTTACCAACTTTGGTCCCTGCTGTTATCTCCCCTTGTCTCACACAGTGGCTGGTCGTAGTAAGTGCTCAAAGGTTTGTAGAATGAGTGAGGGACAGTGCCTGCTCTGGGCTGTTCTGCCCTACTTCCGCACTGAGCCGTGTCTGCCTCTGTCTCTAGACTGACCCTGTCTTGATGAGGTTTGAGATGGAAGACTTTCTCTCATTCATCCCTGCTCCCTCTCAGCTTCTGCTCAGTGCTTTACATTTGATGGACATGAATGGGGTTGAGAGGAGTGGTCCAGAGCAGGACCCCTTGGCTCTACCTGGGGGTCAGATAGATGGCTGAGCCAGCACCTGTTATCTTGCACAATGGGGCTCATCTGAAAAGTCCGGGAGATGACCTTCTCTCTCAGAATGTGGGACCAGGAGCTCCTTCTCAGTGCCCGAGGGTGCAGTCCTCCTTGGAGGAAGTCTTGGGTTGAGCACCCTCATTTCAGAGGTGACCATGTGGGTGGGGGCCTTAGTTTTACAACGCTTAGCCCCTTGCCTCGCTCTGTACCCTGGATTCAGTGGGTCTCCAGACTTGGCCGCATGCTAACCTGTGGCTGCACAATCGCCTTTCTCTGGTTGACTTGCAGCCCCTGGTTTCATGGTCTGCTCATCTAGTGTCTGGCCTTCCATTTTCCCGGCCTCCATTAGCCATGAGGTTCCTGATTTTGTTATCTCACCTTTTTTCTGTGGATCGTGCCTGACCTTGGGCTTCAGAGTGTTTGGTTCAGATCTCCAGACCACCTCTGGGATAGACTCAGATCCCTTGGCATGAAAGTTTGGCTTGGAGATTAAGGCAACTAGAGATAAGACACGGTAACTGAATGCCTGATCCTTGATCAGACTCTGGACCAGTAAAAAAGTGGCTACAAAGTCATTTTTGGGACAACTGGAACATGGACTAGAGATTAGATAATAGCATTGTATCAGTGTTAAATTTCCTGAATTTTATAACTATACTGGGGTTATTTAAGAGAATGGCCTCATTCTTAGGAAACACATGGAGATACTTATGGGTAAAGAGGCATGATGTCTGCAACTTACTTTCAGATGGTTAAGTGGAAAAAATCATACATAGAAAGAGAATGATAAAATAAATGAGGCAGAGTGTCAAGACTGAGTGAATCTGGGTAAAGGGTATACAGGAGTTCCTTGCACTATTCTTTGCAACATTTCTGTTAAGTTTAAAATCATTTCCAAATAAAAATTCAAATAAAAAGGTTGCCTTGGGTATCCAGCCTATACAGTCAAAGCTTGTATCTCCCTATTCACCCACCTAAGTACCTCTCCTTCCAGCCCAGCTATCGGCCAAGGGCTACCCAGATGGCACTTCAAGGCACGTCTGGATTCTGGCTTGTGGAGGCAGCTCATGACCCCAAAGTCTCTCTCAAGCACCCTTGGCTATACTGGAGAGAGAGAGGCAGGAGCACAGTCCTGAGGGAAGACATCGCTACTGCACTGTCCCCTTCCCTATCTGCCCACTCAGCTCCTAGGACAAGCCCTCTCTTGAGGACCATCTCTTGGGGGCCTCCACCAACAGGCTTGGCCAGGCCCTCAGGCTGCAGGTGCCCTGTCCCTGCATCAAGGGATGCTGGGGTACATCCATGAGAAGCCACTGACCACAGAGGACACTTGTGAACTAACCAACCACATAAGCTTGGGCTGGAATCCTGACCTCTCCAGGTCTGTCTCTCCTCAGCTGTAAAATCATTTACCTCTGACTGGATGAACCCCTAGTCCTTCCCAGCTCTGTCTGAGCTGGTGTCTGCACAAGTGGAACTAGACAAGCACCATCCTTGAGAGACCCGATTCTATGCAGCGGTTTGGGGCTTTATCACTGAGCGGTTCCTTCCTCCTCGGCATTTTGGGAATCATCATCAAAGCATGACCAGGGCATGACCTTTCTTGGTCCCATAAATCTTTCATCTTTGGAAAAAATTTAAATCCCCCTTACCTCAGAGCAGTAACGATGAAGCTGAGAACTTCCTCTTCCCCAGACAGGTGGCTTGTATCAAAGATCACGCTGAATTCATACTATGGGAAAAGAAAGTGACATTTGGCATCAGCCAGCATTCCAAACTTAAACACTACAATCTTCTGCAGTTTATGACCTCTGGATGCTCATTTGCACGGCAAGCTTTATGCTGTGTGCATTTCTCTCTGATGGTCAGGCCAGAGATACAACTTTAGCAATAAAACGCAGAGCCCACTCTGGCGAGAGGTACGCTGTCCTTTTCAGCAACTGAGGTTTTCGTTAGGAAGTGATACGCTTGAACTCTTAAACCAGGACTTCCTAAATTTCACTCACACACCATCATCCCAGTTTTTGCCACATCTGCTTATCATATCACCTGTGATATGTACTTTGTATTTTTATTGCCTCACTCTTGCTGTTTAAAGACTATTTTAAAGAGAAGAATTTATATCACTATCACAGATGGGAATCCAGGATCACTTGCCATAAAGAGGAGGTCATCATAAAAATAGACATAACGGAAACAAAGGGGTGTTGAATTCTGTTGCCTGCTGAAGGCTCTGGGCCTAAGGTCTGCTCTATTTTGATAAAAGGGAGATTAACGACTGATAGGGAGGTGTTAGAGATATTGTAGAGCTACCGGAGAATTTCTCCCGCAAAAAGTTAGGATTGAAAGAGTATTGAAAAGGTAATAAATTTCTCACCGTTAGAGTCAACGTGGTTTAGTGTTATGTCCACGTATCACCTAAAATCATCTCATGAGCCACCCAAAATCATCTCAGGTACTCCCAGTGGTGGGCACCCTGTGATTCAGGGAACACTGTTCCAAGCAAATGGTTTTCACCATATACACACCAGGCAAGTGTGGGAATCAGGAAGGACCCCTCGGGTAGGGCTTATAGAGCCAGGCTCTACCACAAACTATGTGATCTTGGCCAAGATACTCGATCTCTTTGCATTTCAATAAAAAAGAAGAGGGTGGACAAAATGATCCTTAAATTCCATCAAGTTCTGAGAGTCTATGACTTATTTAATATCTAAATATTTGTTCCTTTATGATGTCATTTTGTTCCTTTATGACGAATTCTACGCAATGGTCTAACTTTGCAACACCGGATTCTACTGAACTGAATGCTACCTGAAAGTAATGAACGCTGGATCACGACATTGGACCATCAACTAGAATGGATGCTGGGCATCCCTTTCTAGACAGAAATTTCTGTTGCAGTGAGACCTGTCAGCTTACAGTGAGGGTGGGTCATGAAGATAGGACAGGAAACAGAGCTGGAGGACCCAAAGGAAGGGAAAGTCAAGGGTCTCATTGCAGCAGAGAGTCTGAACTGGCAGGAGATCTGAATTAAGCGTTCTAAAGATCAAAGTGAGGTAAGAAGCAAAAGATTTGGGCACAAAGCCAAAATGAGAGCCAGAGGCCTGGGAGAACAGAAGGTCAGGGACCGGGCAGGCTGGTCATGAGAGACAGAAACATACGGCCAGTGAAGTAAGCAGATAGTGTGGTCATGAGGCTTAGCAGGTGGTCTGGAGCCTGATGACCCACAGGGTCTGAGGGCAGGGGAGGACAAGTCGGGCTGTGGATAGAGGGAGCCCCATCCCTGCTGGGTCGCTTCTGGGGCTTTCTCCAGGGACTCACCCCCAGAGCCCTGCCTCCAGGACCAGCCTTGCTACAGGCCTTGACTTCCGTATGTGGAGGAAGGCAGTGACATTACCAAGCTGGAAGAAAAATCCAACATCCAACATCCATACTTCTGTTGGCTCTGTGACTATTTTGAGAGAGAATGAATTTTAACAAAATTTAAGGCCCCATAAGTCAAGATTACTTTATTTTCACTGTATTCATTTATTCACTTTCTCTCTATGGGAAGTATTCCTGGATCCATCTGCAATGATAAGTTTTCCTTTTAAAGGATCTTTAAAACTAGCAAGACGCACCTTAGGTTTGAGGGAGGGAGGCTGGATTTTACAACAAAATGGCTACTTTTAAAGTGTTTCAATTAAGTCTATTTCCTGTTGCTCAAAAGATTTCAATAAAATGTGTGTGTGTGTGTGTCTGCATGTGCGTGCCACATTTTACTACAGG